>NC_091322.1:32112443-32172443 GCF_038502225.1 Cherax quadricarinatus | reverse complement strand
GGCAGCACAAGAACCTGTAGATGGCAGCACAAGAACCTGTAGAGGGCAGCACAAGAACCTGTAGAGGGCAGCACAAGAACATGTAGAGGGGAGCACAAGAACATGTAGAGGGCAGCACAAGAACCTGCAGAGGGCAGCACAAGAACCTGTAGGGGGCAGCACAAGAACATGTAGATGGCAGCACAAGAACCTGTAGATGGCAGCACAAGAACCTGTAGAGGGCAGCACAAGAACCTGTAGAGGGCAGCACAAGAACCTGTAGAGGGCAGCACAAGAACATGTAGAGGGCAGCACAAGAACATGTAGAGGGCAGCACAAGAACCTGTAGAGGGCAGCACAAGAACCTGTAGAGGGCAGCACAAGAACCTGTAGAGGGCAGCACAAGAACATGTAGAGGGCAGCACAAGAACCTGTAGAGGGCAGCACAAGAACCTGTAGAGGGCAGCACAAGAACCTGTAGAGGGCAGCACAAGAACATGTAGAGGGCAGCACAAGAACATGTAGAGGGCAGCACAAGAACATGTAGATGGCAGCACAAGAACATGTAGAGGGCAGCACAAGAACCTGTAGAGGGCAGCACAAGAACATGTAGAGGGCAGCACAAGAACCTGTAGAGGGCAGCACAAGAACATGTAGAGGGCAGCACAAGAACCTGTAGAGGGCAGCACAAGAACCTGTAGAGGGCAGCACAAGAACATGTAGAGGGCAGCACAAGAACCTGTAGAGGGCAGCACAAGAACATGTGGATACACAAAAGGTCCAGGAACTAGACCCCAAAAGGGGTTAAGAAGAGTACATTTGGGTTTTCACTTGTCTTCCAGCAACACTTGTGGAGTGTTGCTACAGTGTAAGTCAGCAGCAGGCCAGCAGCCCGGGGAGCAGAACCCCGCAGCAGTAGCAGCGGGAGCAGCGGCAAGGAGCTTGCGCGGTAACGGAACAGCAGCGGGAGCAGCAGCGGGAGCGGGAGCAGTGGCAGCAGCAGTAAAGGCGGGAGCAGCCAGTAGTAGCAGCAGTAGTAGCCCCAAAAAAGCAACGGGAAGTGCAGCAGCAGTAGCGGGAGGGGGTGGGGAATGGCCCCGCAACGGGAGCAGTAAATAGCAATGGGGGGGCTGGGAGCAAGGGGGCAGGGGAGGAGTGGGCAGCAGTGGGGCCCCGCCCCGCGCAGTAACAGGGCAGAAATGGCAACCCCGCAGCAGCCCGGGAGCAGCAACGGGAGCAGTGGGGAGCAGGCAGGCCCCCGCGATGGCAGCAGCAGCAGCGGGAGCGGGAGCGGGAGAGCGGGAGCAGCGGCGGCAGCAGCAGCAGCGGGGTGGCCCGGGAACCAAACGGTAGCCCAACCATGCGGGAAGCAGCGGGAACGGCCCAGCAACGGGAAGTAACAGCAGTACAGCAGCAAGTAGCAACGGGGGCATAACCCCGCAGCAGCGGGAGCAGGGGGGTCCCCCCAATGGGAAAAAGGGGGTGGGGTGGCCCCGGCTGGTGGGGGCGGCCCGTTGGGGGCGGGGGCGGCGGGGGGGCAGCCCGGGGGTGGGAGCCGGTGCGGGGCGGCGGGGGTGCCCCGCGGTGGTAGGGGGTGGGGGGCGGTGGCAGCGGGGGCAGTGGGGGCAGCGGGGGCAGCGGGAGCAGCAGCAACAGCAACGGCAGCTGGGAACAACAGCAGCAACAACCAGCAGCAGTGGCAATGGGAACAACGGGAGTAGCAGCAGCAGCGGGAGTGGGGAAGCGGGAGCAGCAACAGCGGGAACCCGCAACAAGTAACAACCCCAACAAGGGGAGCAACAAGCAACAACAACAGGGAGCAGCGGGAACAGCAACAAGGATAAAAACAGCAAGGGAAATAAACAAATTGGGAACCAACGGCAAGTAGCCAACCGGGAATGCGGCCCGCAACGCAGCGCGGCCGGGGGAGCATTCAGCCAGCCAGTCCCCGCAGCAACGGGGGTTTCGGGAGCGGCCTTTGGGAACAGAACTTTGCAACAACGGGAAAGCAGCAGCAGTAAGGCCCCGCAAGTAAACCAGCGGGGAGCAGTAGCAGCAAACAGAGAGGGGGCCCGTAGCAGCAGCAGTAGAGCAGCAGTGGGGATGCAGCAGCAGCCCCGCGTGGGGGGAAATGGGGGCGGGGGTGCGGGGGGCGGGAGCGGGGGTGGCCCGCGGTGGCGGGGGCGGTAGTGGCAGCGGTGGGGGCGGGGGTTTGGGGGCAGCGGGGGCCCGCAGCGGGAGCGGTAAGGGGGCAGCGGGGGCAGCGGGGGCAGCGGGAGCGGGAGCGGGGAAAATAGCGGGAGCAGCGGGAGCGGCAGCGGGAGCGGGAGCAGCAGCAGCAGCCGGGAGCGGCGGGGGCAGCGGGAGTCGGGGGCAGCGGGAGCGGGAGCGGTTGGGAGCGGGAGCCGGCAGCGGGGGCAGCGGGGGCAGCGGTAGCGGGAGCAGCGGGGTGGTGGGGGCAGTGGCAGCGGGGGCAGCAGCGGGGGCAGCAGCAGCAGTGGGAGCGGGAGCGCGGGCCCGGAACGGCAGCAGCAGCAGCAGCGGCAGCAGCGTGCAGCGGGAGCAGCAGCGGCAGCGGGGGCAGCGGGGGCCCGCGGGGGCAGCCCGCAGCAGCAGCAGCGGAACGGGAACAGAGCAGCAGCAGCAGCAGCAGCAGCAGCAGCGCGCAGCGGAGCAAGGCCCGCAGAGCAGCAGCGGCAGCGGGGGCAGCGGGAGCGGGAGCGGGGGCAACGGGAGCAGCCAGCAGCAGCGGGAGCAGAGCAACAGAGCAGCAGCAAGCGCCCGGGAAAAGCAGCAGCAGTAGCAACGCAGCAGCAGCAACACTCAACAGATGAATGCATAATCGGATTTGGGTGAGATGAACGTAAATTTTCCCTTAAAAATTTTTGGGCCCATTTCAAAGCGCGTTAAAATTCCCTTTACCCCGCGGGGAATGGAAACTTTCTCTGAAAAAATTTCGACATTTCCCGCCCCAAAAATTTTGGCCTCCCGGGCAGGGAAAGGGGGAGGACCCCGGAAAAAACCCGGAGGGCCAGGAGGATCAGGGAGTGCCAGGAGGGGCCCCCGGAAATACCAGGGGGGGGTGGGGGGCCCGGGAATGGTACAGGGGCAAAAGGGAAAAAAAAGGGGAAGAAGGTCAAAATAGGTCCCGGAAGGCTGGGGACCAGGGAAAACCAGGGGAAAGGGCCCCGGGGGAGCCAGGAGGACCAGGAGGGTCAGGAGGGGTGGGAGGGCCAGGGTGTCAGGAGGGTTTTGGGGGGCCAGGAAGGGGCCAGGAGGGCTGGGGGGACCAGGAAGGTCCCGGAGAGACCAGGAGGATCAGGAGTCCAGGAGGGGTCCAGGGGGGGTACCAGGGGTGGAGGGCCAGGGAAAAAGGTTTTGGTCAGGAAGGACAAAAGGACCAAAAAAGGCCCAAATAGGTCCAGGAAAGGGTGGCAGGACCAGGAAGACCAGGAAGGCCAGGGAGGGCCCGCAGGACCCGGAGGGTCCCGGAGGGCCCAGGAGGGCCCGGGGAAAACCGGAAGGCCAGAAATGTCAGGAGGGCCAGGAAGACCAGGGGAAAGGGGAAAAAAATTAATTTCAGTTGCAGAAACTTTGAAAATTGTAACTGGGGAAGGGAAAAACAATGTTTGTGTCCCGGTTTATGAATTCTAAAAGTATTATTCTGAGTGCAGAAGTGAGATTAAGTTTTTGGTAACCCTTATATATGGCTCTCCCCCAACGAATCGTAAAATGGGCAGCTGGGGGAAGGGAGCTGGGGGGCAGCTGAGGGGGAAAGGGAGCTGGGGGGGGCCTTAAGGGGAAAGGGAGCTGAGGGGGCGCGGGGAGGCAGCTGAGGGAAAGGGAGCTGAGGGAAGGCAGCTGAGGGAAGGGAGCGAGGGGAAAGGGGGCTGAGGGGGGCAGCTGGGGAAGGCAGCTGAGGGGAAAGGGGGCTGAGGGAAGGCAGCGGGGGGCAGCTGAGGAAAGGGAGCTGAGGAAAGGGAACTGAGGGAAGGCAGCTGGGGAAGGCAGCTGAGGGAAAAAAGCTGAGGGGAAAGGGAACTGAGGAAAAGGCAGCTGGGAGGCCTTTTAGGAAAGGGAGCTGAGGGAAAGGGAGATGAGGGAAGGCAGCGGAGGCAGCTGAAGGAAGGGAGCTGAGGGAAAAACCCGCTGAGGGAACAGCTGAGGGAAAAGGGAGCTGAGGAAGGCAGCTGAGGGGGCCCGCGGGGGGCAGCTGGGGGGCAGCGAGGAAGGGAGCTGAGGAAGGCAGCTGAGGGGGGCAGTGAGGAGGCAGCTGGGGGGCAGCTGAGGAAAGGGGTTTAGGAAGGGGGGAGGCGCTGAGGAAGGGGAAACTGAGGAAGGCAACTGATATCATGTGGGGGGTTGTCGTGGATTGGGGAAAAAATACCCAAAAAAGGCTGTTTTCCCTTTTAATTTCTGTTTTTGGCCCTTGGGGCCGCCGGTCCTGTCTCGGGTTTCCTCGCTGACTGGCCCCCCACAGCCCCAAAGTAAGGGGGTTTGGAAAACTGCTGAGGGCAGCACAATATGAATTAATGGAACTCAGGCAGAAAAACAGTTTGGGCGTTGGGGTCAACGGACGGGTTTCTGGGAACGGGTTTCTACTACTGGGACTGGTCTGGTTACCCACTGGGGAAAAACGGCAGCCTTCGTATATCGTCCCCACATACAACTAATACAAACTAAGTGGGAGGTATCGGCGGGTGATTTTTCAATGAAAAAGTACAAACAATGAAACTTACATATAAAAGAGAACAATGGAATGAAAAAAATAACTGAACTTTCAATACAAGGTATACTATAGTACAATTTAAAAAACTAAACAAATGAACAAGAACTCCGTTAAGATTACAGTGATAAAAAAATGTTGATCGATGGATCTGTATTCATTGATTCGGTTCTGGGGAAAGGGAATATATAAAAAAAAGATTTTTAACAAAAAGGGCAGATTCGGTGCAAAATCTAGACTAACTCTCAAAATTTGGGAAGAACATGAACAAAAAAAATTCGAATACTGAAAAAGTTGATCAGTAATTATTCATTATGTTATTTACTTTTAAACCCCAACTCTCTTAAGTTTCATATGCAGGGGGTTCATCCGGGAGGATCAAACTCTGTAATTGGCTAACTCATGCTGTATTTGAGGCAAATCTTTAAGTTACAAATGATCGAGTTTCTCAATACCTGTCTTGTCATGGAATAACGACATTCAGGTTGATCGTCTGACTAGTATCAGAGGAAGAGTACAGGATCAGGGGATTTCGAGTCTGTCCTTAGTCGGGGTTGGAACGTCATTATCATCACATACTAATTTCCTAATAAATGGATTCTTTATACTGACCAGTACAAAATCTCTCTAACCTTATACATTACCAGTGATATATTTCAACTCTCGATGGACCAACAAATTTTTGATAAAGCTTTGGCATTGCAGACGTTTTTTAAAGTTAATCACAAACTCTCGAACCTCTTTGTTTTGGATGGCTTTGATCAGTGTTTGCGACTTTTTAAAAATTCTGTTTTGATTTAAAGTTTTCACGGATTTTCAAAAAACACTTTGAGCTAAGCTGTGATTTATAAAATCATCGGGGTTTTAAATTTGGTTTCGGTTAGAATACAACAACTCAAAAGGGAAACTTTATCTACACCATAAAATGCATAATTTGGGGAGTGTCCCTATAGAAAAAAAAGCAAATTTATACCCCTGCACATCGGTATAATTTCACCCCAAAGTTTACTGGGTTATGTGCTCCAAGACATCAAGTTTTTCTTATTGGTTCTTTCCCGAAACCCCATTGCTGGCAGGATGAGAAACAATGGTGGTTTGAATCTTTAAAAAGGTACAAAAATTTTCAAAATTTCATTACAAATTCCTCATTATCTTTTACTAGGGACTTGGTGGTATGCCTGCAGAAAATTTCTTTCCTTTAGCTCTGTCTCGCAGTCATCTGCAATAGGAACTAACTCCAATATCTGGTGAAATGGTCTCCTGATGTTTTTTCCCTTTGGGGAACTTTGGGAAAATTATTAAAAAATCTCCAACTTTTTCCCAAAAGGTTTCCCTAGTATTTGGGAAAAACCTTAGTTGGATTAGGACCTTGCATTGCTATGTTGCTTTTAGACCCTTTTCTAACATCTCAAAAATATCAGTTTGCCATGGGGCCAAAGTATTTCAATCGGGCTTTTTTCTAAACGATCCATACCAGGGTGTGCAACACCTGGTACATCGGGGAACTCTGAGCTACATTACTTGCTTGGATTACAAAATTATACTCTTCCTGGAGTACCCTAAACAATGATAAGTAATTCTTGGTTCTGAAAAAGTCACTGATGGGTGCTGGTTTCACACCAGAATAAGATCTTCCTGGGGGGGAATAAAATCACAAAAACCACATGGTCTGTTGTTGAGCTTTTTTACATCTTGGCACTAAATGGGGGGTCTCAGTTACTATACTAACTTGGATGGGCTCTAAACTTTTGACTTCCAGGTAAATGCCCCGGTGGATTGAACTCTTGGATATAGCCCATCCTCCCTTCCAGTAGGTTTTTGTTTTCTGGAATAAGGGTATCAGTGGGCATGATCTGTCAAGACATGAAAAGTCTGATAAATAATGTCTCAAAGTGTTTTAAAAGCCATACTTTGCTAAAGCTTCTTGCTCAGTTCTGTAAATTTACTTCAGCCTTTGTAAGGACTCGGCTGAAATGCAACTGCGTTTACTTGCCATCGGTCTTCAAAGCTATCGGCACCTTTAAATTAACGCATCTTTGCGATAAAAGGCTTAAAAAAATCGGGAAATTTTCAAATGGACAGATGTTTTTTTTTCTTTTAGAGTTTAAATTCTTTTTGGGAAGGTCAAAAAAAGGGGAAATTTTTCAACAACTCAGTTAGAGGGAGGCATAGGAAAAAAATTGGCAATGAAAGATCTTAAAAAACCTCACCCAAAAAAGGGGATCTTACGGCATCAGCATTTTTTGGGATTTGGGAAAAAATTTAGTACTGCAGTTACTTTTTTTGGTATGCCCCTCTGGAGTGACTAGGCCAAAGAAACAATTTCTGATCTGAAAAATTGACATTTTGACAGTTTGATTTTTAAAATTTGGAAAGCTTAAAACCCTTCATCTTTTCAGTTGTATCCAGTTTTTAGACATGCGTTACTATTTTTTCCCATAAATTCTTACCTGAGACCTCAAAAGATTTGTCATGAGCCTTGAAGGGGAAGTCGTAATCAAATGCCTGGGGAAAATGATAATGACCTGGGGGTGAAATGAAAAGCTCTTGGCTGTCCTCTAAAGAGGACTTCCCAAAACCCCTTTAACAAATCGGGGGTTGAAAAACTTTTTATCCCCGATATTAAAAAAGACCCCCAGAAAGGGGGGGAAAAGCGATCTGGAATGGTTTTGCGTTAACTTTAAAGTCAATTACTGGACATAATCCATCCTTCTTGGTACTAGTTAAAGGGGTTTTAAAATTGGTGCTGGGTGCAATAACCATCATCAAAAATTTGTTTGTAATTCTTCTCCGACAGCAACGGAATGGGCTTCTTCGCGGTATGAATGGGTCTAGTACCGGGTTAAAAGTGGAATGATGGGACAATAAGTTCTTATGCCCATCTTCTCACCGGGAAAGCAAGGGTTTTCGAGTTTTTAACAAGTCAAAAAACCTTGTTTCTCGGGGAAGTCAGTGGGCTAAGTCTTTCTCCTAAACTGGGGGAACAGATTGATCCAGTGCAGTGGTGAGGTCTCGGCCCAAAAAAGCACCGACCCCTGGTCGGTGCAACTCATCCTCTCCCTGAAGGGGGTGGGATAGTGAACAAGGTCAACAAGTTGTTTTGCTCTAAGGCAAACACTTGACCAGAAGTGTTGGCCGGGTGAAATGGATTTTACTTCTCTTACAACATGAAAGGATGGTTAAAAATAGACCCTTTTTTTTGCAAAATCACTGTCAACTGGAGTTATCACCATCTGGAACACTAGGAACAACTACAGACACTCTGGTGGAGCACTACCCCAACGAAACGTCTTTCTGCAGCGGCAGGGACATAAACGAGAGGGTTTAGTTCAAAAAATTGTTTTCCAAAGGCGTCCTGGGGGAAAAACCTACTCAAACTACGGCATTGCGGGGATGGTTGAGCCTAAAAGGCAATCTGAGCGTCCTCGGACCGGGCATCGGACTTCTGAATTCTGGTATGGGTGGAACATGAGGGGGTGAAAAATTCCCAGTGCTGAGCGTGCGCTCTGGAGGTATTTTTTGGGACAATCCATCATCTCGGCGCTATAACGATTTGGATCAACTGGTAACCCCAAATGGAACGATCAAGTCGTCAATTTTGCATGCCATCGAAAAAGGGTCGAGCACAATGGGTCTCGCATGAAGCAAACCCATGAAGGTCACCAGGAAAGTAATCTGGTCGACAACAAAAAAGGGAAAAAGGGTCTCCCTTTGGGTAGAAAAGGTTAAGGGGGTCCCACCTCAACGCAGGAGCCCGATACTCAAAAGGGGGGGCACAGGAGTATTCCAGGAAGGACATGTCTAAATTCATCCTTAAACAAAATAACCTAATAATATTTATTTGCACCAAAAGTCCATGAACAATTGACAGGGCATTATAAACAGATCCCACTATAGGGCCCTATGGTTGCATTGGAAGTTATGTGCCAAGGTGGATTTTCATCAGAAAAGACTTTTTTCTCCATCCCCAAATCATCTATTCAAAACTGGAAACAACATCATCAGCAGGGGTTTTCATTCTCAGGGCGGAGCTTGGAATTGTGAACAGGGATGGTTACTCATTTTCACCTACTGTCACCATGGGCCAGTTTGACTGGGGCTAATTCCCATGGAAGAGGGCCCGGTTCTAGTTGTTTGATGAAAAAATGGCCTGGTTCTGGTTATTTTGAGAACCCGAGATCTTTTCCTCTACGGGTTCTTTGGGGACCCGGAAAAAACCTAAAATACTGAAGGTTATAGAGGCATTAAAATCAGATGTGTCATGTCCATGTATTCTTATAAATACAGTAGGGGAAGATCAAAATTTCCCTCATCATTGACGTCTCTTAGGGTAACTATCAGGACAATTTCAATATTCCCGGGAAACCCGTTATAACAATTCCCCACTATGGTTTCGAAAGTACTATAATACTAGGTGTTCTGACTCTTCACTGGTTCTTGGGGATCTCTGAGATGGGTTTGGGCTGATTTGTCTCTTTGGGCCCCAAGGTGGTGCAGACTGGGCATATTGTGACATTACTTTTAATACAAGGGAAAGTACCCGGGGGGCACGGAACGTACATGATTTAAGGGTGTAAGTGGTTCCATCTTCAGTTGGAGGATAGCCTCATAAACACACAGAAGCAGGTGGCATTAGTTTTTAATTGCTCAAAAACCCATTTTGTTGATTCAAAAAAGGTTTAAACCCCTTAGGGAAAAGATGATTGGACAGCATTGATAAATGATGATAAAAATTTTCTAATCTAACAGCAAATGCCTCAACGATTCAGTACTCATGGGTGTAGCATTCACTGGTTCCAAGAACAACATATGGATCAGCTGTTTTTTGGGACAAAAGGAAAAAACAAAACAGTTCCCCATTTTGACCATGTAAATTCTGAAGTCTCCTATCGGAGATCAACAACGTGAAACAGCGGAGATCATAAAAAGAGCTTCTTTGAATTCTGATAAGACTTTCCTCAAAAAGGACCTTCCCCAGGGCACTAGCACAGCAATGGGTGCAAACCAGCTTCAAGACTATTAAAGCCATTGAATAAAAAAGCCATCAAGGGGAAACACAAAATATTATAATATCTCGGGGTTGGGTCAGTCTTTCATCGGTAAGGTTTTGAGGACATGGGACCACATAAATACCTGGAAAGGTCTGAGTGTGACATTCACTAAATATCCTTGACGGTATTTGGGCAAAAGGCAAAGTAACCAAAAAACAATTAAGGCAAAATAATGAACAATAAAAAAGATATAAAATTCTAAATTAAATGAAAGATATACAATAATTCACAGAATAATAAAAATAATATTTAAAAACTGCAAAAAGGAAAGGAAAAATCAATTTAAAGGACTATTAAAAAAAAAAATTTTTAAATATACAAAATAAAAAAAAATTACTGGAACTAATTAAATGCAAAATGAGCTGTCTTTCTTCTAATAAAAAATTAATTAAATTTAAATTTTTTAAAACAATGTAAAATTAAAAAAAAATTACTAAATTTTAACTGGGGAAATTTTAAATATTTTCTAAAAATATAGACAAAAAATTAAATATAATTCATAAAAAAATAATAAAAAATAATTCCCAAAAAAGTTCCAAAATAATTCACTTTGAACAAATGTAACAAAATAAAGTGTAGAAATAATCACTGCAGTAATAAAGTGTCACTGGGAAAACTCAGGTAAAATAATGAATTAAAATTATGAAGAAAAAAAAAATAAACTAATTGAACACTTTAACTCTTAATTGTAAATTAGACAAAACAATTTACTCAAACAGAGTAAGAAAACACTTTACGTTAAAAGTAATTGAAATTGCATCAAGAGTGAATTTGTTCAAGAATTATATGAATAAAATAAAACACAGGAACAAAACAGGGAATATAACACTTACAGTGACGGAGCACACTTCATTAAAATATATTCTTACAACAAAATCCTGCTGTGGATACAACAAAATCTTGCTGTGACTGATACGACAAAAATTTGCTGGCAAAAATAATGGTACACAGTCTGCGAAAAAATTAGAGGAATGAGACACTGCTGGCATACGAAAAAAGACACACATAGAAATAAATGGATAATTTAGTATACTGAAGAATACAACGCTGAAAGAATACAATAAAAAAAAATTGAATCACTTCACACAGAGTGACTGACTGGTACACTACACAATAATACTTACTAGAGACAGGAGTAGCATAAAGAAAAACACAGAATAAAAATATAAGATAAGTGAAAACACTGAAAAATATTGTAAAAATAATGAGTCAAAGAATACTGCGTTTACACTGAAAAACACAAGGTTTAGAGTACACAAGCAATTTACTATAAATGTCTCACACACGCAAATGTCTTTAAATGCAAGAAAAATGTCTCAAGAAAATTATCACTGAAGTCGGGAGTAGTAGACGGGCGATTACTGGTGATGGGGGCGGGTGTAGGGTGTCCCGCGCGGTGATACTGACGCCTCCTACATTCACTGTTGTCGGAAGAAATGCGCATTCACGGAGAACTCACATAATTGGGTTGTCGTTGGCGCCAGCTACAATCTCTTGACCAATTATGTGAGCCAAAACAGTACTAGGACCCGGTACAAGGGTGCAAACAACCACAGGTAGATGGGTGGATGGCTGGTGGTGGTGGGAGAGAGTGGTGGTGGGAGAGAGTGGTGGGTGTGACTCTCGATGGGGTACTGCCGCGCACCCCCCTCTACCCACGAAGGTGGCTTGATAACCCACTCTATGCCACAGGAATGGTGAAAACCACTCTTAGCATCCAACAGGAGCACAAAGCGATATAGACAATACTTCAGAGGAACTTGGCTTACTTCTTACTGCGTGGCTTACTTCTCTCTCTCAGCTGGGTTAGAAGCTGGGTTGGCTGGCTGGCTTACCCCACGAGAATGGCTGACTGGAAGACGTGTAACGATGCACAGAGCACGGAGGAGCAGTTGGATGACAGGAGACAGGCTGGATGATAGGCTGACTGGCGTTCACTTCCACAGTCTGGCTTACTGACTGGCTTAATTGCAAAATCCGGGTCAACCCCTCGGAGATTCAAGCAATTAGCACACGAACTAAGCCAGGAAGCTTGAAACGGCTGCAACAGGCTTGCAGGCAGCAGGTTGTGAGGGAGGGTAGTAGCTGGTGGCTGGAGGGTGTGAGGGGAGGGCGGCTGTCTGGAGATTCACCTTTGACCCTGCCGGCTACTCACAACAGTCTTGTAAAGTCCTGAATTACCCTTAAAAACGTAAATCCACGCTCCACACCGCTGCTACCATTTATCATGTGGGAGTTCGATACGTGGATTAGGGAAGAAATACTCACGTAGGCTGTTATTACGTATAATTGCTGTTATGTGGAGAGCCCTTGCCAGCCGTACCTATCTCCTTGGTTACACTCGTAATACTGACTGGCCACCCACAGTACCCTATGTAAGGGGGCCTTGGATACTGCTGAGGTCAGCACAATATGAATTCAGATAGTGACTCAGGCAGAGACGGTTGGTCGTTGAGTCAACGGACGGTTACTGGTAACTGGTTACTACTACTGAGACTGGTAACTGGTTACTACTACTGAGACTGAGGGGAGGCAGCTGAGGGAAGGCAGATGAGGGAAGGCAGCTGAGGGAAGGCAGCTGAGGGAAGGCAGCTGAGGGAAGGCAGGTGAGGGAAGGCAGCTGAGGGGAGGCAGCTGAGGGAAGGCAGCTGAGGGAAGGCAGATGAGGGAAGGCAGCTGAGGGGAGGCAGCTGAAGGAAGGCAGCTGAGGGAAGGCAGCTGAGGGAAGGCAGCTGGGGGAAGGCAGCTGAGGGAAGGCAGCTGAGGGGAGGCAGCTGAGGGAAGGCAGCTGAGGGAAGGCAGATGAGGGAAGGCAGCTGAGGGGAGGCAGCTAAAGGAAGGCAGCTGAGGGAAGGCAGCTGAGGGAAGGCAGCTGAGGGAAGGCAGCTGAGGGGAGGCAGCTGAGGGGAGGCAGCTGAGGGAAGGCAGCTGAGGGAAGGCAGCTGAGGGAAGGCAGCTGAGGGAAGGCAGCTGAGGGAAGGCAGCTGAGGGAAGGCAGGTGAGGGAAGGCAGCTGAGGGGAGGCAGCTGAGGGAAGGCAGCTGAGGGAAGGCAGCTGAGGGAAGGCAGCTGAGGGAAGGCAGCTGAGGGAAGGCAGGTGAGGGAAGGCAGCTGAGGGGAGGCAGCTGAGGGAAGGCAGCTGAGGGGAGGCAGCTGAGGGAAGGCAGCTGAGGGAAGGCAGCTGAGGGGAGGCAGCTGAGGGAAAGCAGCGGAGAGAAGGCAGCTGAGGGAAGGCAGCTGAGGGAAGGCAGCTGAGGGGAGGCAGCTGAGGGAAGGCAGCTGAGGGAAGGCAGCTGAGGGAAGGCAGCTGAGGGGAGGCAGCTGAGGGAAGGCAGCTGAGGGAAGGCAGCTGAGGGGAGGCAGGTGAGGGAAGGCAGCTGAGGGGAGGCAGCTGAGGGAAGGCAGCTGAGGGGAGGCAGCTGAGGGAAGGCAGCTGAGGGAAGGCAGCTGAGGGGAGGCAGCTGAGGTAAAGCAGCGGAGAGAAGGCAGCTGAGGGAAGGCAGCTGAGGGAAGGCAGCTGAGGGGAGGCAGCTGAGGGAAGGCAGCTGAGGGAAGGCAGCTGAGGGAAGGCAGCTGAGGGGAGGCAGGTGAGGGGAGGCAGCTGAGGGGAGGCAGCTGAGGGAAGGCAGCTGAGGGAAGGCAGCTGAGGGAAGGCAGCTGAGGGAAGGCAGCTGAGGGGAGGCAGGTGAGGGAAGGCAGCTGAGGGAAGGCAGCTGAGGGAAGGCAGCTGAGGGAAGGCAGCTGAGGGAAGGCAGCTGAGGGAAGGCAGCTGAGGGGAGGCAGCTGAGGGGAGGCAGCTGAGGGGAGGCAGCTGAGGGGAGGCAGCTGAGGGAGCAGCTGAGGGCAGGCAGCTGAGGGAAGGCAGCTGAGGGAAGGCAGCTGAGGGGAGGCAGGTGAGGGAAGGCAGCTGAGGGAAGGCAGCTGAGGGACGACAGCTGAGGGAAGGCAGCTGAGGGAAGGCAGCTGAGGGGAGGCAGCTGAGGGGAGGCAGCTGAGGGAAGGCAGCTGAGGGAAGGCAGCTGAGGGAAGGCAGCTGAGAGAAGGCAGCTGAGGGAAGGCAGCTGAGGGGAGGCAGGTGAGGGAAGGCAGCTGAGGGAAGGCAGCTGAGGGAAGGCAGCTGAGGGAAGGCAGCTGAGGGAAGGCAGCTGAGGGGAGGCAGCTGAGGGGAGGGCAGCTGAGGGAAGGCAGCTGAGGGAAGGCAGCTGAGGGAAGGCAGCTGAGGGGATGCAGCTGAGGGAAGGCAGCTGAGGGAAGGCAGCTGAGGGAAGGCAGCCGAGGGAAGGCAGCTGAGGGAAGGCAGCTGAGGGAAGGCAGCTGAGGGAAGGCAGCTGAGGGGAGGCAGCTGAGGGGAGGCAGCTGAGGGAAGGCAGCTGAGGGAAGGCAGCTGAGGGAAGGCAGCTGAGGGAAGGCAGCTGAGGGGAGGCAGCTGAGGGAAGGCAGCTGAGGGAAGGCAGCTGAGGGAAGGCAGCTGAGGGAAGGCAGCTGAGGGGAGGCAGCTGAGGGAAGGCAGCTGAGGGAAGGCAGCTGAGGGAAGGCAGCTGAGGGAAGGCAGCTGAGGGGAGGCAGCTGAGGGAAGGCAGCTGAGGGGAGGCAGCTGAGGGAAGGCAGCTGAGGGAAGGCAGCTGAAAGGAGGCAGCTGAGGGAAGGCAGCTGAGGGAAGGCAGCTGAGGGAAGGCAGCTGAGGGAAGGCAGCTGAGGGAAGGCAGCTGAGGGAAGGCAGCTGAGGGAAGGCAGCTGAGGGGAGGCAGCTGAGGGAAGCAGCTGAGGGAAGGCAGCTGAGGGAAGGCAGCTGAGGGAAGGCAACTGAGGGAAGGCAGCAGAGGGAAGGCAGCTGAGGGAAGGCAGATGAGGGAAGGCAGCTGAGGGGAGGCAGCTGAGGGGGAGGCAGCTGAAGGAAGGCAGCTGAGGGAAGGCAGCTGAGGGAAGGCAGCTGAGGGAAGGCAGCTGAGGGAAGGCAGCTAAGGGAAGGCAGCTGAGGGAAGGCAGCTGAGGGAAGGCAGCTGAGGGAAGGCAGCTGAGGGAAGGCAGCTGAGGGAAGGCAGCTGAGGGGAGGCAGCTGAGGGAAGGCAGCTGAGGGAAGGCAGCTGAGGGGAGGCAGCCGAGGGGAGGCAGCTGAGGGGAGGCAGCAGAGGGGAGGCAGCTGAGGGAAGGCAGCTGAGGGAAGGCAGCTGAGGGAAGGCAGCTGAGGGAAGGCAGCTGAGGGGAGGCAGCTGAGGGAAGGCAGCTGAGAGGAGGCAGCTGAGGGAAGGCAGCTGAGGGAAGGCAGCTGAGGGGAGGCAGCTGAGGGGAGGCAGCTGAGGGGAGGCAGCTGAGGGGAGGCAGCTGAGGGGAGGCAGCTGAGGGAAGGCAGCTGAGGGGAGGCAGCTGAGGGGAGGCAGCTGAGGGGAGGCAGCTGAGGGGAGGCAGCTGAGGGGAGGCAGCTGAGGGGAGGCAGCTGAGAGGAGGCAGCCGCGGGGAGCCAGCTGTGGGGAGGCAGCTGAGGGGAGGCAGCTGAGGGGAGGCAGCTGAGGGGAGGCAGCTGAGGGGAGGCAGCTGAGGGAAGGCAGCTGAGTGGAGGCAGCTGAGGGGAGGCAGCTGAGGGGAGGCAGCTGAGGGGAGGCAGCTGAGGGAAGGCAGCTGAGGGAAGGCAGCTGAGGGGAGGCAGCTGAGGGGAGGCAGCTGAGGGGAGGCAGCTGAGTGGAGGCAGCTGAGGGGAGGCAGCTGAGAGGAGGCAACTGAGAGGAGGCAGCTGAGGGAAGGCAGCTGAGGGGAGGCAGCTGAGAGGAGGCAGCTGAGAGGAGGCAGCTGAGGGAAGGCAGCTGAGGGAAGGCAGCTGAGGGGAGGCAGCTGAGGGGAGGCAGCAGAGGGGAGGCAGCTGAGGGGTGGCAGCTGAGGGAAGGCAGCTGAGGGGAGGCAGCTGAGGGGAGGCAGCTGAGGGGAGGCAGCTGAGGGAAGGCAGCTGAGGGGAGGCAGCTGAGGGGAGGCAGCTGAGGGGAGGCAGCTGAGGGGAGGCAGCTGAGTGGAGGCAGCTGAGGGAAGGCAGCTGAGGGAAGGCAGCTGAGGGGAGGCAGCTGAGGGGAGGCAGCTGAGGGGAGGCAGCTGAGTGGAGGCAGCTGAGGGGAGGCAGCTGAGAGGAGGCAACTGAGAGGATGCAGCTGAGGGAAGGCAGCTGAGGGGAGGCAGCTGAGGGGAGGCAGCTGAGAGGAGGCAGCTGAGAGGAGGCAGCTGAGGGAAGGCAGCTGAGGGAAGGCAGCTGAGGGGAGGCAGTTGAGGGGAGGCAGCTGAGGGGAGGCAGCTGAGGGGAGGCAGCTGAGGGGAGGCAGCTGAGGGAAGGCAGCTGAGAGGAGGCAGCTGAGGGAACCCAACTGAGAGGAGGCAGCTGAGAGGAGGCAGCTGAGAGGAGGCAGCTGAGAGGAGGCAGCTGAGAGGAGGCAGCTGAGGGAAGGCAGCTGAGAGGAGGCAGCTGAGGGAAGGCAGCTGAGGGAAGGCAGCTGAGGGAAGGCAGCTGAGGGGAGGCAGCTGAGGGGAGGCAGCTGAGGGAACCCAACTGAGAGGAGGCAGCTGAGGGGAGGCAGCTGAGGGAAGGCAGCTGAGAGGAGGCAGCTGAGGGAAGGCAGCTGAGGGAAGGCAGCTGAGGGAAGGCAGCTGATGGGAGGCAGCTGAGGGGAGGCAGCTGAGGGGAGGCAGCTGAGGGGAGGCAGCTGAGGGGAGGCAGCTGAGGGGAGGCAGCTGAGAGGAGGCAGCTGAGGGGAGGCAGCTGAGGGGAGGCAGCTGAGGGGAGGCAGCTGAGAGGAGGCAGCTGAGGGGAGGCAGCTGAGGGGAGGCAGCTGAGGGGAGGCAGCTGAGGGGAGGCAGCTGAGGGGAGGCAGCTGAGGGGAGGCAGCTGAGGGGAGGCAGCTGAGAGGAGGCAGCTGAGGGGCGGCAGCTGAGGGGAGGCAGCTGAGGGGAGGCAGCTGAGAGGAGGCAGCTGAGGGAAGGCAGCTGAGAGGAGGCAGCTGAGGGAAGGCAGCTGAGGGAAGGCAGCTGAGGGGAGGCAGCTGAGGGGAGGCAGCTGAGGGGAGGCAGCTGAGGGGAGTCAGCTGAGGGGAGGCAGCTGAGAGGAGGCAGCTGAGGGGAGGCAGCTGAGGGGAGGCAGCTGAGGGGAGGCAGCTGAGAGGAGGCAGCTGAGGGGAGGCAGCTGAGGGGAGGCAGCTGAGGGGAGGCAGCTGAGGGGAGGCAGCTGAGGGGAGGCAGCTGAGGGGAGGCAACTGAGGGGAGGCAGCTGAGGGGAGGCAGCTGAGGGGAGGCAGCTGAGGGGAGGCAGCTGAGGGGCGGAAGCTGAGGGGAGGCAGCTGAGGGGAGGCAGCTGAGGGGAGGCAGCTGATGGAAGGCAGCTGAGAGGAGGCAGCTGAGGGAAGGCAGCTGAGAGGAGGCAGCTGAGGGAAGGCAGCTGAGAGGAGGCAGCTGAGGGAAGGCAGCTGAGAGGAGGCAGCTGAGGGAAGGCAGCTGAGAGGAGGCAGCTGAGGGAAGGCAGCTGAGAGGAGGCAGCTGAGGGAAGGCAGCTGAGAGGAGGCAGCTGAGGGAAGGCAGCTGAGGGAAGGCAGCTGAGGGGAGGCAGCTGAGGGGAGGCAGCTGAGGGGAGGCAGCTGAGGGGAGGCAGCTGAGGGGAGGCAGCTGAGAGGAGGCAGCTGAGGGGGAGGCAGCTGAGGGGAGGCAGCTGAGGGGAGGCAGCTGAGAGGAGGCAGCTGAGTGGAGGCAGCTGAGAGGAGGCAGCTGATGGAAGGCAGCTGAGAGGAGGCAGCTGAGGGAAGGCAGCTGAGAGGAGGCAGCTGAGGGAAGGCTGCTGAGAGGAGGCAGCTGAGGGAAGGCAGCTGAGAGGAGGCAGCTGAGGGAAGGCAGCTGAGAGGAGGCAGCTGAGGGAAGGCAGCTGAGAGGAGGCAGCTGAGGGAAGGCAGCTTAGAGGAGGCAGCTGAGGGAAGGCAGCTGAGAGGAGGCAGCTGAGGGAGGCAGCTGAGAGGAGGCAGCTGAGGGAAGGCAGCTGAGAGGAGGCAGCTGAGGGAAGGCAGCTGAGAGGAGGCAGCTGAGGGAAGGCAGCTGAGAGGAGGCAGCTGAGGGAAGGCAGCTGAGAGGAGGCAGCTGAGGGAAGGCAGCTGAGAGGAGGCAGCTGAGGGAAGGCAGCTGAGAGGAGGCAGCTGAGGGAAGGCAGCTGAGAGGAGGCAGCTGAGGGAAGGCAGCTGAGAGGAGGCAGCTGAGGGAAGGCAGCTGAGAGGAGGCAGCTGAGGGAAGGCAGCTGAGAGGAGGCAGCTGAGGGAAGGCAGCTGAGAGGAGGCAGCTGAGGGAAGGCAGCTGAGAGGAGGCAGCTGAGGGAAGGCAGCTGAGAGGAGGCAGCTGAGGGAAGGCAGCTGAGAGGAGGCAGCTGAGGGAAGGCAGCTGAGAGGAGGCAGCTGAGGGAAGGCAGCTGAGAGGAGGCAGCTGAGGGAAGGCAGCTGAGGGGAGGCAGCTGAGGGAGGCAGCTGAGAGGAGGCAGCTGAGGGAAGGCAGCTGAGAGGAGGCAGCTGAGGGAAGGCAGCTGAGAGGAGGCAGCTGAGGGAAGGCAGCTGAGAGGAGGCAGCTGAGGGAAGGCAGCTGAGAGGAGGCAGCTGAGGGAAGGCAGCTGAGAGGAGGCAGCTGAGGGAAGGCAGCTGAGAGGAGGCAGCTGAGGGAAGGCAGCTGAGAGGAGGCAGCTGAGGGAAGGCAGCTGAGAGGAGGCAGCTGAGGGAAGGCAGCTGAGAGGAGGCAGCTGAGGGGAGGCAGCTGAGAGGAGGCAGCTGAGGGAAGGCAGCTGAGAGGAGGCAGCTGAGGGAAGGCAGCTGAGAGGAGGCAGCTGAGGGAAGGCAGCTGAGAGGAGGCAGCTGAGGGAAGGCAGCTGAGAGGAGGCAGCTGAGGGAAGGCAGCTGAGAGGAGGCAGCTGAGGGAAGGCAGCTGAGAGGAGGCAGCTGAGGGAAGGCAGCTGAGGAGGAGGCAGCTGAGGGAAGGCAGCTGAGAGGAGGCAGCTGAGGGAAGGCAGCTGAGAGGAGGCAGCTGAGGGGAAGGCAGCTGAGAGGAGGCAGCTGAGGGAAGGCAGCTGAGAGGAGGCAGCGGAGGGAAGGCAGCTGAGAGGAGGCAGCTGAGGGAAGGCAGCTGAGAGGAGGCAGCTGAGGGGAAGGCAGCTGAGGGGAGGCAGCTGAGGGAAGGCAGCTGAGAGGAGGCAGAGGAGGCAGCTGAGGGAAGGCAGCTGAGAGGAGGCAGCTGAGGGAAGGCAGCTGAGAGGAGGCAGCTGAGGGAAGGCAGCTGAGAGGAGGCAGCTGAGGGAAGGCAGCTGAGAGGAGGCAGCTGAGGGAAGGCAGCTGAGAGGAGGCAGCTGAGGGAAGGCAGCTGAGAGGAGGCAGCTGAGGGAAGGCAGCTGAGAGGAGGCAGCTGAGGGAAGGCAGCTGAGAGGAGGCAGCTGGGGGAAGGCAGCTGAGGGAAGGCAGCTGAGGGGAGGCAGCTGAGGGGAGGCAGCTGAGGGAAGGCAGCTGAGGGAAGGCAGCTGAGGGAAGGCAGCTGAGGGAAGGCAGCTGAGGGGAGGCAGCTGAGGGAAGGCAGCTGAGGGAAGGCAGCTGAGAGGAGGCAGCTGAGGGAAGGCAGCTGAGAGGAGGCAGCTGAGGGAAGGCAGCTGAGAGGAGGCAGCTGAGGGAAGGCAGCTGAGAGGAGGCAGCTGAGGGAAGGCAGCTGAGAGGAGGCAGCTGAGGGAAGGCAGCTGAGAGGAGGCAGCTGAGGGAAGGCAGCTGAGAGGAGGCAGCTGAGGGAAGGCAGCTGAGAGGAGGCAGCTGAGGGAAGGCAGCTGAGAGGAGGCAGCTGAGGGAAGGCAGCTGAGAGGAGGCAGCTGAGGGAAGGCAGCTGAGAGGAGGCAGCTGAGGGAAGGCAGCTGAGAGGAGGCAGCTGAGGGAAGGCAGCTGAGAGGAGGCAGCTGAGGGGAAGGCAGCTGAGAGGAGGCAGCTGATGGAAGGCAGCTGTGTGGAGGCAGCTGAGGGAAGGCAGCTGAGAGGAGGCAGCTGAGGGAAGGCAGCTGAGAGGAGGCAGCTGAGGGAAGGCAGCTGAGAGGAGGCAGCTGAGGGAAGGCAGCTGAGAGGAGGCAGCTGAGGGAAGGCAGCTGAGAGGAGGCAGCTGAGGGAAGGCAGCTGAGAGGAGGCAGCTGAGGGAAGGCAGCTGAGAGGAGGCAGCTGAGGGAAGGCAGCTGAGAGGAGGCAGCTGAGGGAAGGCAGCTGAGAGGAGGCAGCTGAGGGAAGGCAGCTGAGAGGAGGCAGCTGAGGGAAGGCAGCTGAGGGGAGGCAGCTGAGGGAAGGCAGCTGAGAGGAGGCAGCTGAGGGAAGGCAGCTGAGAGGAGGCAGCTGAGGGAAGGCAGCTGAGAGGAGGCAGCTGAGGGAAGGCAGCTGAGAGGAGGCAGCTGAGGAAGGCAGCTGAGAGGAGGCAGCTGAGGGAAGGCAGCTGAGAGGAGGCAGCTGAGGGAAGGCAGCTGAGAGGAGGCAGCTGAGGGAAGGCAGCTGAGAGGAGGCAGCTGAGGGAAGGCAGCTGAGAGGAGGCAGCTGAGGGGAGTAGAAACTTTAGGAAACTTTAGGGAATTGTAATTATTATTATTATTATGATTATTATTATTATTTTCCACCACTTCTACTATGAATATGTGTTACACACACGTGCGCGCGCGCACCACTGTATATATATATATATATATATATATATATATATATATATATATATATACTATATATATATATATATATATATATATATATATATATATATATATATATATATATATATATATATATATATATATACATCATATATATATATATATATATATATATATATATATATATATATATATGTATATATATATATAGATAGATAAATAGATCCTGGCACAACTTGCTGCTTTTTGACAATGCCTGTTTGGCTGTCCCACCAAGGAGGGACAAGTCACTAGCAACACATGTTATTAGGGCAATAAATGCATTCCCAAGGGATGACAACCTCGTCCGTCTCCCTCCTAGGGCGACAAACACCAGCCGGGCAAATGCCAACAACAGGACACCCGACACCTCAAAAATCAGAGCCCAAATTAGCAAAAAAATAGAAGAGGGTAATACTATTGGAGCTTTGAGACTTATAACCAGTGAGGATACCATCGCTCCCAAGGACGTCAGCACGGCGCAAGCTCTGAAGGACAAACATCCACCCAGGGCTCCCAGTACCAACATTGACCTCCCTGACATTGCAGCAGGCGAAGAACATCTAACCTTACAGGATGCTGATGTGTATAAAGCTGCTATGTCGTTTCCACAGGGTTCAGCAGGAGGTTTCACCGGTTTAAGGCCTCAACACTTAAAACAAATACTCAATCCAGCACTTGGTGAGGTTTCAGAGAGGCTGCTGTCTGAACTCACCAAATTTTCCAACCTGTGCCTGGCTGGCGGTGTCCCAGAGGCCATCAGACCCTTTTTCTTTGGTGCCTCATTGTGTGCCCTCCGGAAAAAGGATGGCGGAATCAGGCCCATTGCAGTGGGTAACACCCTTCGGCGCCTAGTCGCCAAGGCTGCAATAAGAAGGGTGAGTCAAGAGGCTGCTGCAATGCTGAAACCAACTCAGCTCGGTTTCGGCGTTCAACAGGGCTGTGAAGCAGCTGCCCACGCAGCACGAGTATATATCAAAAACATGTCCTATGAAAAAGCCTTGGTCAAATTGGACTTTGCCAATGCTTTCAACTCAGTCAGAAGGGATGCTGCTCTCCAAGCAGTTTATAGAAACTTCCCTTCCCTTTATCCCTTCATAGAATCGTGTTATAGTGTGACTTCCAAACTATTGTTTGGGGACCATGAAATTGACTCGTGTGAGGGCGTGCAACAGGGGAACCCTCTCGCCCCCTTTCTATTTTGTTTGGTCATCAAGGAAGTCACGGAGGCACTCTCCAGCGAGCTCAATATCTGGTTCCTGGACGACGGTACCCTAGCTGGCACAACAGAATCTCTCCTAGAGGACATCAATAAAATTAAAGACATGGGAGAAAGCCTGGGCCTTTCTTTAAACCCCACCAAATGTGAAATAGTTTCTACCAATCAACAGATGATCCAGAATATTAGTGCCGTTTTACCAGGAGCACGAGCCATTGATCCTGCCAATAGCACTCTCCTCGGTACTCCTCTTGGGTCCAATGCCATCGATCTGATCCTAGAAAAAAAGTCTCAGACCTCCGGACGATGGAAAGCAGGATGAAAGACATTGACACACGCGATGCCTTCTACCTACTCACCAGGTGCCTGTCAATCCCAAAACTTACCTATTTTCTGAGATGCTCCCCAGCCTTCAGCAGTCCAAAACTCAAGGAATATGACTCTCTCCTGAAGGCCATGCTAGAGAGTGTATTGAATCTTTCCCTTGACGATGGACAGTGGTTGCAAGCCTCACTTCCGGTCAGGCTTGGAGGGCTAGGAGTACGCAGATCCTCCCAGATTGCTCTACCAGCTTTCCTATCCTCTTCCATTGCATCAAACGAGTTGATAAGACAAATTCTTCCTGACACCCTCAGTGACTCAGTGACTGAGGTACGTTTATTGTCTTCTCTGAGGATGAGGGTCCCCATTACAGCTATAGAGGTAGTACTTCCCTATATATATATATATATATATATATATATATATATATATATATATATATATATATATATATATATATATATATATATATATATATATATATATATATATATATATATATATATATATATCAGCAGCAATTAGCTTCTGCACAGTTGAACAGTCCTGTTTCACGATCCTGCGTTGGTTAGGTTATTGTCCATAGATTCTCAACTGGTTCAGGAGAGTTTTCAGGCCAATATATAACCCTTAATCCACTCTCTTCGAAGAATGTCAGCATTTTTTCTTGAAGTGTTGCTTTGAGAAAGATCGTGCTGGAAAATGCCCTCTACATCAGGAAAGTCTCTATCGACAATGGGAAACAAATGAGTTGTCAGATTGCCTTGTATTTGTAATTGTTGATCGTTCCCTCAAGAATAACAAGCTGCCCAGGGTCTTTACCAGTAAAACTAACCCAAAACATCTTAGGTGGGTGTTTTGGTGCTTGTTAAATGTATCCATTCCGAAGAGGCTGGTCTTTCCTCCTCACTACCACTGATCCATATATTTATTGACTTCTGCCAACTTCAAGCAAACTTCGTCACACAGTTGAAGAATCAACATTTACTCCAGCTGAAGTCAAGTCTCTGTGTAGATGTTTGCTGGTTTTCTTGACATCCTTCACACTGTTTCTCATAATAACCTCGTTATCGTGAGGTGTTGTCATTTTCTTCCACCTCTTCCTACACGCAGCGCTTCACTACAGTGTCGTCAGCTCTCTTCAGAATCCGACCAACAGTTGACTTTGCTAGACTCAAATTTTTGACGATCTGTTTGATACTCAGCATATTTCCTTGAGAACTACAATACCTGCACACTTCCTAGGTATAACATCCATCATGAATTTCAGCAGTAATCATGAAGTGAAGAGGAGAATTTGGCGAAACCACATTCACTCACAGAGCACGCTTACAGGAATAGCCTTACAGAACAACAGCTGTTGTAGCACTGACGAGATTCGCAGGGTAACACCACAGCTGGATGGTTGCCAGAAGTCGGTAACAAACTGTTATGAAAAGAAAAGAATCCAAACTACATTAATTAAGCCGGAAACTAAGCCACATGAGATAATAACAAAATTTAGTCCTGTCCCAATTAATATGGACTAGTGTAGGTGATGATGCTTGAAGCAGTTGCACGACTCCATGATGTCACAGTCTCATTTAGTTCGAATTTTCCCATTTTCCAAAGTTACTTTGATTTGTTTCAGTAAACTGTGTGGAGTGAATTCAGTCAAGCACGGTTCAGAAACTGTACCTGACTGAGCACTGGTGTTCAGTGAGCCAGGTGGCAAGCCTCTGCCTGTGTCTTCTGTATTCAGCAGTTGCTGCCCTGCAACTGCTCATTTGATTAAATAAGATTTTACTAGGATTTTTAAACCCGGAGGGTCAGCCACCCAGGATGACCCAAGAAAGTCAGTGCATCATCAAGGACTGTCTTCCTTATTTCCATTTTGGTTATTCTGTCTTGTCCCCCAGGATGCCACCCACACCAGTCGACTAACACCCAGGTGAACAGGGACAGCAGGTGTAAGGAAACATGACCAAGGTTTCCACCCGTGCCGGGGATTGAACCACGGACACTCAGTGTGAGAGGCGAGAGCGTAGCGTACCAGGCCACGGGACCCGCCAAAAATGTGGACCTTTCTACTAGACAGCTCACCATCTTCACTATCATCACGTCATCTTCACTATCATAACGTCATCTTCACTATCATCACGCCATCTTCACTATCATCACGCCATCTTCACTATCATCACGTCATCTTCACTATCATAACGTCATCTTCACTATCATAACGTCATCTTCACTATCATCACGTCATCTTCACTATCATAACATCATCTTCACTATCATCACGTCATCTTCACTATCATAACGTCATCTTCACTATCATCACGTCATCTTCACTATCATAACGTCATCTTCACTATCATCACGTCATCTTCACTATCATCACGTCATCTTCACTATCATAACGTCATCTTCACTATCATCACGCCATCTTCACTATCATCACGTCATCTTCACTATCATAACGTCATCTTCACTATCATCACGTCATCTTCACTATCATCACGTCATCTTCACTATCATCACGTCATCTTCACTATCATCACGTCATCTTCACTATCATAACGTCATCTTCACTATCATCACGTCATCTTCACTATCATCACGCCATCTTCACTATCATCACGTCATCTTCACTGTCATAACGTCATCTTCACTATCATCACGCCATCTTCACTATCATCACGTCATCTTCACTATCATCACGCCATCTTCACTACCATCACGTCATCTTCACTACCATCACGTCATCTTCACTATCATCACGTCATCTTCACTACCATCACGTCATCTTCACTATCATCACGTCATCTTCACTACCATCACGTCATCTTCACTATCATCACGCCATCTTCACTATCATCACGTCATCTTCACTATCATCACGCCATCTTCACTATCATCACGTCATCTTCACTATCATCACGTCATCTTCACTACCATCACGTCATCTTCACTACCATCACGTCATCTTCACTACCATCACGCCATCTTCACTATCATCACGTCATCTTCACTATCATCACGCCATCTTCACTACCATCACGTCATCTTCACTACCATCACGTCATCTTCACTATCATCACGTCATCTTCACTACCATCACGTCATCTTCACTATCATCACGTCATCTTCACTACCATCACGTCATCTTCACTATCATCACGCCATCTTCACTATCATCACGTCATCTTCACTATCATCACGTCATCTTCACTATCATCACGTCATCTTCACTACCATCACGTCATCTTCACTACCATCACGTCATCTTCACTACCATCACGCCATCTTCACTATCATCACGTCATCTTCACTATCATCACGCCATCTTCACTACCATCACGTCATCTTCACTACCATCACGTCATCTTCACTATCATCACGTCATCTTCACTACCATCACGTCATCTTCACTATCATCACGTCATCTTCACTACCATCACGTCATCTTCACTATCATCACGCCATCTTCACTATCATCACGTCATCTTCACTATCATCACGCCATCTTCACTATCATCACGTCATCTTCACTATCATCACGTCATCTTCACTACCATCACGTCATCTTCACTACCATCACGTCATCTTCACTACCATCACGTCATCTTCAATACCATCACGTCATCTTCACTACCATCAAGTCATCTTCACTACCATCACGTCATCTTCACTACCATCACGTCATCTTCACTACCATCACGTCTTCTTCACTACCATCACGTCATCTTCACTACCATCACGTCATCTCCACTACCAGAACGTCATCTTCACTATCATCACGTCATCTTCACTACCATCACGTCATCTTCACTACCATCACGTCATCTTCACTACCATCACGTCATCTTCACTACCATCACGTCATCTTCACTACCATCACGTCATCTTCACTACTATCACATCATCATTATTTTCAGGTCATCTCTTTACCGTCATATTCATTTTAACTGCACTATCGCCGGTGCTATATGACCCAAAATGGGCTTAGCGCTTCCCAAGAATATGTAATTACATTATCTTGTCAGTTATTCTTCATTAATCTTCTCAGTTGTCACTATCACCTGAGGAAGATGACGAGCATGAAATGGTCCTCTAATTGAAGATGTGTTAAATAGGCAAGATCAATGTTCCATCATCTCTACAAACATCAATGTAACATACGAGAGTCTTCCTGGGAAGACATTTTAGAAACAGATCAGTTAGCCTTTAATTACGTAATAGGAGTAACTTATTCTCTTATCTTGATTCAGAAGCAGATATGTTGTCTATGATCGTGAGGCCAACTAAATTCGTGACATCAGCAGCACAGACTGCGTCGGAGCTGCCGACGGAAGTGTAATTCAGTGTGTGTCGTCTGGGTGTGTTGTCTCTTCCTTTCTACCGACGGTCGGAGCAGCAGACACGAGTGTGCCTCCAGCGGTAATGGAGACGGACCTCCATGTACAGAATGGATCAAAGTCTCGTCGACTGCGCGCCACTTCGAATCCACCTCCCCGCGGAAAGCTGTAATGAGGAGAGGCGATTCGAAAGGGCTCTACTGAAAATAAAACTTCTGAGGGGCAGGAAGGTTACTTAGAAAGTCAAGGTTAACCTTCTGGCGTTTTACGAAAGTTTTAATGCCTCTTAGGAGATGATGACGGTCGAGGTTCCTCATGGGTGTGAGGGAGTGTCAAACTCAGAAGTGGTTTTTCACATCAGCATGATGCAAGAGGATGTTGAGATGAACCTCAGCGATGCTGCTCAGGAATACCAACGCCTCCCAGAGAAAGATACAAATGTGGATGATCGTATGGAAGGTCAACGAACCGTGGGGGAAAATTTAATGGATCAAACACCCAGTATGGCAGATTCTGTAGATTCAACACCCTATGTGCCTGACCCTGTTAAGCATCAAACAACAGACATCGATGAACCAGAGTATAAGCAAGCACTACCTGGGATGAACGAGTTACGTGACTACTCAGCAAGCGACACGCCTGCGTCACGAAATACGACGAGAAAACGGGATGACGCCAACGACTCACCGCCACTCCGATAACCAAGTCACCAAGAGAGAGATGATAATGAAACATTGTTTCTGGGTAGTATGTGGCCGGGGTCTTTCAAGAAACTGGACCCGATAAGCGAGGAATACAGGCACTTGACGGAACGTCTCTCCTGGGAGTCTCGACTACACCGCCGCGTCTACGGCATTTTTCTGACGGTTGGTGTGATCATCTTACTCTTGTACGGCTGGCAACTGTTGTCACTGTGGACAAGAGCAACTATCAAGCATGCGCAGCTGTAGAAGTAGCAGAACCATGAAAAGTGGCAGAAATGGGAGCGAGAGCATAACCTAGGTGGTGGGTAGGAAAAACATGTGTCCGACCATAATACAGACGAACCTGACTGGCACGAAGAATTCTGGCACGAGACAAAAGTACCTGACGGGCATGAAAGAGGTTGGCCTGAGACTGACGTGCCCCATGGGTAAGAGTGAGCCATATATGAATAATGAGCCCAACGGGTAATGACATGTAGGTACCAAGGAGTTGACATGAAGTCTGTTATTACTACTATCTTCATATATATATATATATATATATATATATATATATATATATATATATATATATATATATATATATATATATATATATATATATATATATATATTCTATCTAAGGGTTAAGATTTTAGCTTGTCTAATGTATCTTAAATTCTTCCCAAGTTTTATTAATTTTAAATAAATCTAATTTGTACAATCCTAGAGCAATATTCATATTATTTTCAAAACTATTTCTTATGAGACCTCATTCTGTTATATCCGTATGGACTGCGGACTTGATACAACTTTCTCAGACTTTTGAACATCAATTAGATGATTAAAATCTCTCACATGAATAAACAGAACATTAGAATCTTGTCCAGTTCTAATGTTATATTTATGTTGTTTTAGTCTTAGTTCGAGACTTTCACCAGTTTGACCGTAATAAACTTTATCACACACTTTACAAGGAATCTTATAGACACATCCATCAGCATTTTGGGGGGAATTCTTTATCAAAAGTTATTCTTACTGTATCAAGATTTATAAATACAACTTTGATAATAAAATCCTTAAGAAGAGAAGACATATCAAGCAAGTTTTGATGGTAAGGGAGAACCAACATATTTTTAGTTGAATAATGCTGGTTGTCCCTTTTTGGACTGTAAAAAGTATTTCTAGCAATTTTAAAAGATTTATCAATTAAGTTTTTTTGTGTGTATTTTCAGATCATTAGCTGTTTCATAAATCTTCGAGACATCTTCATCTATGTATTCTAGGCTACAAATACGTAAAGTTCTCAAGAACATTTTTGAGAATACCGACAGTTTAACTTATCTTGATAAGAAGAATAATAGTGTACATAGGAAATTATTTGTTGGTTTTCCTTGATAATGCGAGAAATCACGAAAGCTCTTGGGATTTCACTATTATTTTCACAGTGGTTGTTTTGAATATTGTGATATATATATATATATATATATATATATATATATATATATATATATATATATATATATATATATATATATATATATATATATATATATATATAATCAATAACAACATTGCGACTAGCCAAGGATTCGAACCCATGTCGTTTTGACCCCGTGGGTCAGAGCATCATATGTGTTAGGGAATGTTTTAAGGAGGTTAGGGAATATTTAAGGAGGTTAGGGAATATTTTAAGGAGGTTAGGGAATATTTTAAGGAGGTTAGATAATATTTTAAGGAGGTTAGGAAATGTTTAAGGAGGTTAGATAATATTTTAAGGAGGTTAGGAAATATTTGTTCCCAAACCTCCTTAAACATTCCCTAACCTCCTTAAAATATTCCCTAACCTCCTTAAAATATTTCCTAACCTCCTTAAAATATTTCCTAACCTCCTTAAAATATTTCCTAACCTCCTTAAAATATTTCCTAACCTCCTTAAAATATTTCCTAACCTCCTTAAAATATTCCCTAACCTCCTTAAAATATTTCCTAACCTCCTTAAAATATTTCCTAACCTCCTTAAAATATTCCCTAACCTCCTTAAAATATTTCCTAACCTCCTTAAACATTCCCTAACCTTAAAATATTCCCTAACCTCCTTAAAATATTTCCTAACCTCCTTAAAATATTCCCTAACCTCCTTAAAATATTCCCAAACCTCTTTAAAATATTCCCAGACCTCCTTAAAAGATTTTAAGGAGGTTAGGGAATATTTTAAGGAGGTTAGGGAATTCCACAGTGTAATATATCTCTGCTGGTTGAGTGATGGATGGTGAGTGGGTGAAGGTGACGCCCACGCCTCACCCACAACACTTCACCCACGCCCACTACCCGAGGAATACAGCGAATATCCCTACTACAACACTGTGTTGCAAGGGTATAACGTAATCCCTCATTTCTTTGCGCTGCAGCGCCATCTGTACGGAGGATCGAACCTGCAGTGGAGATCATTGCATTTTCTTCCCTTCCCACTACTGTCGCCTCAACTTCCCTACCAGGAGGCGTGTCTCGACCCCCTGTGAACACGTGCAGGGCAGCGCACACATTCCACCTCCAGCTGGAAATGTTCAATAGACTGTCGAGTGTAAATAAATAGACCAAGACAACACTCTTGATTTATAATTTCCATAGACCAGGAACCTTACTCTGGGAGTGTCACTTGCCAGCGTTTGACGCATCTATTGACGGCGCTTGACGCATCTGTTGACGGCGCTTGACGCATCTGTTGACGGCATTTGACGCATCTGTTAACGGCGTTTGACGCATCTGTTGACGGCGCTTGACGCATCTATTGACGGCGCTTGACGCATCTGTTGACGGCGCTTGACGCATCTGTTGACGGCGCTTGACGCATCTGTTGACGGCGCTTGACGCATCTGTTGACGGCATTTGACGCATCTGTTAACGGCGTTTGACGCATCTGTTAACGGCGTTTGACGCATCTGTTGACGGCGCTTGACGCATCTGTTGACGGCGCTTGACGCATCTGTTGACGGCATTTGACGCATCTGTTAACGGCGTTTGACGCATCTGTTGACGGCATTTGACGCATCTGTTGACGGCGCTTGACGCATCTGTTGACGGCGCTTGACGCATCTGTTGACGGCGTTTGACGCATCTGTTGACAGAGCATAACGCATCTGTTGACAGAGCATAACGCATCTGTTGACAGAGCATAACGCATCTGTTGACAGAGCATGACGCATCTGTTTTGAGGGACCAGTCATCCATCCATCCAGGAGGATGTCAGTACTACCACCACCACTGCCACCATCACTACTGCTACCACTATCACCACCAGTACCACCACTACCATCACTACCACCACCACTGTGGTGGTAGTGATGGTATTGGTGGTGGTGTCGTCAAGCACTCGCTGTGTCGTCGAAGGCTCCCTATGTTCCACTAAGAAGCACAGGTCGAAGGGGTCAAGGGACGACAAACTACTGTTGCACACGTACAAAGGAATGTTGAGAAGTGCAACGCGAAACTCGGGTAGGTGGAAGCACTGTATAGCCCAGCTGCTGCTGCTGCTGCTACTGCTGCTGCTGCTGCTGCTGCTACTGCTGCTGCTGCTGCTGCTGCTACTGCTGCTGCTGCTGCTGCTGCTACTGCTGCTGCTGCTGCTGCTGCTGCTACTGCTGCTGCTGCTGCTGCTGCTACTGCTGCTGCTACTGCTGCTGCTGCTGCTGCTGCTGCTACTGCTGCTGCTGCTGCTACTGCTGCTGCTGCTACTGCTGCTGCTGCTGCTGCTGCTACTGCTGCTGCTGCTGCTGCTGCTACTGCTGCTGCTGCTGCTGCTGCTGCTGCTGCTGCTGCTGCTACTGCTGCTGCTGCTGCTGCTGCTGCTGCTGCTGCTGCTGCTGCTGCTGCTGCTGCTGCTACTGCTGCTGCTACTGCTGCTGCTGCTGCTGCTGCTGCTGCTGCTGCTGCTGCTGCTGCTGCTGCTGCTGCTACTGCTGCTGCTGCTGCTGCTGCTGCTGCTGCTGCTACTGCTGCTGCTGCTGCTGCTGCTGCTGCTGCTGCTACTGCTGCTGCTGCTGCTGCTGCTGCTGCTACTGCTGCTGCTGCTGCTGCTGCTGCTGCTGCTGCTGCTGCTGCTGCTGCTGCTGCTGCTGCTGCTGCTGCTGCTACTGCTGCTGCTGCTGCTGCTGCTGCTGCTGCTGCTGCTGCTGCTGCTGCTGCTGCTGCTGCTGCTGCTGCTGCTACTGCTGCTGCTGCTGCTGCTGCTGCTGCTGCTGCTGCTGCTGCTGCTGCTGCTGCTGCTACTGCTGCTGCTGCTGCTGCTGCTGCTGCTGGTCTAAATTCCACACCGTAGCATGTGTCATTATTAAAATTATTGATCCTCTGAGGAACTTGTCCTTGTGGATGGTTGTATATATGTATATTTATGTATATATATATATATATATATATATATATATATATATATATATATATATATATATATATATATATATATATATATATATATATATATATATATATATATATATATATATATATATGTATATATATTTATTATTAACACACTGGCCGATTCCCACCAAGGCAGGGTGGCCCGAAAAAGAAAAACTTTCACCATCATTCACTCCATCACTGTCTTGCCAGAAGGGTGCTTTACACTACAGTTTTTAAACTGCAACATTAACACCCCTCCTTCAGAGTGCAGGCACTGTACTTCCCATCTCCAGGACTCAAGTCCGGCCTGCCGGTTTCCCTGAACCCCTTCATAAATGTTACTTTGCTCACACTCCAACAGCACGTCAAGTATTAAAAACCATTTGTCTCCATTCACTCCTATCAAACACGCTCACGCACGCCTGCTGGAAGTCCAAGCCCCTCGCACACAAAACCTCCTTTACCCCCTCCCTCCAACCTTTCCTAGGCCGACCCCTACCCCGCCTTCCTTCCACTACAGACTGATACACTCTTGAAGTCATTCTGTTTCGTTCCATTCTCTCTACATGTCCGAACCACCTCAACAACCCTTCCTCAGCCCTCTGGACAACAGTTTTGGTAATCCCGCACCTCCTCCTAACATCCAAACTACGAATTCTCTGCATTATATTCACACCACACATTGCCCTCAGACATGACATCTCCACTGCCTCCAGCCTTCTCCTCGCTGCAACATTCATCACCCACGCTTCACACCCATATAAGAGCGTTGGTAAAACTATACTCTCATGCATTCCCCTCTTTGCCTCCAAGGACAAAGTTCTTTGTCTCCACAGACTCCTAAGTGTACCACTCACCCTTTTCCCCTCATCAGTTCTATGATTCACCTCATCCTTCATGTGTGATTCTTTATCTTTTAACTCCACGCCTCTTGCCAAGACCCTCTCATTTACTTCTCTTACAACCCCATTTATAAATACATTGAACAACCATGGTGACATCACACATCCTTGTCTAAGGCCTACTTTTACTGGGAAATATTTTCCCTCTTTCCTACATACTCTAACTTGAGCCTCACTATCCTCGTAAAAACTCTTCACTGCTTTCAGTAACCTACCTCCTACACCATACACTTGCAACATCTGCCACATTGCCCCCCCTATCCACCCTGTCATACGCCTTTTCCAAATCCATAAATGCCACAAAGACCTCTTTAGCCTTATCTAAATACTGTTCACTTATATGTTTCACTGTAAACACCTGGTCCACACACCCCCTACCTTTCCTAAAGCCTCCTTGTTCATCTGCTATCCTATTCTCCGTCTTACTCTTAATTCTTTCAATTATAACTCTACCATACACTTTACCAGGTACACTCAACAGACTTATCCCCCTATAATTTTTGCACTCTCTTTTATCCCCTTTGCCTTTATACAAAGGAACTATGCATGCTCTCTGCCAATCCCTAGGTACCTTACCCTCTTCCATACATTTATTAAATAATTGCACCAACCACTCCAAAACTATATCCCCACCTGCTTTTAACATTTCTATCTTTATCCCATCAATCCCGGCTGCCTTACCCCCTTTCATTTTACCTACTGCCTCACGAACTTCCCCACACTCACAACTGGCTCTTCCTCACTCCTACAAGATGTTATTCCTCCTTGCCCTATACACGAAATCACAGCTTCCCTATCTTCATCAACATTTAACAATTCCTCAAAATATTCCTTCCATCTTCCCAATACCTCTAACTTTCCATTTAATAACTCTCCTCTCCTATTTTTAACTGACAAATCCATTTGTTCTCTAGGCTTTCTTAACTTGTTAATCTCACTCCAAAACTTTTTCTTATTTTCAACAAAATTTGTTGATAACATCTCACCCACTCTCTCATTTGCTCTCTTTTTACATTGCTTCACCACTCTCTTAACCTCTCTCTTTTTCTCCATATACTCTTCCCTCCTTGCATCACTTCTACTTTGTAAAAACTTCTCATATATATATATATATATATCGATAACAACATTGCGACTAGCCGAGGACTCGAACCCGTGTTGTTTTGGCCTCCCTTCTGGAGAGCAAAAATCACATGACACTAACCCACAGGACCACCCAATCCTACAGAGATCACTGAGCAGAGCTAGATGTTGTACCGTGATCCGAGGGCATACGATGATGTGGTTCCCTCAGAGCTAAATTTATTCTACTCCAATTTTGGTGTACTAGCCTCCACAAGCAGTATGGTAATGTAACCACGAACGTGTGGGGAGTAGAATGAAATTAACTATGAGGCACCCACACCATCGTATGTCCTCGGATCACTGTACAACACCTAGCTCTGCTCGGTGCGTGATCTTTGTAGGATTCGGTGGTCCTGTGGGTTAGAGCGTCGTGTGATTTTCGCTCACCATGAGGCTAGACACAGTGTTATTGATCAATACCACTCGTTTAGTGGTTACAATAATATAATATACAATAATGTAATATATTCAGACTGATGCAGTGGTCGGAGAAGTGGCAGATGCAGTTTAATATAGACAAATGCAAACTTCTAAATGTTGGACAGGACAATAACCATGCCACATATAAACTAAATAATGTAGATCTTAATATTACGGATTGCGAAAAAGATTTAGGAGTTCTGGTTAGCAGTAATTTGAAACCAAGACAACAGTGCATAAGTGTTCGCAATAAAGCTAATAGAATCCTTGGCTTCATATCAAGAAGTATAAATAATAGAAGTCCTCAGGTTGTTCTTCAACTCGATATATCCTTGGTTAGGCCTCATTTATATCCAGAATGGATATAAATGCTCTGGAAAACGTACAGAGGAGGATGACAATGTTGATCCCATGTATCAGAAATCTTCCCTATGAAGATAGACTGAGGGCCCTGAATCTGCACTCTCTAGAAAGGAGTAGAATTAGGGGAGATATGATTGAGGTGTATAAATGGAAAGCAGGAATTAATAAAGGGGATGCAAATAACGGGCTAAAAATATTTAACATAGACAGGACTCGCAGCAATGGTTTCAAGTTGGAAAAATTCAGATTCAGGAAGTATATAGGAAAGTACTGGTTTGGTAATAGAGTTGTGGATGAGTGGAACAAACTCCCGAGTACAGTTATTCAGGCTAAAACGTTGTGTAGTTTTAAAAATAGGTTAGATAAATACACGAGTGGGTGTGGGTGGTTGTCAGTTGGACCTGACTAGCTTGTGCTGCTGGGTCTGGTGCAGTGCTCCATCCTTGAGTGGAGGTGACCAGACTGGGTGGGTCATTGGGCTCATCCGGGGGGGGGGGTCATTGGGCTAATCCGGGGTGGACATGGACCTCCTGCGCATGGATCAGTAGGCCTGTTGCAGTGTTCCTTCTTTCTCATGTTCTTATTAGCAGGGGAGTCAATGGTACCTTTAACCTCACTAACCACTGAAGTACATTTGTCCTGGAGAACAGAGAATCGATTTCCTATCTTCACATCTTCTCTATTAACCTTCCTTATCTCACTTCTTCCTGAATTGTGAATCACTTGCCACTTAAAGCGGCTGCAACTCTTAGGCTCACTGCTGGTATCGTTTTCTTCACCAGCTCCAACTATCTCACACTCACTCTCAAACCCATCTAGGCGGAGCTTCAACCTCCTATTTTCCTCCTAAAGAAGCAGAACCTCTTTCTTCAACACTTTAACCTGAGATTCCAAAACACTACAGCAGGCCATGGTGCCCAGTAACATCCCATGGTAATTCCCAGACAGCTTAGGACAGTGACCACAAGTGAGGAGGTGAGGAGTCCACATGCACAACCTGGCTATGGGATAGAGGTAAAAGGCCAGCCCTTTGCTCTGAGCTCGCCACCACCGATTGGAATGCTCTTCTCCAAGGGGATGTTGACAACCAAGTGAAAGCCTTCACTGGACACATCCTTAATCTACAATAACAACACCTCCCTCACCGGCAATATGTAACGAAGCCTACAGATCAGCCTTGGTTTGGCTTTCGTTGTAGAGAGGCTGCTACTGCTAAATACAAGGCATGGCGAAGGTACAAGAGACATCCTACCACCTATAACAGGAACTTGCACAGGCAAGCCTGTAGGCATATCGGTGAAGTTCAAAAGAGGGCCATCGCTAAATGGGAGGTGGATACTAAAAGAAAGTTAGCATCAGGTAGGGTAGGCTCCAAAACCTGGTGGTCCCTGGTCAAGGACAGACAAGGTTATCTGCCTGATGAACTTATTCCATCTCTAAATCGACAGGATGGGACCACCTCTACTAGTTGTCAAGAGAAGGCGGACCTCTTCTCCGAACACTTTGCTACGAAAATGCAAGTTACTGATCCAGCAAGGGACCCTCCTTGGCTAGCTGCAAGAACTGTGTCAAAACTGTCAGTGGTGACAATAAGGCAGGAGGAGGCGCATTTCCTTCTTAAATCGCTTGACCAAGAAAAGGCTGTGGGCCCAGACAAGTTGAGCCAAAAATTGCTGAGATGTGTAGACCAGCTAGCAGCACCTCTAACTGGCATCTTTCAGCACTGCCTAGTACAGTGTAAATGGCCCTCTCTGTGGAAAGAGGCAAATGTAGTCCCTGTTTACAAAAAAGAAGAGCAGAGCAGAAATCAGCAACTACAGACCAGTGTCACTCCTGTCAATCACTGGCAAGATCCTTGAGACAATAATCTCAAGACAAATGACAGTTTTTTGACTACCACTCACTACTTTGTGACCGTCAATATGGCTTCAGGATGGGTTACTCTGCTGCTGATCTGTTGTTAAACCTCTCCACTAAGTGGCACCAGTCACTGGATGAATCCAAATTCAGCTGTGTGGTAGCACTGGACATTGCTGGCGCTTTCGACCGTGTGTGGCACCAGGACCTCTTAGTAAAACTGCAAGCTCTGGGAATTGCAGGCTCCATGTTATGTCTCAGTGATTACCTTCATGGTAGATCTCTAAGGGTAGTTCTCAATGGAGCAGAATCAGCAAGACATCCTATTGGAGCAAGTGCTCCACAAGGAAGTGTGCTGGGACCATTGTTATATTATGTCTACTTCAATGACCTTCATCTCATCCCAGAATCACATGCATATGCAGACGACTGTACACTGACATTCACTTATCTAAGAGAAGAAATGGCAGCTGCTCTAAGCTACATCAATCACCAGCTAAGAGCTATATCAGGTTGAGAAAACCGATGGCAAGTAACATTTGCACCTGAGAAAACAAAAATGATGATGGTCTCTAGGCACCATGATGGTAATGCCGGAGCAGTAGTAAGTATGAATGGAAGAATGTTGATACCTGGGGAAGTTGATATCCTTGGGGTGAAATTTGACTCCAAACTGAACATGAAGAACCGTGTTGTAAATCTTGCAAACAAGGCAGCCAGGAAGCTTACAGCACTTCGCCTTATCTTGCATCTGCTTATCAGTAGGGTTACCTGGAGGTTACCTGGAGGTTATTCCGGGGGATCAACGCCCCCGCGGCCCGGTCCATGACCAGGCCTCCCGATGGATCAGGGCCTGATCAACTAGGCTGTTACTGCTGGCCGCACGCAGTCCAACGTACGAGCCACAGCCCGGCTGATCCGGCACTGACTTTAGGTATCTGTCCAGCTCTCTCTTGAAGGCAGCCAGGGGTTTATTGGCAATTCCCCTAATGCTTGATGGGAGGCTGTTGAACAGTTTTGGGCCCCGGACACTTATGGTGTTTTCTCTTAGTGTACCAATGGCGCCCCTACTTTTTATTGGGGGCATTTTGCATCGCCTGCCCAGTCTTTTACTTTCGTAGGGAGTGATTTCTGTGTGCAGATTTGGGACCATTCCTTCCAAGAGGGGTTGCAAGATTCTGTATGAAGAACAAGTACCTTGAGTATGCTCCACGATCTTGGTTTTCCTGCCCCCCATTCTCTCATCTGCGACTGCTTGACAGAGTAAAGAACAGAGCAAGACGTCTCATCTCTCGCCTCGACCCATCCTGGATAGATGTCATTTCAACAGAGCCTTCAACACAGGAGGGATGTGGGTGGCCTTACTGTTATGTACAAGGCCAATATTGTCAAAATACCACACTTGGATCCACTTCGAGGACACCGTGAAACAAGCTTTTATGCCACAAGACGGGCAGAAAGCAGCAACTTCACTCTGGCTGTACCCTTCTCCAGAACATCACTCCATCTGAGATCATACATACCCAGGATGACTCGAGTATGGAACACATTCGTACAGCATAATGATGTCAACGAGATAAAGTCAGTTGATCAAATGAAAATGCTGGCCCACAGATGGCTCCAACTTCATCCTGTCCCGTACTTGTATGTCTCATAACAATAAAAATGCTTTCAAATGAGCTGATGTAGGTAACAGCTCTTAGCTTGCCAATAAAGTTAGGAATCCTTAACCTGTAATATAGCTGTCAATAAAGCTAGGGATCCTTAACCTTGTCAAACCCTGTAAAGAGAGAGAGAGAGAGAGAGAGAGAGAGAGAGAGAGAGAGAGAGAGAGAGAGAGAGAGAGAGAGAGAGAGAGAGAGAGAGAGAGAGAGAGAGAGAGAGAGAGAGAGAGAGAGAGAGAGAGAGAGAGAGAGAGAGAGAGAGAGAGAGAGAGAGAGAGGAGACTGAAGACTTTCTTCAGCAGGAAACTTGCCTGAGTTTATTAATTAAAAGAAATATCTGGTATCCAGACTTGACGGGAGGGGAGAGGCAGAGGGGAAGAAGCAAGGGGAGATACTGAGTGGGGAAGGACAGGAGGGAGATGGGGGAAGAAGGTGACAGATGGAGGGGGTGGTAGTAGAAGAGAGGGGGAGGGGGGAATGGAGTGGCTGGAGGGTGGCAGACAATGGTAGCTGGAGGAGGCGGTGGAGGGGATAATAATGCGAATTAAGTGCAAAGAGGGGAGTGAAGGGGAACCGGAAAAGAGAGGTGAAAGAGAGAGAAAGAGAGAAGGGATTAAGAGAGACAAGAAGAAACCTAGAGAGTAAACAGATCAAATAAACACAAGTACAGTAATATAAGCACCAGGGTGAAGGGAAGGCCACCAGAGTGAAGGGAAGGCCACCAGAGTGAAGGGAAGGCCACCAGAGTGAAGGGAAGGCCACCAGAGTCAAGGGAAGTAGGTGTGAGGATCCTAGGAGAGACTAGGAACGTCCTCGGGAGGGATGGGGAGGTCCTGTTAAAAGCTAGGAAGGACCTAGTGGAAACTAGGAATGGACGGGGTTGAAGCATGGCCCTGGTGGTCCCACGTCCAGAGCTTGACCGGTGAGCTACCAGGCCTTTAATAAATAAATTAATAAACAAAACTTTTATTCATGTTGTGGTCATGTAATGTGCGGAGTGAATATTATGCAGAGAATACGTAGCTTGAAGATGAGGTACGACGTTACTGAAACTATTATCCACAGGGCAGAGGAGGGGAGGAGGGGTAGGGGTCGTACTGGGAAATGTTGGAAGGAGAGGGTAAAGGAGGTTTTGTATGCGAGGGGCTTGGACTTCCAGTATGCTTGTGTGATCGTCTTGGACGGTAGTGACTACCTGGAGGTTACCTGGAGGTTACCTGGAGGTTACCTGGAGGTTACCTGGAGGTTATTCCGGGGATCAACGCCCCCGCGGCCCGGTCCATGACCAGGCCTCCCGATGGATCAGGGCCTGATCAACTAGGCTGTTACTGCTGGCCGCACGCAGTCCAACGTACGAGCCACAGCCCGGCTGATCCGGCACTGACTAGAGGCAAGTAATTTTTTTTTTACTTCAAAGTAACATTTGTGAAGGGATTCAGGGAAACCGGTTAGCCGGACTTGAGTCCTGGAGGTGGGAAGTGCAGTGCCTGCACTCTGAAGGACGAGTGGGGATATTTGCAGTTTTATATTGCAGTATCTGGACTCCTCTGGCAAGACAGTGATGGAGTGAGTGATGGTGAAAGTGTCTCTTCTTTCTGAGGTCACCCAGCCTCGGTAGAAGACGGTCTTTGTGGTAAAGAGATGAGAGTCAAGGGGACTGTGCGAACTGCACAGAGAGGGACAGGATCCCCTACACTAGGCTGAGTGTGCAAGGTTATTCAGTCTACAAAATAAGCGTCGTCTACTGACGAGTTCTGCGGAAATAGGCAGCAAGAGGATGAGAATAACGAAGAGAAATAGGGAGAGCATGAAGAAAACTGGGAGTAAATGACGGAGCAGAGATAGGAATGACTTGGGAATCAGGATGACTGAGAAGGAATTAGGAGGAACAGAGTACTTAGGATATACAGAGAATAATCAGGAATGACTAAGAGGGATCAGATAATAATCAGGAAGAAAGAGGAGTGTAAGAGGAAGATATAATGTGATGGGTGTTAGGCGAGGTGAGGGAAGGTGTGGTGTACAAGGAAGGAGGGAGGAGGAGGGAGGGAAGGAGGGAGGAGGGAGGGAGGGAGGGAGGGAGGGAGGAGGAGGGAGGGGAGGAAGGGAAGGAGGGAGGGGAGGGGGAGGGAGGAGGGAGGGAGGGAGGGAAGGAGGGAGGAGGGAAGGAGGAGGAGGGAGGAAGGAGGAGAGGGAGGGAGGAGGAAGGAGGGAGGGAGGGAAGGAGGAGGGAGGGAAGGAGGGGAGGAGGGAAGGAGGGAGGAGGGAAGGAGGGAGGGAGGGAAGGAGGAGGAGGGAGGGAGGAGGAGGGGAGGGAGGGAAGGAGGGAGGAGGAGGGAAGGAGGAGGAGGAGGAGGAGGAGGGAGAGGAGGAGGAGGGAAGGAGGGAGGAGGGAGGGAGGAGGGGAGGGAGGGAGGGAAGGAGGGAGGAGGGAGGGAGGAGGGAAGGAGGAGGGAGGAGGGAGGGAGGAGGGAGGGAGGGAGGAGGGAAGGAGGAGGGAGGAGGGAGGAGGAGGGAGGGGAGGGAGGGAAGGAAGGAGGGGAAGGAGGGAGGAGGGAAGGAGGGAGGAGGGAGGAGGAAGGAGGGAGGAGGAGGGAAGGAGGGAGGGAGGGAAGGAGGGAGGAGGAGGGAGGGAAGGAGGAGGAGGGAAGGAGGGAGGAGGGAAGGAGAGGGAAGGAGGGAGGAGGAGGAGGGAGGGAGGAGGAGGGAGGAGGGAGGGAGGGAAGGGAGGGGAGGAGGGAGGGAAGGAGGAGGAGGAGGAGGAAGGAGGGAGGAGGGAAGGAGGGAGAGGAGGGAAGGAGGGAGGAGGGGGAAGGAGGGAAGGAGGGAGGAGGGAAGGAGGGAGGAGGGAAGGAGGAGGAGGAGGAGGGAGGAGGAGGGAGGAAGGAGGGAGGGAGGGAGGAAGGAGGGAGGAGGAGGGAGGGAGGAGGAGGGAGGAGGAGGAGGGGAAGGAGGGAGGAGGGAAGGAGGAGAGGAGGGGGAGGGAGGGAAGGAGGAGGGAGGGGAGGGAGGGAGGAGGAGGGAGGAGGGAAGGAGGAGGAAGGGAGGGAGGGAGGGAGGGAGGAGGAGGGAGGGAGGAGGAGGAGGGAGGAGGGATGGAGGGAGGAGGAGGAGGAGGGAGGAAGGAGGGAGGGAGGGAGGGAGGAGGGGAGGAGGGGAGGGAGGAGGGAGGAGGAAGGAGGAGGAGGAGGGAGGAGAGGAGGGGAGGAAGGAGGGAGGGAAGGAGGGAGGAGGGAAGGAGGGAGGGGAGGAGGAGGAGGGGAGGGAGGAGGAGGGAGGAGGGAGGAGGAGGAGGGAGGGAGGGAGGAGGAGGGAGGGGAAGGAGGAGGGAGGGAGGAGGAGAGGAGGAGGGAGGAGGGAGGGGAGAGGAGGAGAGGAAGGAGGAGGAGGAGGGAAGGAGAGGAGAGGAGGGAGGAGGGAGGAGGAGGGAGGAGGAGGGAGGGAGGGAGGGAGGGAAGGAGGGAGGGAGAGAGGGAAGGAGGGAAGGAGGGAGGGAGGGAGGCGTTAGAGAGGAGGACAGAGGGAGCTGGCAAGCAAGACAGAGGGAGTTATACTGTACACTTGTACTAAGTGGGATGTACGTTCATTATTCAACGTTCAATCAGAACTTAAACGTTTAACAATTAACGTTTAATTGAGGTAGGAAAATGAGAATGTTTTTACTTTCCTCTCTCCCCTCCCCTCTCCCCTCCTCCTTTTTCCCCTCCCGCTCTCCCCTCCCCTCCCCTCTCCCCTCCTCTTTTCCTCCTGCTCTCCATCTTCCCTCCCCTCCCCTCCCTCCTCCCTCCACCTCCTCCCTCCCTCCCTCTTCCCTCCTCCTTTACCTCCACCACCCACTCCCTCTCCTCCCGTCTCCTGTTTCCTCTTCCTTTCTCCTTCCCTCCTCTCCTCCTCCTCCTCCTCCTTCTCCTCCACCTCCTTCTCCTCTCCCCCCATTCTCTCCCCTTCTCTTCTTCCTTTCTCCTTTGTTTCTCTCACCCTTTTATTACTTTCCCATCCTTCTCTTTCCTGTTCGATATCTCCCCTTTCTTTCTTGGTATTTTTAGCACATTTTCCCCTCTCCCCCCTCCCATGTCGACTCTCCTGCCCCCTCCCCTCTCCTGCCTCCCCCTCCCCACTCTCTCCCCTCTTGCCCTAGACTTCCCTGCTCCCCCTTCATTTCCCCTCTCCCCAGTACTGTTGACCAGCGTTCATTCACAGACCCGAGGGAGCAAGGGGAAAGGAGGGGAGTGGACGAGGGTAAGAGGAGGTAGGAGAGGAAAGCGGGAGAATAAAGGGGCCTTACAAGAGGTAAAGAGGGAACAAGAGACGTGAAGAAAAGAGAAGAAGAGCAAGAGGAACTGGAGGTGGACTGGAGGTGGGCTGGAGGTGTACTAGAGGTGGACTGGATGGGGACTGTAGGTGGAGTGGAGGTGAACTGGAGGTGGACAGGAATGGGATTGTATGGGGACTGGATGAGACTGGAGGTGGACTGGATGGAGACTGGAGGTGGACTGGATGGGGGGTGGATAGGGACTGGAGCTGGACTGGTCTGACAAGTACCAGTTACCATTACATCACTATTAACTCAACAGTAAAGAGCTCTGTCAAACTGGAAACAACAAAACTCGGGAGTTCAGGTCAGCAGTCACAGCCAAGACAAGAATGCAAGAAGTATAACAGAAGTCATTAGGTTATACCTACACTTTATATATCCTTGGTAAGACCTCATTTAGATTATGCTACTCAGTTTTGATCTCCATTTTACAGAAAGAATTTAATTGCCCTGGAAAAAACGCAGAAATGGAGGCCAGATGTTGATCCCGTGCATCAGACCGAGGATAGACTGAGGGCACTGAATCTGCACTCTCAGGAAACACACAGAATTAGAGGGGATATGACTGAAGGAAAACAGGAATAAATAAATGGGGATAATTAAGTAGAGTTAAAAATATATAGTCAGCAGAAGCCTCGCAGCACTGAATTCAAGTTCGTTTTCACGGTCGCTCTTACGTGCTAGAACTTTAATTTGTGTCATCAATCCTATACGATACATCCCTCTAGCGCCTGGAACAAATCTTGGGCGGAAAACATTATATACTGAGTCAAAAAAGGAGAATTAGTGTGCACTAGCAGAGTTTACTGCCAGAGGGGAATCATAGGCCTGTCCCGTGTGGAAAAAAATAATAATTGAACTTTTCATGTCAGAGGAAAGAAAGTCTCCCTGATAACATTGAGTATACATAGTGTATAGTGTATACTACAGTGGCTCCCTAGTATATTGATGATAAAAGCTAAAGTGTCATTTGAAAACAGGTGAATTTGTAAATGAAGTGATAAGCCTATAGAGGCAGGTGCCAGAAGTCGCCAGAAACTTACCACAGGTCAGCTGTTTTTAATAATCTTCCTGGCTTGCCAGTGTACTCGCATATAATCTAGTGATACCAGTGATTAGCAGAATACAGTGTTGTAGTAGCAACTAACCAGTATTATAATGGTACTTAGTGGAGTGGAGTGACTTTCATTAGTTTCTTTTTCTTGAAATACGAGACGTTACTGTGAATTTCATATAACCTGTAGTTACCAGCAGTCGCAATATACACAACGAGAAGCAATTATTACTACAGAAAAAGCGTCCTTCCTCCAAAATTTGCACCAGTCAACTATAGTGATAATATAGCATTTATTGTGGTGGAGACGGAAAAAAGAAAAAAAAAAAAAAAAAAAAAAAGAGAAAAGCCAGATACAGCGATTGATAAACAAGGAGGTGACCGTTCGTCATTGTAGGAGCTGCCAGATATCACCGGCTCTTCAACACGCAAGTTATACTTTTGTATCAGTCAAATCACATATTACTCGGGTAGATAATTTCCAGTAGATCCTTCATGTGTTAGCTCAAATCACCGACCAGTATGTTTTAAATAAGTGACCCACTGATCAGAGCAGATCGACTGGTCCGAACCCTTGCCTGGTCCGAACCCTTGACTGGTCCGAACCCGGGACTGGTTTCAAACAGTTTCGTTGGACAATAAAGCAGACTGTAAACGGATGGGGTTGTAGGCGCCCTATAAACACAAACATTAAAAATCAGGAACGTGACGGTAAGCTGTCCAATATACAAAAAGAGTTAGAAACAGAAATACAAATAGCTAGAGCTTCATTTAAGGTTATTAATAGAATATTCAAGAGGTTGCTAGTAGAATTGCAGTAAATCAACCATTCAAATCATTATGAAGCCCTGTGTAGTCTGTGGTCAGTCAAACAAACGGGCTTCCACATGGATAAATTGTCATTTTTGTGGAAATTGGTGTCACGCCCCTTGTGCAGATATCCCAGAACTAGCTACAAGCAGTATTAAAACAGAGAAGTGTTTTTGGGTATGCTCAAATGAGGAAAATCTGTGGACTAAAATCACAAGGGTATTAAAAGAGGACAACATCAAAGCTGCTTTCATAGAAAACCTGGAAGCTTTCTACAACAGATGGGAACATAAAATGTCTGGGCTGAATGGTACTGCCCTTGATACTGGCCATGTAGTCATAAACTGTAAGGCTGGAGGTGATGTCCTGGTAGTCAGTAAATGTGGGGCTGATAGTGCTGTCCTGGGAGACAGTAATGGTGAAGCTGGAGGTGCTGTCCTGGGAGACAGTAATGGTGAAGCTGGAGGTGCTGTCCTGGGAGACAGTAATGGTGAAGCTGGAGGTGCTGTCCTGGGAGACAGAAATGGTGAAGCTGGAGATACTGTCCTGGGAGACAGAAATGGTGAAGCTGGAGGTGCTGTCCTGGGAGACAGAAATGGTGAAGCTGGAGATACTGTCCTGGGAGACAGTAATGGTGAAGCTGGAGGTGCTGTCCTGGGAGACAGAAATGGTGAAGCTGGAGATACTGTCCTGGGAGACAGAAATGGTGAAGCTGGAGATATTGTCCAGGTAGTCGGGAATTATACGCAGGAAGGAATACATATAAATGACCTCATAGGGGACAGGAGCCATAGTAGGGAAACAAGTGTAGTCAAAGATAAGATAAAACCAATATTGCAAACTAGAAATACCGCAGGAAATAGCAAACAAGAGGACTCCAATAGCAATAGTGAGGATAAATTACCAAAAACAACTGGTGGGAGCTCCATTGTTGGTGCTAGGGAGGATAGAAGTAAGACAGGGAAACATGCACCAACAGGGAATACAGTCACAGAAACCCAAGGCAAGCGGAAACCAAGCCTGTGCACATACTATGCACTTGGTATCTGCTGGCATGGGAAATCTGGAAAAACAGATGGGACATGCAACTATGACCACCCTAGAAAATGCCATGCCCATATGAAAACAGGAAAATGCAAACTCCCTTCCTGTAAGCTTTTTCACCCTGAAATGTGTACCTCTTCAGTACAGGAAAGACTGTGCTATAACTTAAATTGCCAGGCATACCATCTAAAGGGGACAAAAAGATACAAAACATCCAGGCCATGGGAAAACCTGGGTAGCCACAGCCACTCAAGAGGGAGAGGTTTTTTAGTGCCAGGAAGGAAAAAAAACTGGCAGGAAATGGCAGAAATCGTACACCAAATCCAGTCATTCCTGGAGTGGAACCACAGTCGATGGCCTCCACTCCAAACCAACAGATACAGATACTAATGCCGGAAAAAAAATCCCCCCCCAGTACCAACAATACCACCAGTCCGATAACATTCTTCTTTGCAAATATACAGGGTCTAAAGCCAGCTACAAACAACAAAATACCTTTCATCCGTGGACTGCTTGCAGAGGCAAAGGCAATGTTCGCGGCTTTCACTGAGACCCACATAAAGGATCACTTGGACAACGAAGTATGGATCCCAGGTTACAACCTATACAGATGTGACAGAGTGAACAGGCAAAAGGGGGGGGGGGGTTGGCCTGTACATTGCAGAGTCACTTGTTTGCACAGAACTGCTTAATGCCTCAAATGACGTAGTGGAAGTTTTAGCAGTAAAGGTCGAGAACCAAAACCTAGTCATTGTGGTAGTCTACAAGCCTCCGGATGCAACATCCCAGCAATTCCAGGAACAGCTGTTAAAAATTGACCACTGTCTGGAAAATCTTCCAGCTCCTGCACCCAACATCTTGCTCCTGGGGGATTTCAACTTAAGGCACCTAAAATGGAGGAATATAGCAAATAATATTGTTGCAGTAATAACACCAGGAGGCAGCTCTGATGAAAACTCACACTCACACGAGCTTTTAAATCTCTGCACAAAATTCAATTTAAACCAGCAAATAATAGAGCCTACAAGACTGGAGAATACACTAGACCTCATCTTCACTAACAATGATGATCTGATAAGAAATGTCACCATATCAAAAACAATATACTCAGATCACAACATAATTGAGGTTCAGACATGTATGCATGGAGCCCCAGACCGACAAAATGAGACTAGTCACGAGGGAGCATTCACCAAATTCAACTTCAATAACAAAAACATAAAGTGGGACCAAGTAAACCAAGTCCTAACCGATATAAGCTGGGAAGATATACTAAGCAACACAGACCCAAACTTATGCCTAGAACAGATTAACTCGGTGGCACTCAATGTATGCACAAGGCTTATTCCTCTAAGAAAAAGGAGGAGTAGATGTAAAATAGAAAGAGACAGGCGCTCCCTTTACAGGCGACGGAAAAGAATAACAGAGCGGCTAAAAGAGGTCAATATATCTGAAATGCGCAGGGAGACACTGGTCAGAGAAATAGCAAGCATCGAACTTAAGCTAAAAGAATCCTTTAGGAGTCAGGAATCGCGGGAAGAACTAAAAGCCATAAATGAAATCGAAAGAAACCCAAAGTATTTCTTCTCCTATGCCAAATCAAAATCGAGAACAACGTCCAGTATTGGGCCCCTACTTAAACAAGATGGGTCCTACACAGATGACAGCAAGGAAATGAGTGAGCTACTCAAGTCCCAATATGACTCAGTTTTTAGCAAGCCGCTAACCAGACTGAGAGTCGAAGACCAAAATGAATTTTTTATGAGAGAGCCACAAAATTTGACTAACACAAGCCTATCCGATGTTATCCTGACGCCAAATGACTTCGAACAGGCGATAAATGACATGCCCATGCACTCTGCCCCAGGGCCAGACTCGTGGAACTCTGTGTTCATCAAGAACTGCAAGAAGCCCCTATCACGAGCCTTTTCCATCCTATGGAGAGGGAGCATGGACACGGGGGTCGTCCCTCAGTTACTAAAAACAACAGACATAGCCCCACTCCACAAAGGGGGCAGTAAAGCAACAGCAAAGAACTACAGACCAATAGCACTAACATCCCATATCATAAAAATCTTTGAAAGGGTCCTAAGAAGCAAGATCACCACCCATCTAGAAACCCATCAGTTACACAACCCAGGGCAACATGGGTTTAGAACAGGTCGCTCCTGTCTGTCTCAACTACTGGATCACTACGACAAGGTCCTAAATGCACTAGAAGACAAAAAGAATGCAGATGTAATATATACAGACTTTGCAAAAGCCTTCGACAAGTGTGACCATGGCGTAATAGCGCACAAAATGCGCGCTAAAGGAATAACAGGAAAAGTCGGTCGATGGATCTATAATTTCCTCACTAACAGAACACAGAGAGTAGTCGTCAACAGAGTAAAGTCCGAGGCAGCTACGGTGAAAAGCTCTGTCCCACAAGGCACAGTACTAGCTCCCATCTTGTTCCTCATCCTCATATCCGACATAGACAAGGATGTCAGCCACAGCACCGTGTCTTCCTTTGCAGATGACACCCGAATCTGCATGACAGTGTCTTCCATTGCAGACACTGCAAGGCTCCAGGCGGACATCAACCAAATCTTTCAGTGGGCTGCAGAAAACAATATGAAGTTCAACGATGAGAAATTTCAATTACTCAGATATGGTAAACATGAGGAAATTAAATCTTCATCAGAGTACAAAACAAATTCTGGCCACAAAATAGAGCGAAACACCAACGTCAAAGACCTGGGAGTGATTATGTCGGAGGATCTCACCTTCAAGGACCATAACATTGTATCAATCGCATCTGCTAGAAAAATGACAGGATGGATAATGAGAACCTTCAAAACTAGGGAGGCCAAGCCCATGATGACACTCTTCAGGTCACTTGTTCTATCTAGGCTGGAATATTGCTGCACTCTAACAGCACCTTTCAAGGCAGGTGAAATTGCCGACCTAGAAAATGTACAGAGAACTTTCACGGCGCGCATAACGGAGATAAAACACCTCAATTACTGGGAGCGCTTGAGGTTTCTAAACCTGTATTCCCTGGAACGCAGGAGGGAGAGATACATGATTATATACACCTGGAAAATCCTAGAGGGACTAGTACCAAACTTGCACACGAAAATCACTCACTACGAAAGCAAAAGACTTGGCAGACGATGCACCATCCCCCCAATGAAAAGCAGGGGTGTCACTAGCACGTTAAGAGACCATACAATAAGTGTCAGGGGCCCGAGACTGTTCAACTGCCTCCCAGCACACATAAGGGGGATTACCAACAGACCCCTGGCAGTCTTCAAGCTGGCACTGGACAAGCACCTAAAGTCAGTTCCTGATCAGCCGGGCTGTGGCTCGTACGTTGGTTTGCGTGCAGCCAGCAGCAACAGCCTGGTTGATCAGGCGCTGATCCACCAGGAGGCCTGGTCACAGACCGGGCCGCGGGGGCGTTGACCCCCGAAACTCTCTCCAGGTAAACTCCAGAGAACATCTCGCTTTCAAGGAGCACAACGACGTAATTATCGCAACTACAAGAAAAATAATTGGGTGGATAACTAGAACCTTCAAAACATGGGATACCAAACCAATTATCATACTCTTCCGGTCACCTATTCTCTCCAGGCTGGAATGTTTCTGTTTACTAAAGACACCCTCCTCAAAATAAAAAAAAAATGTAGAGCTGGAAAATACAGAGAACCTTGACCTCTCATATAGAGTCAGTTGAACACTGAAATTACTGGGAGAACTTGAAGTCCCTAGAACTGTATCATTTAGGATGTTAGCGAGAAAAATACATCATAATCTAAGACTGGAAGAGGGAGGAGATTGATACCAAACCTGCTCACTGAAATTACTACTTATAAACACAAAAGGCTTGGCAAGGGAGCGATGAGTAGACTGAGAGAGAACTTAATAAGTGTTAATGGGCCACGACTCTTCAGTGCCCTTCCTTCAGGCATAAGAGATCACCAACAAACCCCTGGATGTCTTCAAGAAGCTACTCGACACATTCTCCAAAACAGTTCCTGATTAATCGGGCTGTGGTGCAATCTCTCTCTCTCTCTCTCTCTCTCTCTCTCTCTCTCTCTCTATCTATCTATCTATCTATCTATCTATCTATCTATATCTCATCTATCTATCTATCTATCTATCTATCTCTCTACACAGGGTTTGACAAGGTTAAGGATCCCTAGCTTTATTGACAGCCTATATTACAGGTTAAGGATTCCTAACTTTATTGGCAAGCTAAGAGCTGTTACCTACATCAGCTCATTTGAAAGCATTTTTATTGTTATGAGACATACAAGTAGGGAACAGGATGAAGTTGGAGCCATCTGTGGGCCAGCATTTTCATTTGATCAACTGACTTTATCTCGTTGACATCATTACGCTGTACGAATGTGTTCCATACTCGAGTCATCCTGGGTATGTATGATCTCAGATGGAGTGATGTTCTGGAGAAGGGTACAGCCAGAGTGAAGGTGCTGCTTTCTGCCCGTCTTGTGGTATAGAAGCTTGCTTCTCGGTGTCCTCGAAGTGGATCCAAGTGTGGTACTTTGACAATAAGGGCCTTGTACATAACAGTAAGGCCACCCACATCCCTCCTGTGTTGAAGGCTCTGCTGAAATGACATCTATCCAGGATGGGTCGAGGCGAGAGATGAGACGTCTTGCTCTGTTCTCTACTCTGTCAAGCAGTAGCAGATGAGAGAATGGGGGGCAGGAAAACCAAGATCGTGGAGCATACTCAAGGTACTTGTTCTTCATACAGGATCTTGCAACCCCTACTGTCAAGCAGATGCGAGATACGGCGAAGTGCTGTAAGCTTCCTGGCTGCCTTGTTTGCAAGATTTACAACATGGTTCTTCATGGTTAGTTTGGAGTCAAATTTCACCCCAAGGATATCAACTTCTTTCTCCAGGTACCAACATTCCTCCAATTCCATCTCATTACTGCACCAGCATTACCATCATGGTGCCTAGAGACGGTCATCATTTGCATTTTCTCAGGTGCAAATGTTACTTGCCATCTATTTCCCCAAGCTGATATAGCTCTTAGCTGGTGATTGATGTAGTTTAGAGCAGCTGGCATTTCTTCTCTTGGATAAGTGAATGTCAGTGTACAGTCGTCTGCATATGCATGTGATTCTGGGATGAGATGAAGAAGGTCGTTGAAGTAGACATTCCATAACAATGGACCCAGCACGCTTCCTTGTGGAACACTTGCCCCAATAGGATGTCTTGCTGATTCCGTTCCATTGAGAACTATATTTAGAGATCTACGATGAAGGTAATCACTGAGGAGACGTAGTGTAGAGCCTGCAATTCCCAGTGCTTGAAGTTTTGCTAAAAGGTCCTGGTGCCACACCCGGTCGAGAGCACCGGCAATATCCAGTGCTACAACACAGCTGACTTTGGATTCATCCAGTGACTGGTGCCACTTAGTGGAGAGGTTTAACAACAGATCAGCAGCAGAGTAACCTTTCTTGAAGCCATATTGGCGGTCACAAAGTAATGAGTGGTAGTCAAAAAACTGTCATTTCTCTTGAGATTATTGTCTCAAGAATCTTGCCAGTGATTGACAGGAGTGACACTGGTCAGCAGTTGCTGATTTTTGCTCTGCTCTTCTTTTTTTGTGAAAAGGGACTGCATTTGCCTGTTTCCACAGAGAAGGCCATTTGCACTGTACTTGGCAGTGCTTAAAGATGCGAGTTAGAGGTGCTGCTATCTGGTCTACACATCTTCTCAACAATCTTGGGCTCAACTTGTCTGGGCTCGACTTGTCTCTCTCTGTCTCTGAGAAATAATACTGAAAAGTAGTAATAATTTGAGGAGTATAAGAAAGGTGTGGTGCCAGCCTGGTGTGCCAGCCTGGTGTGCCAGCTTGGTGTGCCAGCCTGGTGTGCTAGCCTGGTGTGCCAGCCTGGTGTGCCAGCCTGGTGTGCCAGCTTGGTGTGCCAGCCTGGTGTGCTAGCCTGGTGTGCCAGCCTGGTGTGCCAGCCTGGTGTGCCAGCTTGGTGTGCCAGCCTGGTGTGCTAGCCTGGTGTGCCAGCCTGGTGTGCCAGCCTGGTGTGCCAGCCTGGTGTGCCAGCCTGGTGTGCCAGCCTGGTGTGCCAGCCTGGTGTGCCAGCCTGGTGTGCCAGCCTGGTGTGCCAGCCTGGTGTGCTAGCCTGGTGTGCCAGCCTGGTGTGCCAGCCTGGTGTGCCAGCGTGTTGTGCCAGCCTGGTGTGCCAGCCTGGTGTGCCAGCCTGGTGTGCCAGCCTGGTGTGCCAGCCTGGTGTGCCAGCCTGGTGTGCCAGCCTGGTGTGCCAGCCTGGTGTGCCAGCCTGGTGTGCCAGCCTGGTGTGCCAGCCTGGTGTGCCAGCCTGGTGTGCCAGCCTGGTGTGCCAGCCTGGTGTGCCCCTATACCTCATTATTAACAACACTTCTGTTTGACTCCGTTGTGACCTGTCCCCTCCCTCCCTCCCTCCCTCCATCCGTCCCTCACTCCCTCCCTTCCCTCCCTGACTCCCTCCTCTCCCTCCCTCCATCCCTCCCTCCCTCCCCTCCCTCCACTCCCTCCCTCCATCTGTCCGTCCCTCCTTCCATCCATCCCTCTCTCCCTCCCTCAGGAGAAAGGGAGCATAGAGTTGGGGAGATGGGGAAGTAGAGGAGAACTGGGGAGGAGCAGGTGAGGCAGAGGCAGAGGCTGAGGAAAAGAAAAGAGTTAAGAGTATGTGTGGGAGGGGGATGACACCCCCACCTGAGTCCTCACCCCTCCCCAACCTCCACACCCCCACCCTGGAGGGTGGCCTCATAACAGTGGTGTTGGGGGAGACTAACTGCAGCTGGGGGAGAACGATAGCCTGACACCCCAAGATAATTGGATTTTTCTGATGGGGAGGAGGTGGGGTGAGGTCGGGTGTTGGGGAGGAGGTGGGGTGCAGGTCGGGTGTTGGGGAGGAGAAGTGCAGGTCGAGTGTTGGGGAGGAGGTGGGGTGAGGTCAGGTGTTGAGGAAGGTGGGGTGCAGGTCGGGTGTTAGGGAGGAGGTGGGGTGCAGGTCGGGTGTTGGGGAGGAGGTGGGGCAGGCTCGGGTGTTGGGGAGGAGGTGGGGTGCAGGTCGGGTGTTGGGGAGGAGGTGGGGTGGAGGTCGGGTGCTGGGGAGGTAGGGAATGAAAGAGGAACGAAGGAAGGGAGGGAGGATGAAGGAGGGAGGGAGGGAAGGAAGGAGTGAGTGAGAGAGGGATGGGGTGAAGGAAGTAGAGAGGGAGTTAGGGAGGGAGTTAGGGAGGGAGTTAGGGAGGGAGTTAGGGAGGGAGGGAGGGAGGGAGGGAGGGAGTTAGGGAGGGAGTTAGGGAGGGAATTAGGGAGGGAGGGAGGGAGGAGTAGGAAGTAAGCAATGAATAAATCCCTAAATTTATGAGTAAATCTGCTGGGTGAGTACATGACCTGGTCTCAGACCGGGCCGCGGGGGCGTTGACCCCCGGAACTCTCTCCAGGTAAACTCCAGGTAAACTGTGAGTCCAGGTCATCATTATTATTATTATTATTATTATTATTATTATTATTATTATTATTATTATTATTATTATTATTATTATTATTGTTATTATTATTATTATTATTATTATTGTTATTATTATTATTATTATTATTATTATTATTATTATTATTATTATTATTATTATTATTATTATTATTATTATTGTTATTATTATTATTATTATTATTATTATTATTATTATTATTATTATTATTATTATTATTGTTATTATTATTATTATTATTATTATTATTATTATTATTATTATTATTATTATTATTATTATTATTATTATTATTATTATTATTATTATTATTATTATTATTATTATTATTATTATTATTATTATTATTATTATTATTATTATTATTATTATTGTTATTATTATTATTATTATTATTATTATTATTATTATTATTATTATTATTATTATTATTATTATTATTGTTATTATTATTATTATTATTATTATTATTATTATTATTATTATTATTATTATTATTGTTATTATTATTATTATTATTATTATTATTATTATCATCATCATCATCATCATCATCATCATCATCATCATCATCATCATTACTATTATTATTATTATCACTAAAGACGTAATTAGTAAGTCAGTGAAGGAAGAGACTCGTCACCGTAATTAGTCGAATTAGACTGTAATATTCCCGTCCACATCAGGACTCAGTGCTGAGTAGCAGGACCTCTCAGGAGTCCCAGGAGCTCTCTCAGGAGTCCCAGGAGCTCTCTCAGGAATCCCAGGAGCTCCTAGGAGTCCCAGGAGCTCTCTCAGGAGTCCCAGGAGCACTTACAAATCTCAGGAGCTCTCTCAGGAGTCCCAGGAGCACTTAAAAATCTCAGGAGCTCTCTCAGGAGTCCCAGGAGCTCTCTCAGGAGTCCCAGGAGCTCTCTCAGGAATCCCAGGAGCTCTTAGGAGTCCCAGGAGCTCTCTCAGGTGTCCCAGGAGCATTTACAAATCTCAGGAGCTCTCTCAGGAGTCCCAGGAGCACTTAAAAATCTCAGGAGCTCTCTCAGGAGCCCCAGGAGCTCTCAGGAGCCCCAGGAGCTCTCAGGAGTAGCACGAGCTCTCTCAGAAGTCCCAGGAGCTCTCTCAGGAGACCCAGGAGCTCTTAACAGTCCCAGAAGCTATCTCAGAAGTCTCAGGAGCTCTCGGGAGTCCCAGGAGCCCTCGGGAGTCCCAGGAACTCTCTCAGGAGTCCCATGAGCTCTCTCAGGAGTCCCCGAAGCTCTTAGGAGTCCCAGCTCTCAATAGTCTCAGAAGCTCTCAGGAGTTCCAGGAGTCTCAGGAGTCTCAGAAGCTCTTGTAAGCCCCAGGAGCTCTCTCAGGAGTCCCAGGAGCTCTCGAGAGTCCCAGAAGCTCTCAGAACTCCCAGGAGCTCTCTCAGAAGTTCCAGGAGCTCTCTCAGGAGTTCCAGAAGCTCTCTCAGGAGTCAAAGGAGCTTTCTCAGAAGTCCCAGAAGCTTTCTCAGGGCTCCTAGGTGCTCTCTCAGGAGTCCCAGAAGCTCTCTCAGGAGTCTCAAAAGCTCTCTCAGGAGTCCTAGGAACTCTCACAAGTCCCAGAAATTCTCTCAGGAGTCTTAGGAGCTCTCAGGAGTTCCAGGAGCTCTCTCAGAAATCGCAGAAGCTCTCTCAGGAGTCCCAGAAGCTCTCTCAGGAGTCCCAGAAGCTCTCTCAGGAATCGCAGAAGCTCTTTCAGGAGTCCTAAGAACTTTCAGGAGTTCCAGAAGCTCTCTCAGGAGTTCTTTAAACTCTCAGGAGTCCCAGAAATTCTCTCAGGAGTCCTAGGAGCTCTCAGGAGTCCTAGGAGCTCTCAGGAGTCCCAGGAGCTCTCTTAAAAACTCCAGAATCTCTATCAGGAATCGCAGAAGCTCTTTCAGGAGTCCGAAGAGCTCTCAGGAGTCCCAGAAACTCTCTCAGGAGTCGTTAATGCTGCTGTTGTTGTTTCTGTTATCGTTGCTGTTGTTATTGTTGTTGCTGTTAATGTTGTTGTTTCTGGCGAGTCTATACGAAGAGACAGAGGACGATCAGCAGGAATCGATCCCACTGCAGGGAGACGGGCGAGGTTCTCAAAGTGACGCTCTTATCAACTCAGCCACAAATGCCTCGAAAGCTGAGCAGGCAGCATATATATATATATATATATATATATATATATATATATATAATATATATAAATATATATATAAATAAATTATATATATAATATATATAAATATATATATAAATAAATCTATATATATAAATAAATATATTATTTTTTTTTTTTTTTTTTATCACACCGGCCGATTGCCACCAAGGCAGGGTGGCCCGAAAAAGAAAAACTTTCACCATCATTCACTCCATCACTGTCTTGCCAGAAGGGTGCTTTACACTACAGTTTTTAAACTGCAACATTAACAGCAACCACCCAGGGAAGTACTACCGTCCTGCCAGATGACTGTGAAACAAAAATCTGTAATTGTTTTGCATGATGGTAGGATTGCTGGTTTCTTTTTCTGTCTCATAAACACGCTAAGATAACAGGGATATCTTGCTACTCCTACTTACACTTTGGTCACACTTCACAGACACGCACATGCATATATATATATACATACATCTAGGTTTTTCTCCTTTTTCTAAATAGCTCTTGTTCTTTTTTATTTCTTCTATTGTCCATGGGGAAGTGGAAAAGAATCTTTCCTCCGTAAGCCATGCGTGTCGTATGAGGCGACTAAAATGCCGGGAGCAATGGGCTAGTAACCCCTTCTCCTGTATACAATTACTAAAAAAGAGAAGAAGAAAAACTTTATAATATATATATATATATATATATATATATATATATATATATATATATATATATATATATATATATATATATATATATATATATATATATATATATATATATATATATATATATATATATATATATATATAAAATATAGGGAGGTACCACCTCTAGAACTGTCCTAGGGACCCTCATCCTCAGAGAAAAGAATAAACTTGCTTCAGGTAACTCAGAGCTACATCTCGAATACTTCGTCCAGCTCCCCTGCGGTGGGCCGCGTGCCCAGAATGCTGCAGGCATTTCCTCTCTGGATCGCAACACTGAGTCTCTGAAAGAGGAAGCTGGTCGCCCTGTGGTCCTTGGTTTCTATGATTAGCTTTTCACCCAGCTCTTTGAGGAACTTTAGAGCACACTTGTCCCATGCTCCAAGGGTCTCCGACCCTATTGGAATGAAGTTATAGCAAGGGGGAAGGTCTTCATATTTTCAGATCTTCTGGGTCTCCCTGTGGCTGGCAGCTCTACCCCCTTCCACTACGGAGTATGGCAAGTAGGTGTCTGCCAATGTGGCAGCACAGGTGTAGTCCCAGGCAATCTGCTTTCCATCCTTCCAGGGTAGCATAGTGGCTCCATCAGGACGCTTTTGACTTCCATCAGACCTCTGTACTTGGGGTTCCCGTTGAGCTGGGCAACGGGCTGTGGCGAGGCTTCTCTTTATTATGTCATTGATCTCCTCATGTCTGGCATACTTCCCTTCTGCTGTGTGGCACACGAGACCATGAAGTCCGAATTGATCAGCTGTCGCCCTGCCGCAAATACACCTATGTTCGGTGAGGATGGGGGCGGCTAGGCGAAGAGCAACACCAATCCGAATGGCCTGTGGGTCGAGACGGGTGCCCAGGGAGGAATTGGGAACAGCTAACAGGAAATCTCCTGAGTGTGGTGCCTTCACTGCCAGGAGACGAGCTTTGTTCTTTCCTGAAGCATTGGAGAGCATTGTGTTGGCGATTTTTTCCATGATCGGTTTGTCCCAGTGGGACTGTTTGTGCTGTTTTGGAGGAGCTTGTCTACTGGAGGAGTCTGTAAGGGTGTCCCACCGAATCGCTGCTTCAGTAAACCTGGGGTCTTGAGCTCCTACCAAGTCTCTCAAGCGTTCGGGAACTATCTTCTTGACTAATGCACTGGAAGCCAAACACGAAGACAGAAAAGCAGGTAAAGCAACATGCGTTGCTTTACGCACTCCTATACCTCCCAGTCGCACTGGGAGGGTTGCCTGATCCCATTGCTCATCCTCTAGTGACAGGTTCAGTGCCTTCTTAAAAGTTGATCTCAGGTGTGCGTCATATTCATCGAGTGTTGGGTTGTCAAAAGAGGGTGCACACCTCAAGAAGTAAGTGAGTCTTGGCATAGTAAGACACCTTGTGAGGAGATACAGAGCATCATGGGCATCAAGATCGCTTATTCTCTCCTCCATTCTCATCAGGTCATTCAATTTGTCCCTGAGGACAGTATCGATGGCCTGGTGACCCAGCGGTGCCCCCAAGAGGGTACTGTTGGACGGAGTTGTAGTTGAGACTTCCGGGAGGATTCTTCGCACAGCATTGATTATTTCCTGGTTCGCTGTGATGATTTCACACTTGGAGGGATTGAGGATGAGTCCCAAGTCTTCTCCCTGTGTTTTCACCAGTTGTAGGTCCCCCACGAGGGACTCTTCAGTACCTGCCAGAGTGCCGTCATCCAGGTACCAGATATTGAGCTCACTGCGTAGGCTGGAAGTTAGTTCTCTTACTGCCAAGCAGAAGAGAAGTGGAGTGAGTGGGTCACCCTGCTGAACACCTCTGATGATTGAATATATATATATATATATATATATATATATATATATATATATATATATATATATATATATATATATATATATATATATATATATATATATGACATATTTTTATCTCATCACAACAGTAAAATTACGTTGTAATCTGATGGCAGAAATGAACAGGTTAATTAACTGTGTTCGGGTAATTAGCCACGTTAATTACCATAGTGCGGGTAATCAACCTCTCTTTAATCTCTCATGTTTGTCGCTAATGCTTTGAAAATTCCCGGAAAATATAATTCTCGGGAATTTTATTTCTCAGGTAACTTAAGAGAAAATAACCGAGTCACTCGCTGAGTCACTCACTGAGTCACTCACTGAGTTAATCAGCGGGTTGCTGATTTAGTTACTCAGTGAGTAACTGAGTTACTCAATGAATTAGCGAGTTAGTTACTCGGTGAGTTACTATCACATGGGAATTACCATCTGTCACAGGACAGCTCATCCCGCTCACACCACAAAATGAATTATAATGTAGATGTCCCCATGACTCCAGAGCAGAGCGACAGCAGACAGCAGACAGCAGACATCAGACAGCAGACAGCAGACAGCAGACAGCAGACAGCAGACAGCAGACAGCAGACAGCAGACCAGTCGCAGTAAACACAAGTCACAACAGAGGAAGGTAAGAAGACAACACAGAGTCCAGAAGCCAGGTCAACATGGCTTGACAATAGCAAGAAAGTCCTGTTCATCTTGGCTAGTAAACAACTACGATATTAACGAAGGTGTTATAGCAGGAACTTATCTGCAATCATTGTTTATATTTTAGAAAGTCATTTTAATATGTGTATAAAGCGGCAGGTTAAAAGGTAAATTTTTATACTAGGTGGAGCAAAGATTTGGATATTCAGAATTATAACAGACAGATCATCAATACTGAGAGTAAACAAAACTATGGTGAGTCTTAGTAAAGTTGAGTACCCCAGGGCAGGGTACTGGTACCATTACTGTCTCACTCAGTACCCCAGGGCTGGGTACTGGTACCATTACTGTCTCACTCAGTACCCCAGGGCTGGGTACTGGTACCATTACTGTCTCACTCAGTACCCCAGGGCTGGGTACTGGTAACATTACTGTCTCACTCAGTACCCCAGGGCAGGGTACTGGTACCATTACTGTCTCACTCAGTACCCCAGGGCTGGGTACTGGTACCATTACTGTCTCACTCAGTACCCCAGGGCTGGGTACTGGTACCATTACTGTCTCACTCAGTACCCCAGGACTGGGTACTGGTACCATTACTGTCTCACTCAGTACCCCAGGGCTGGGTACTGGTACCATTACTGTCTCACTCAGTACCCCAGGGCTGGGTACTGGTACCATTACTGTCTCACTCAGTACCCCAGGGCTGGGTACTGGTACCATTACTGTCTCACTCAGTACCCCAGGGCTGGGTACTGGTACCATTACTGTCTCACTCAGTACCCCAGGGCTGGGTACTGGTACCATTACTGTCTCACTCAGTACCCCAGGGCTGGGTACTGGTACCATTACTGTCTCACTCAGTACCCCAGGGCTGGGTACTGGTAACATTACTGTCTCACTCAGTACCCCAGGGCTGGGTACTGGTAACATTACTGTCTCACTCAGTACCCCAGGGCTGGGTACTGGTAACATTACTGTCTCACTCAGTACCCCAGGGCTGGGTACTGGTACCATTACTGTCTCACTCAGTACCCCAGGGCTGGGTACTGGTACCATTACTGTCTCACTCAGTACCCCAGGGCTGGGTACTGGTACCATTACTGTCTCACTCAGTACCCCAGGGCTGGGTACTGGTACCATTACTGTCTCACTCAGTACCCCAGGGCTGGGTACTGGTACCATTACTGTCTCACTCAGTACCCCAGGGCTGGGTACTGGTACCATTACTGTCTCACTCAGTACCCCAGGGCTGGGTACTGGTACCATTACTGTCTCAGTAACCTAGGGCAGGGTACTGGGAACATTACTGCCTCACTCAGTATCCCAGGGCAGGGTACTGGTACCATTACTGTGCAGAGCAAACAGATTATAACTACCAACCACAACTTTGTATCAATCTTTGCCGGCGATGCTAAAATAATCCAGAAACTTGCCTCACTAAATTGTCAAACCTCAAATATCAAGAAAAGGAAATGGAAAATATATTTTAATTTGAGTCGTTCCAGCTGCTTAGAACACGCAAAAACCCATGAACTGCAAGCAGACAGAGAACAGAAAGCGCAAGCAGAGCTCTAGTGTGAGACGAAGGGAACACTCCAATCATCTAAGAATTGTGATGAATGGTTTGAAAAACCGCCAATCTACAAGATTGATGGACTGAACACATCGACTCCAGGTTGAGGGACTGATTACCTCATTCTCCTCCTCTCCTTACGCCTTCCTCTTTGTATTGGACTGATGAAGCCACTGTGTGGCGAAACGTTTCCTGAATAAAGATTCCCATATGCTGCATAAGTGTCTCAAATAAATCTTCATCTAAGAATTATAATATGTAACTGTTATGGGTTGTGAAAAGTTTTCGGAACGACACAAGTCAACGCAAACGATGAGACTCTTCCAGGATCCAGGACTACTATTGTTAAGTGATTTACCTTTTAGACAAAACAACAAGGCAAACGCTTCAAAGGTCAGGAAAATAATAACAGGAGATCACAGAAACCTTCAAAAGGAAAGCATCCAAGACAGTGTTGGTACTCTTCAGAGCGCTGATGTTCTCGCCTCTCCAACAATGTTCTATGGTGACACGTCCTTACAAAGTAGGAGAGGTATCAAACCTGGACATTGTACACGTAAGTTTTGTGGTTCACAGGCAATGGATAAAACATTGAAAGACTGGTAACGCTTGACAGCGCAGG
>NC_091322.1:32074199-32112343 GCF_038502225.1 Cherax quadricarinatus | reverse complement strand
GCTGTGTCAGACACCTCAAAACTCCTGTTCTTCACCATTCTTCTTTGTATGGACTGATGAAGCTACTGTGTGGCGAAACGTTCCCTTATTAAAGATACCCAAGCGTTGCACATGTGTCTAATTTATCAACTTGTCGGTTCTCTGAACCATTCATCTACAATACTGGTAGACAGGTGGTGTAAGTGTGGGAAGTACTGGTAGACAGGTGGTGTAAGTGTGGGAAGTACTGGTAGACAGGTGGTGTAAGTGTGGGAAGTACTGGTAGACAGGTGGTGTAAGTGTGGGAAGTACTGGTAGACAGGTGGTGTAGGTGTAGGCGTGTGAAGTACCTCTCCTTAACATCGGTCAAGGAGAGGATAGTACGAGTGTTATGACTGACGAGGTCAAGCTTGTGCATAAGATACCCAACATTTTTTAATCAATGGTCGTGAGGACACGCATGTTGTGGCTGCCTCAAACAAGTACATTGTGTAGATTTATCCCGGGATATGTTAATAATGTTCAAACAGTGTGATATATTTACATATGAAGGTGAGGGAGAGAGTGAGGGAGAGAGTGAGGGAGAGTGTGAGGGAGAGTGTGAGGCGAGAGTGAGAGAGACTAGTGACTATTATAAGGGGAGGCAACAGTACCTTGTGTGAGTGGCAGGTCCCCAGGGAAGGCGGTCCTCTGATGTTGTTTTAGTCTCCCCTCTCCCTTAGGAAAGGGGAGGAGAGGGTGGGGGAGAGGGAGGAAGTGTAGTAGGATGTGATGTGGGGGTGAAATGAGGGGAGTAGCAGAATGTATCTGTGATGTGACCACGGCTAACACACACACACACACACAGGAGCTATGACTCGACCCCTGCAACCACAAATAGGTGAGTACACACACACACACACACACACACACACACACACACACACACACACACAGTACTGATGTACTGGCCAGGCTTAGGCTTGGTTACAAGTACTGACTGATGTTGTAGTGGCCAGGCTTAGGCTTGATTACAAGTACTGACTGATGTTGTAGTGGCCAGGCTTAGGCTTGGTTACAAGTATTGACTGATGTTGTAGTGGCCAGGCTTAGGCTTGATTACAAGTACTGACTGATGTTGCAGTGGCCTGGCTTAGGCTTGGTTACAAGTACTGACTGATGTTGTAGTAGCCAGGCTTAGGCTTGATTACAAGTACTGACTGATGTTGCAGTGGCCTGGCTTAGGCTTGGTTACAAGTATTGACTGATGTTGTAGTGGCCAGGCTTAGGCTTGATTACAAGTACTGACTGATGTTGCAGTGGCCTGGTTTAGGCTTGGTTACAAGTACTGACTGATGTTGTAGTAGCCAGGCTTAGGCTTGATTACAAGTACTGACTGATGTTGCAGTGGCCTGGCTTAGGCTTGGTTACAAGTACTGACTGATGTTGTAGTAGCCAGGCTTAGGCTTGATTACAAGTACTTTTGTCAGTTCGGCAGACACACAAATGATGATCAGACTGAATGCAAAGTATGTGACCAACCTTATGGTCACTTTCCTGAACCTTAACTACTGGGAACGCTTGGAAGCACTTGACTTGTACTCGTTGGAACGCAGGCGGGAGAGATATATCATAATCTACACTTGGAAAATCTTGGAAGGAATGGTCCCAAATCTGCACACAGAAATCACTCCCTACGAAAGTAAAAGACTGGGCAGGCGATGCAAAATGCCGCCAATAAAAAGTAGGGGCGCCATTGGTACACTAAGAGAAAACACCATAAGTGTCCGGGGCCCAAAACTGTTCAACAGCCTCCCATCAAGCATTAGGGGAATTGCCAATAAACCCCTGGCTGCCTTCAAGAGAGAGCTGGACAGATACCTAAAGTCGGTGCCGGATCAGCCGGGCTGTGGCTCGTACGTTGGACTTCGTGCGAACAGCAGTAACAGCCTAGTTGATCAGGCCCTGATCCATCGGGAGGCCTGGTCGTGGACCGGGCCGCGGGGGCGTTGATCCCCGGAATAACCTCCAGGTAACCTCCAGGTAATTGTCCACCTACTGAGAATATAAAGATAAGAACATAAGAACATAAGAAAGAAGGAACACTGCAACAGGCCTACTGACCCATGCGGAGCAAGTCCATGTCCGCCCCCCCCGGATTAGCCCAATGACCCACCCAGTCTGGTCACCTCCACTCAAGGATGGAGCACTGCACCAGACCCAGCAGCACAAGCAGCAATAGATAGAAGTATAATAACCAATGTGATATGTCAAGAAATTTTATTAACAAAAATAATATATCAGACATATTAAGCATTCTAAATTTACTTGCATACGATAAAGCAATCGTAAATATATCTAAATGTACTTCTGTTATTCCTTTTGGGGCCTAGTTCTTAGGATTTTCATTTTTCCCTATAGTCTTGCGGTACCATCCTCAGGATGAATATTAAACTCGGTTAATACCGGCACAGAATAAGCTAGTCGCTCTCCGGCAGCAATGTTTAACGTGGAGTTGAAGGGAAGAATCAGAGTGTTACAAAAACGCGATTTTTGATAAGCATAGAGATCTCCAGTGGATACTAGAAAGGACTGCCCTTCTAGCATCCAGCCTGTTACTGGGTTTTCGTAACAATTAGTCAGTATCCTTGTCCAATTATCCATTATAATTCAGTAAGAATTATTAGTGCTTCAGGATTACAACTGGTAGGCTACTAACTAGAGAAATTAAAATTTAATAAATTTATTAACAATCAAGATGTCTAGGAGTATATTATCAAATTAATTAATCAATTTAAACAAATTAATAATAATCACTTCTCTCGTGTACAATAGTATTGTGCTGATGGCACATATCACATTTATACGTCTTAAGTACCGTCTGGTACATTAACATTTAATAATACAATAAACGAATATGTACAAATAAGTTTGTGTGTATGTGTGTAAGTGCTCTAAGTAGTTCGCTGTGTCTCACGACTCCACTAGACTTGAACCAGTGACTGACAAAGTCCTCACATCAACTAACTTCTTGACCACCTGGCAATCAGAACAGCTTGCTTGAACAATAAAACGACTGTTAAGCCCAATAGCAATATAACAAGCAACTGTGACACAGAATCAGGAACAAGGAGATAATATAACGACACTAAGTAGGGACCATCTGCAGATCCTCCACAAAAGTCACAAAACTCCCATACTACTGAATCTAAGTTCAGCATAAGAAAATCCCCGACTGTGACAGTACACAGATGCCAGTACAAATTAGGTCAGAAGCTACAGCTCAGGACCTGAGTTGCTCAGAGTGTCTATGCAACACACAACCTCAGTACAACGTCTAAAATCACTAAGTCTAGACAATATTCTGTAAACAGTTCTACGGAACCAACAACAAGAAAGCGACAGAGATGATCTTCCAACAAGGGTCAATAAGGGGGAGTTAGGCAAGTCTTGTCAGGAATACGTCCAACCACCAAGGGAGTCTAGCCCAGACCGACTACTTCAGGCGAGGTGTGAACACCCCCCTCCCTCTATCACGTGATAGCTCCGTGGACAGTTGCTGCCCAGCAACACCGAGAAGCCGGCAGAGTAACGAGCCAAGAGCGATAATTACAGTAGTTAAACAATCAAGACTTGAACTATGAGCACATAATAATAATATATGAATGTTACATCCTACCTAACAATATAACTAAGTCAAATAATAATATAAAGCAATATATTTACGATTTAGCTATTATCGCAAATATAAGCAATATAAAATTATATGAAAAGGTAATATACATTATATGCATTGTGACCCATTCAGGGGTCGCAACACAGAGATAAAGAAAGAAAAAAAGGCTATGAGGATTGCATCTTCTTGGTCCACAAGACATCATTTGATACATGGCCAAACCAGAGTTTAATCCAAAAATTAGAGGAATAGTCAAGGTTAAAAGGCAGTGTGCTGCAGTGGGTCAGGGAGTACCTAAATGACAGAAAGCAGACATTAACAGTAAGGGATGAGACATCAGAATGGGAGAGAGTAACAAGTGAGATGCCACAAGAATCACTAATAGAGTCCTTTGTGTTGCCGTGTGCAGGTGATCTCAAACTATTAAGAAGAATATGAACAGGAGAGGACAGTGATGAACTTCAGGAGGAGTTCAACACACTAAAGATGTGGTCGAACAAGTAGCGTCCCGAATTCAGTCTAAACAAATGCAAGGTCATGCAAACAGGAGGTGAGGACAGACCAGACACAGTACATCATGGGCAGAGAGAAGCTGAAGTTATCAGAGTGTGGGAAGTTCCTCGGGCTGAGTACAACACAAATTGCATCACCAGAAATACACATGAACGTCAGTGGCATATGCAAAATTAACAAATCTTAAAATAGTATCCAGGAACCTTAATAATATATTGCTCAGAACCTCATGTATGATAAATATTAGGCCAGTCATTGAGTACGAAGCCCCAGCATGAAGCCCACACCTGGTCTAGCAAGTGAAGAAACTCCTATATATCTAAAGGTGGGCAGCCAGGCTAGCACCAGAGCTGAAAGTAATGTGCTATAATGAGACGTTAAAGGAAATTAACCTGACAACCTTCGAAGAGAGAAGGACAAAGGGAGACATGATTACCACATACAAAATCTTAAGAAGAACTGATAGGGCATATAGGGAGACTAAATTTAGAGGAACAGGATCACGGGGACACAGGTGAAAGCTGAAGACACAGATGAGCCATACGGATGTCAGGAAGTATTTGTTGAGCCACAAGGTGACTGTAAAATGCAGAGACTTGGATAAAGTAGCGGTGAAGGCAAACTCAATACACAGCATCAAGGGTAGATACGATATGGCCCAAGAGGTCAGAAATCAGGGATTCCGATCAAATGATGGTGGTGATGGTGATGGTGGTGATGGTGGTGATGGTGGTGATGGTGATGGTTATGATGGTGATGGTGGTGATGGTGGTGATGGTGATGGTGGTGATGGTGATGATGGTGATGGTGGTGATGGTGATGGTGGTGATGGTGATGATGGTGGTGATGGTGATGGTGATGATGATGGTGATGGTGGTGGTGATGGTGATGGTGGTGATGGTGGTGGTGATGGTGGTGATGGTGATGGTGATGGTGGTGATGGTGGTGATGGTGGTGATGGTGATGGTGGTGATGGTGATGGTGATGGTGGTGATGGTGATGGTGGTGATGATGATGGTGATGATGGTGATGGTGGTGGTGATGATGATGGTGATGGTGGTGATGGTGGTGATGGTGGTGATGGTGATGGTGGTGATGGTGGTGGTGATGATGGTGATGGTGGTGATGGTGGTGATGGTGATGGTGGTGATGGTGATGATGGTGATGGTGGTGATGGTGGTGATGGTGATGATGATGGTGGTGATGGTGATGGTGATGATGGTGATGGTGGTGATGGTGGTGATGGTGGTGATGGTGATGGTGGTGATGGTGATGGTGGTGATGATGGTGATGGTGGTGATGGTGATGGTGGTGATGGTGGTGATGGTGATGGTGGTGATGATGGTGGTGATGGTGATGGTGGTGGTGATGGTGGTGATGGTGATGATGGTGGTGATGGTGGTGATGGTGGTGATGATGGTGATGGTGATGGTGATGGTGGTGATGGTGATGGTGGTGATGATGGTGATGGTGGTGATGATGGTGGTGGTGATGGTGGTGATGGTGGTGATGGTGATGATGGTGATGGTGATGGTGGTGGTGATGGTGATGGTGATGATGGTGGTGATGGTGGTGGTGATGATGGTGATGGTGGTGATGGTGGTGATGGTGGTGATGGTGGTGGTGGTGATGGTGATGGTGGTGGTGGTGATGGTGGTGATGGTGATGATGGTGATGGTGGTGGTGATGGTGTTGGTGGTGAAGGTGTTTTTGGAATCCTGGGTTGTAATAGTGGTGATGATGATGATGATGGTGGTGATGGTGGTGATGGTGATGGGGTGATGGTGATGGTGATGGTGGTGATGGTGGTGATGGTGAGGGTGGTGAGGGTGGTGATGGTGGAGATGGTGGTGATGATGGTGGTGATTGTGGGGATGGTGGTGATGGTGATGGTGGTGATGGTGGTGATGGTGATGGTGATGATGATGATGGTGATGGTGATGGTGATGGTGGTGATGGTGATGATGGTGGTGATGGTGATGATGGTGATGGTGATGGTGGTGATGGTGGTGATGGTGATGGTGATGGCGGTGATGGTGATGGTGGTGATGGTGATGGTGGTGATGGTGGTGGTGATGGTGATGGTGGTGATGGTGATGATGGTGATGGTGGTGATGATGGTGATGGTGGTGATGGTGGTGATAGTGGTGATGGTGATGGTGGTGATAGTGGTGATGGTCCTGGTGGTGCTGGTGGTAGTGTAGGTGGTTGTGCTGGTGCTGGTGGTGGTATAGGTGGTAGTGGTGGTGCTGGTCGTGATGTAGGTGGTAGTGGCGGTGCTGATTGTAGTGCTTAAGATAAGATAAGATAAGATTTCGTTCGGATTTTTAACCCCGGAGGGTTAGCCACCCAGGATAACCCAAGAAAGTCAGTGCGTCATCGAGGACTGTCTAACTTATTTCCATTGTGGTCCTTAATCTTGTCCCCCAGGATGCGACCCACACCAGTCGACTAACACCCAGGTACCTATTTGCTGCTAGGTGAACAGGGCAACAGGTGTAAGGAAACGTGTCGAAATGTTTCCACCCGCCGGGAATCGAACCCGGGCCCTCCGTGTGTGAAGCGGGAGCTTTAGCCACCAGGCCACCGGGCCTAGTGGTGGTGCTGGTGGTGGTGTAGGTGGTAGTGGTGGTGCTGGTGGTGGTGTAGGTGGTAGTGGTGGTGCTGCTGGTGGTGTAGGTGGTAGTGGTGGTGTAGGTGGTAGTGGTGGTGCTGCTGGTGGTGTAGGTGGTAGTGGTGGTGCTGGTGGTGGTGTAGGTGGTAGTGGTGGTGCTGCTGGTGGTGTAGGTGGTAGTGGTGGTGCTGCTGGTGGTGTAGGTGGTAGTGGTGGTGCTGGTGGTGGTGTAGGTGGTAGTGGTGGTGCTGCTGGCGGTGTTGGTGGTAGTGGTGGTGCTGGTGGTGGTGTAGGTGGTAGTGGTGGTGCTGCTGGTGGTGTAGGTGGTAGTGGTGGTGCTGCTGGTGGTGTAGGTGGTAGTGGTGGTGCTGGTGGTGGTGTAGGTGGTAGTGGTGGTGCTGGTGGTGGTGTAGGTGGTAGTGGTGGTGCTGGTGGTGGTGTAGGTGGTAGTGGTGGTGCTGGTGGTGGTGTAGGTGGTAGTGGTGGTGCTGATGGTGGTGTAGGTGGTAGTGGTGGTGCTGGTGGTGGTGTAGGTGGTAGTGGTGGTGCTGATGGTGGTGTAGGTGGTAGTGGTGGTGCTGGTGGTGGTGTAGGTGGTAGTGGTGGTGCTGATGGTGGTGCTTGTGGTAGTGGTGGTGCTGCTGGTGGTGTAGGTGGTAGTGGTGGTGCTGGTAGTGGTGTAGGTGGTATTGGTGGTGCTGGTGGTGGTGTAGGTGGTAGTGGTGGTGCTGGTAGTGGTGTAGGTGGTATTGGTGGTGCTGATGGTGGTGTAGGTGGTAGTGGTGGTGCTGGTAGTGGTGTAGGTGGTAGTGATGGTGCTGGTGGTAGAGTAGGTGGTTGTGCTGGTGCTGGTGGTGATGTAGTTGGTAGTGGCGGTGGTGACTGTGGTGCTTGTGGTAGTGGAGGTGCTGCTGGTGGTGTAGGTGGTAGTGGTGGTGCTGGTGGTGGTGTAGTTGGTAGTGGTGGTGCTGATGGTGGTGCTTGTGGTAGTGGTGGTGGTGCTGGTGGTGGTGTAGGTGGTTGTGTTGGTGCTGCTGGTGGTGTAGGTGGTTGTGCTGGTGCTGCTGGTGGTGTAGGTGGCTGTGGTGGTGTTGGTGGTGGTGTAGGTGGTAGTGGTGGTGCTGGTGGCGGTGTAGGTGATAGTGCTGGTGCTGGTGGTGGTGTAGGTGGTAGTGGTGCTGCTGGTGGTAGTGTAGACGGTTGTGCTGGTGCTGGTGGTGGTGTAGGTGGTAGTGGTGGTGCTGGTGGTGGTGTAGGTGGCTGTGGTGGTGTTGGTGGTGTAGGTGGTAGTGGTGGTGCTGGTGGCGGTGTAGGTGGTAGTGCTGGTGGTGGTGTAGGTGGTAGTGGTGGTGCTGGTGGTGGTGTAGGTGGTAGTGGTGGTGCTGGTGGTAGTGTAGGTGGTTGTGCTGGTGCTAGTGGTGGTGTAGGTGGTAGTGGTGGTGCTCGTGGTGGTGTAGGTGGTTGTGCTGGTGCTGGTGGTGGTGTAGGTGGTAATGGTGGTGCTGCTGGTGGTGTAGGTGGTTGTGTTGGTGCTGGTAGTGGTGTAGGTGGTAGTGGTGGTGCTGGTGGTGGTGTAGGTGGATGTGGTGGTGCTGGTGGCGGTGTAGATGGCTGTGGTGGTGCTGGTGGTGCTGGTGGTGCTGGTGGTGCTGGTGGCGGTGTAGGTGGTAGTGGTGGTGCTGGTGGTGGTGTAGGTGGTAATGGTGATGATAGCAGTACTGTTGTTGTTTATGTTGGTGTTGTTGCTCGTTCAACGGCTGCTGCTTCTGCTAGCGCTGTTATCCTGCCTGTTGCCATGGTAACGTATACACATCTCCCAGGATACACACACACACACACACACAGTCACAGACACAGACACAGACACACACACCTGTGCACAAAGATGCACACGAAGGTGTAGCTTCGCACCTGTGCTGAACACCTGTCGGCTACACCTTCCCCTCCCCTCTTACACACACACAAAAGAGGGCAATTGGTACATTTCCTTCTAATCGAACTGTACGAAAAGAAGCGCTAACCAGAGAAGTGAAAAATACGATGTTGCAACCCCTGAATGGTTTGTAATGTATATTATGCATATATATTATATGTATATTACCTTTTCATATAATTTTATATTGCTTATATTTGCGATAATAGCTAAATCGTGAATATATTGCTTTATATTATTATTTGACTTAGTTAAATTTTGTTAGGTAGGATGTAACATATTATTATGTGCTCAGTTCAAGTCTTGATTGTCTAACTACTGTAATTATCGCTCTTTGCTCGTTACTCTGCCGGCTTCTCGTTGTTGCTGGGCAGCAGCTGTCCACGGAGCTATCACGTGATCGAGGGGGGCGGGGGGTATTCTCACCTCGCCTGAAGTATTCAGTCTGGTCTAGACTCGCTTGGTGGTTGGACTTATTTCTGACAAGTGCCTAAATCTCCCTTATTGGCCCTTGTTGGAAGATCGTCTCTTGTCTCATTATTGTTGTTAGTTCTGGAGATTCTGTTCACAGAACATAGTATAGACTTAGTGATTTTCGACGTTGTACTGAGGTTGTGTGTCACATAGACACTCTGAGCAACTCAGGTCCTGAGCTGTAGCTTCTGACCTAACTTGTACTGGTATCTGTGTACTGTCACAGTCGGGGATTTTCTTATGCTGAACTTAGATTCAGTAGTATGGGAGTTTTGTGACTTTTGTGGAGGATCTGCTGATGGTCCCTACTTAGTGTCGTTATATTATCTCCTTGTTCCTGATTCTGTGTCACAGTTGCTTGTTATATTGCTATTGGGCTTAGCATTCTTTTTATTGTTCAAGCAGACTGTTCTGATTGCCAGTTGGTCAAGAAGTTAGTTTATTTGAGGACTTTGTCAGTCACTTGTTTAAGTCTAGTCGAGTCTTGAGACATAGTGACTACTTAGAGCACTTACACACATACACACAAACTTACTTGTACATATTTGTAATATTAAATGTTAATGTACCAGATGGTACTTAAGACTTATAAATGTGATATGTGCTTTCAGCACAATAATACTGTACACGAGAGAAGTGATTAATATTATTTTGATTATTGTGATTAATTTAATTTAATTTGATATACGCCTAGACAACTTATTGATTAATAAATTTATTAAATTTTAATTTCTCTAGTTAGTAGCCTACCAGTTGTAATCCTGAAGCACTATTGATTCATACTGAATTCTAATGGATAATTGGACAAGGATACTGACTAATTGTTACGAAAACCCAGGAACAGGCTGGATGCTAGAAGGGCAGTCCTTTCTAGTATTCACTGGAGATCTCGAAACTTTTAGAATCGCGTTTTTTGTAACAGAAGCAGTAGCTAAGAACTATAGACCAATAGCTTTAACGTCCCACATCATAAAAATCTTTGAAAGAGTTCTAAGAGGCAGGATAGCAAACCACCTGGACTCCCAAAAATTGCACAACCCAGGGCAGCATGGTTTCAGAGTAGGTCGCTCCTGCCTTTCGCAACTGCTAGACCACTATGATATGGTCCTAGATGCACTGGAAAACAAACAGAATGTAGATGTAATATACACAGACTTTGCAAAAGTCTTTGACAAGTGCGACCATGGTGTAATAGCACACAAAATGCGTGCTAAAGGGATAACTGGTAAAGTAGGCAGATGGATCTTCAACTTTCTAACCAATCGCACACAAAGAGTAGTGGTAAACGGAGTTAAATCAGATGCAGCCATAGTGAAGAGCTCTGTCCCACAAGGCACAGTACTCGCACCTATCCTGTTCCTCATCCTCATATCAGACATAGACAGAGATGTAAACCATAGCACTTATCATCTTTTGCAGACGATACTAGGACCTGCATGAGAGTGTCATCCACTGAGGACGCGGCAAACCTCCAAGAATATATAAACCAAGTTTTCCAATGGGCAACAGAGAACAATATGATGTTCAATGAAGACAAATTCCAACTGGAGGAAATAATAACTAGGACTGAGTATACTACAAACTGTAATCACACAATAGAGCGGAAAAGCAATGTGACGGACTTGGGAGTGGTAATGTCCGAAGGACCACAACAATACCACTGTCACATATGCGAGGAAACTGATTGGATGGATAATGAGAACATTCAAGACAAGAGATGCTAAGCCAATGATGATCCTTTTTAAATAACTGTTCTTTCTTGGTTGGAATACTGCTGTACATTAACATCCTCATTCAAGGCAGGTGAAATTGCAGATCTTGAGAATGTACAGAAAACCTTCACTGCACATATAAGTTCCATCAAACACCTTAACTACTGGGAACGGCTGGAAGCACTTGACTTGTACTCACTGGAGCGCAGGCGAGAGATATATATCAAAATCTACACCTGGAGGGACTGGTCCCTAACCTGCACACAGAAATCACTTCCTACGAAAGCAAAAGACTTGGCAGGCGATGCAACATACCCCCAGTGAAAAGTAGGGGCCCCTGTCTCACAAACCTACGGGAGGTGTGTACCAATGTAACAGAAGTGAGACAGGAGAGAGAGAGAGAGAGAGAGGGGGGATGGACTGCATATTCTTGGAGTACCAGAAGTCACTTGACGCGGTACTTTACAAGAGGCTGGGACAAAAACTAGAAGAGAAGGCAGGTATAACAAGGAATGAACCACAGTGGAAAAATGATTACTTTATGAAGGAGGAGACAAAGAGTGATTGCAAGAGATGTGTCAGAATGGTCAGGTGTGTCCAGTGGTGTTCCATTTGGATCACAGGATCATTACTGTTCTTGGTATGTGTGAATGACGTGTGAATGACGTGTGAATGATGTGTGAATGACGTGTGAATGACGTGTGAATGACGTGTGAATGATGTGTGAATGACGTGTGAATGACGTGTGAATGACGTGTGAATGATGTGTGAATGACGTGTGAATGACGTGTGAATGATGTGTGAATGACGTGTGAATGATGTGTGAATGACGTGTGAATGATGTGTGAATGACGTGTGAATGACGTGTGAATGACGTGTGAATGATGTGTGAATGACGTGTGAATGACGTGTGAATGATGTGTGAATGACGTGTGAATGATGTGTGAATGACGTGTGAATGACGTGTGAATGACGTGTGAATGATGTGTGAATGACGTGTGAATGACGTGTGAATGACGTGTGAATGATGTGTGAATGACGTGTGAATGACGTGTGAATGATGTGTGAATGACGTGTGAATGATGTGTGAATGACGTGTGAATGATGTGTGAATGACGTGTGAATGACGTGTGAATGACGTGTGAATGATGTGTGAATGACGTGTGAATGATGTGTGAATGACGTGTGAATGACGTGTGAATGACGTGTGAATGATGTGTGAATGACGTGTGAATGACGTGTGAATGACGTGTGAATGATGTGTGAATGACGTGTGAATGACGTGTGAATGACGTGTGAATGACGTGTGAATGACGTGTGAATGATGTGTGAATAACGCGTGAATGATGTGTGAATGACGTGTGAATGATGTGTGAATGATGTGTGAATGATGTGTGAATGACGTGTGAATGACGTGTGAATGATGTGTGAATAACGCGTGAATGATGTGTGAATGACGTGTGAATGATGTGTGAATGACGTGTGAATGATGTGTGAATGACGTGTGAATGATGTGTGAATGACGTGTGAATGATGTGTGAATGACGTGTGAATGACGTGTGAATGATGTGTGAATAACGCGTGAATGATGTGTGAATGACGTGTGAATGATGTGTGAATGACGTGTGAATGATGTGTGAATGACGTGTGAATGACGTGTGAATGATGTGTGAATAACGCGTGAATGATGTGTGAATAACGCGTGAATGATGTGTGAATGACGTGTGAATGATGTGTGAATGACGTGTGAATGATGTGTGAATGACGTGTGAATGATGTGTGAATGACGTGTGAATGATGTGTGAATAACGCGTGAATGATGTGTGAATGACGTGTGAATGACGTGTGAATGACGTGTGAATGACGTGTGAATGACGTGTGAATGATGTGTGAATGATGTGTGAATGATGTGTGAATGACGTGTGAATGATGTGTGAATGACGTGTGAATGATGTGTGAATGATGTGTGAATGATGTGTGAATGACGTGTGAATGACGTGTGAATGACGTGTGAATGACGTGTGAATGACGTGTGAATGACGTGTGAATGACGTCTGAATGACGTGTGAATGATGTGTGAATGATGTGTGAATGATGTGTGAATGATGTGTGAATGATGTGTGAATGACGTGTGAATGATGTGTGAATGACGTGTGAATGATGTGTGAATGACGTGTGAATGATGTGTGAATGATGTGTGAATGACGTGTGAATGATGTGTGAATGATGTGTGAATGATGTGTGAATGACGTGTGAATGATGTGTGAATGATGTGTGAATGACGTGTGAATGATGTGTGAATGATGTGTGAATGATGTGTGAATGACGTGTGAATGATGTGTGAATGATGTGTGAATGACGTGTGAATGATGTGTGAATGATGTGTGAATAACGCGTGAATGACGTGTGAATAACGTGTGAATGACGTGTGAATAACGCGTGAATGACGTGTGAATGATGTGTGAATGATGTGTGAATAACGTGTGAATGACGTGTGAATGATGTGTGAATGACGTGTGAATGATGTGTGAATGACGTGTGAATGACGTGTGAATGATGTGTGAATAACGCGTGAATGATGTGTGAATGACGTGTGAATGATGTGTGAATGACGTGTGAATGATGTGTGAATGACGTGTGAATGACGTGTGAATGATGTGTGAATAACGCGTGAACGATGTGTGAATAACGCGTGAATGATGTGTGAATGACGTGTGAATGATGTGTGAATGACGTGTGAATGATGTGTGAATGACGTGTGAATGATGTGTGAATGACGTGTGAATGATGTGTGAATAACGCGTGAATGATGTGTGAATGACGTGTGAATGACGTGTGAATGACGTGTGAATGACGTGTGAATGACGTGTGAATGACGTGTGAATGATGTGTGAATGATGTGTGAATGATGTGTGAATGACGTGTGAATGATGTGTGAATGACGTGTGAATGATGTGTGAATGATGTGTGAATGATGTGTGAATGACGTGTGAATGACGTGTGAATGACGTGTGAATGACGTGTGAATGACGTGTGAATGACGTGTGAATGACGTGTGAATGACGTGTGAATGATGTGTGAATGATGTGTGAATGATGTGTGAATGATGTGTGAATGATGTGTGAATGACGTGTGAATGATGTGTGAATGACGTGTGAATGATGTGTGAATGACGTGTGAATGATGTGTGAATGATGTGTGAATGACGTGTGAATGATGTGTGAATGATGTGTGAATGATGTGTGAATGACGTGTGAATGATGTGTGAATGATGTGTGAATGACGTGTGAATGATGTGTGAATGATGTGTGAATGATGTGTGAATGACGTGTGAATGATGTGTGAATGATGTGTGAATGACGTGTGAATGATGTGTGAATGATGTGTGAATAACGCGTGAATGACGTGTGAATAACGTGTGAATGACGTGTGAATAACGCGTGAATGACGTGTGAATGATGTGTGAATGATGTGTGAATAACGTGTGAATGACGTGTGAATGACGTGTGAATAACGTGTGAATGACGTGTGAATGACGTGTGAATAACGTGTGAATGACGTGTGAATGACGTGTGAATAACGTGTGAATGACGTGTGAATAACGTGTGAATAACGTGTGAATGACGTGTGAATAACGTGTGAATGACGTGTGAATAACGTGTGAATGACGTGTGAATGACGTGTGAATAACGTGTGAATAACGTGTGAATGACGTGTGAATAACGTGTGAATAACGTGTGAATAACGTGTGAATAACGTGTGAATAACGTGTGAATGACGTGTGAATAACGTGTGAATAACGTGTGAATAACGTGTGAATAACGTGTGAATGACGTGTGAATAACGTGTGAATAACGTGTGAATAACGTGTGAATGACGTGTGAATAACGTGTGAATGACGTGTGAATAACGTGTGAATGACGTGTGAATAACGTGTGAATGACGTGTGAATGATGTGTGAATGACGTGTGAATAACGTGTGAATGACGTGTGAATAACGTGTGAATAACGTGTGAATGACGTGTGAATGACGTGTGAATGATGTGTGAATGACGTGTGAATAACGTGTGAATGACGTGTGAATGACGTGTGAATGACGTGTGAATGACGTGTGAATGACGTGTGAATGATGTGTGAATGACATACCATAAGAGGCAGATGTATCACTGTTGGTAAATATAAAGCTGAAGAAGAGAATAAACTCTCTTGAGAATAAGGAAAAGTTACAGATGAACTTGGAAAAAACTACCTGGATGGACCTGGAAGAAACTACCTGTCTGGACCTGGAAGAAACTACCTGTCTGGACCTGGAAGAAACTACCTGGCTGGACCTGGAAGAAACTACCTGCCTGGACCTGGAAGAAACTACCTGCCTGGACCTGGAAGAAACTACCTGTCTGGACCTGGAAGAAACTACCTGTCTGGACCTGGAAGAAACTACCTGTCTGGACCTGGAAGAAACTACCTGGCTGGACCTGGAAGAAACTACCTGCCTGGACCTGGAAGAAACTACCTGCCTGGACCTGGAAGAAACTACCTGTCTGGACCTGGAAGAAACTACCTGTCTGGACCTGGAAGAAACTACCTGGCTGGACCTGGAAGAAACTACCTGCCTGGACCTGGAAGAAACTACCTGCCTGGACCTGGAAGAAACTACCTGCCTGGACCTGGAGGAAACTACCTGGCTGGACCTGGAAAAAACTACCTGGCTGGACCTGGAAAAAACTACCTGGCTGGACCTGAAAGAAACTACCTGTCTGGACCTGGAAGAAACTACCTGTCTGGACCTGGAAGGAACTACCTGTCTGGACCTGGAAGAAACTACCTGTCTGGACCTGGAAGAAACTACCTGTCTGGACCTGGAAGAAACTACCTGTCTGGACCTGGAAGAAACTACCTGGCTGGACCTGGAAGAAACTACCTGCCTGGACCTGGAAGAAACTACCTGCCTGGACCTGGAAGAAACTACCTGTCTGGACCTGGAAGAAACTACCTGTCTGGACCTGGAAGAAACTACGTGGCTGGACCTGGAAGAAACTACCTGCCTGGACCTGGAAGAAACTACCTGCCTGGACCTGGAAGAAACTACCTGCCTGGACCTGGAGGAAACTACCTGGCTGGACCTGGAAAAAACTACCTGGCTGGACCTGGAAAAAACTACCTGGCTGGACCTGAAAGAAACTACCTGTCTGGACCTGGAAGAAACTACCTGTCTGGACCTGGAAGGAACTACCTGTCTGGACCTGGATGAAACTACCTGCCTGGACCTGGAAGAAACTACCTGTCTGGACCTGGAAGAAACTACCTGTCTGGACCTGGAAGGAACTACCTGTCTGGACCTGGAAGGAACTACCTGTCTGGACCTGGAAGAAACTACCTGCCTGGACCTGGAAGAAACTACCTGGCTGGACCTGGAAGAAACTACCTGGCTGGACCTGGAAAAAACTACCTGGCTGGACCCGGAAAAAACTACCTGGCTGGACCTGAAAGAAACTACCTGTCTGGACCTGGAAGAAACTACCTGTCTGGACCTGGAAGGAACTACCTGTCTGGACCTGGATGAAACTACCTGCCTGGACCTGAAAGAAACTACCTGTCTGGACCTGGAAGAAACTACCTGTCTGGACCTGGAAGGAACTACCTGTCTGGACCTGGATGAAACTACCTGCCTGGACCTGGAAGAAACTACCTGTCTGGACCTGGAAGGAACTACCTGTCTGGACCTGGAAGGAACTACCTGTCTGGACCTGGAAGAAACTACCTGTCTGGACCTGGAAGAAACTACCTGTCTGGACCTGGAAGGAACTACCTGTCTGGACCTGGAAGGAACTACCTGTCTGGACCTGGAAGAAACTACCTGCCTGGACCTGGAAGGAACTACCTGTCTGGACCTGGAAGGAACTACCTGTCTGGACCTGGAAGGAACTACCTGTCTGGACCTGGAAGAAACTACCTGTCTGGACCTGGAAGGAACTACCTGTCTGGACCTGGATGAAACTACCTGCCTGGACCTGGAAGAAACTACCTGTCTGGACCTGGAAGAAACTACCTGTCTGGACCTGGAAGGAACTACCTGTCTGGACCTGGAAGAAACTACCTGTCTGGACCTGGAAGAAACTACCTGGCTGGACCTGGAAGAAACTACCTGCCTGGACCTGGAAGAAACTACCTGCCTGGACCTGGAAGAAACTACCTGTCTGGACCTGGAAGAAACTACCTGTCTGGACCTGGAAGAAACTACCTGTCTGGACCTGGAAGAAACTACCTGGCTGGACCTGGAAGAAACTACCTGCCTGGACCTGGAAGAAACTACCTGCCTGGACCTGGAAGAAACTACCTGTCTGGACCTGGAAGAAACTACCTGTCTGGACCTGGAAGAAACTACCTGGCTGGACCTGGAAGAAACTACCTGCCTGGACCTGGAAGAAACTACCTGCCTGGACCTGGAAGAAACTACCTGCCTGGACCTGGAGGAAACTACCTGGCTGGACCTGGAAAAAACTACCTGGCTGGACCTGGAAAAAACTACCTGGCTGGACCTGAAAGAAACTACCTGTCTGGACCTGGAAGAAACTACCTGTCTGGACCTGGAAGGAACTACCTGTCTGGACCTGGATGAAACTACCTGCCTGGACCTGGAAGAAACTACCTGTCTGGACCTGGAAGAAACTACCTGTCTGGACCTGGAAGGAACTACCTGTCTGGACCTGGAAGGAACTACCTGTCTGGACCTGGAAGAAACTACCTGCCTGGACCTGGAAGAAACTACCTGGCTGGACCTGGAAGAAACTACCTGGCTGGACCTGGAAAAAACTACCTGGCTGGACCCGGAAAAAACTACCTGGCTGGACCTGAAAGAAACTACCTGTCTGGACCTGGAAGAAACTACCTGTCTGGACCTGGAAGGAACTACCTGTCTGGACCTGGATGAAACTACCTGCCTGGACCTGAAAGAAACTACCTGTCTGGACCTGGAAGAAACTACCTGTCTGGACCTGGAAGGAACTACCTGTCTGGACCTGGATGAAACTACCTGCCTGGACCTGGAAGAAACTACCTGTCTGGACCTGGAAGGAACTACCTGTCTGGACCTGGAAGGAACTACCTGTCTGGACCTGGAAGAAACTACCTGTCTGGACCTGGAAGAAACTACCTGTCTGGACCTGGAAGGAACTACCTGTCTGGACCTGGAAGGAACTACCTGTCTGGACCTGGAAGAAACTACCTGCCTGGACCTGGAAGGAACTACCTGTCTGGACCTGGAAGGAACTACCTGTCTGGACCTGGAAGGAACTACCTGTCTGGACCTGGAAGAAACTACCTGTCTGGACCTGGAAGAAACTACCTGGCTGGACCTGGAAGAAACTACCTGTCTGGACCTGGAAGGAACTACCTGCCTGGACCTGGAAGGAACTACCTGTCTGGACCTGGAAGAAACTACTTGCCTGGACCTGGAAGAAACTACCTGTCTGGACCTGGAAGAAACTACCTGGCTGGACCTGGAAGAAACTACCTGGCTGGACCTGGAAGAAACTACCTGTCTGGACCTGGAAGAAACTACCTGTCTGGATCTGGAAGAAACTACCTGGCTGGACCTTGAAGAAACTACCTGGCTGGACCTGGAAGAAACTACCTGTCTGGACCTGGAAGGAACTACCTGTCTGGACCTGGAAGAAACTACCTGTCTGGACCTGGAAGAAACTACCTGTCTGGACCTGGAAGAAACTACCTGCCTGGACCTGGAAGAAACTACCTGTCTGGACCTGGAAGGAACTACCTGTCTGGACCTGGAAGGAACTACCTGTCTGGACCTGGAAGAAACTACCTGCCTGGACCTGGAAGAAACTACCTGTCTGGACCTGGAAGAAACTACCTGGCTGGACCTGGAAGAAACTACCTGTCTGGACCTGGAAGAAACTACCTGTCTGGACCTGGAAGAAACTACCTGTCTGGACCTGGAAGAAACTACCTGGCTGGACCTGGAAGAAACTACCTGGCTGGACCTGGAAGAAACTACCTGTCTGGACCTGGAAGAAACTACCTGGCTGGACCTGGAAGAAACTACCTGTCTGGACCTGGAAGAAACTTCCTGGTTCGACCTGGAAGTAACTACCTGGCTGGACCTGGAAGGAAATGCCTGTCTGGACCTGGAAGAAACTGCCTGCCTGGACCTGGAAGGCACTACCTGGCTGGACCTGGAAGGAACTACCTGGCTGGACCTGGAAGGAAATGCCTATCTGGACCTGGAAGAAACTGCCTGTCTGGACCTGGAAGGCACTACCTGGCTGGACCTGGAAGGCACTACCTGGCTGGACCTGGAAGGAACTACCTGGCTGAACCTGGAAGGAACTACCTGGCTGGACCTGGAAGGAAATGCCTGTCTGGACCTGGAAGAAACTGGCTGTCTGGACCTGGAAGGAACTACCTGTCTGGACCTGGAAGGAACTACCTGGCTAGACCTGGAAGGAAATGCCTATCTGGACCTGGAAGAAACTGCCTGTCTGGACCTGGAAGGAACTACCTGTCTGGACCTGGAAGGAACTACCTGTCTGGACCTGGAAGGAACTACCTGTCTGGACCTGGAAGGAACTACCTGTCTGGACCTGGAAGAAACTACCTGCCTGGACCTGGAAGAAACTACCTGGCTGGACCTGGAAGAAACTACCTGTCTGGACCTGGAAGGAACTACCTGTCTGGACCTGGATGAAACTACCTGCCTGGACCTGGAAGAAACTACCTGTCTGGACCTGGAAGAAACTACCTGTCTGGACCTGGAAGGAACTACCTGTCTGGACCTGGAAGGAACTACCTGTCTGGACCTGGAAGAAACTACCTGCCTGGACCTGGAAGAAACTACCTGGCTGGACCTGGAAGAAACTACCTGGCTGGACCTGGAAAAAACTACCTGGCTGGACCCGGAAAAAACTACCTGGCTGGACCTGAAAGAAACTACCTGTCTGGACCTGGAAGAAACTACCTGTCTGGACCTGGAAGGAACTACCTGTCTGGACCTGGATGAAACTACCTGCCTGGACCTGAAAGAAACTACCTGTCTGGACCTGGAAGAAACTACCTGTCTGGACCTGGAAGGAACTACCTGTCTGGACCTGGATGAAACTACCTGCCTGGACCTGGAAGAAACTACCTGTCTGGACCTGGAAGGAACTACCTGTCTGGACCTGGAAGGAACTACCTGTCTGGACCTGGAAGAAACTACCTGTCTGGACCTGGAAGAAACTACCTGTCTGGACCTGGAAGGAACTACCTGTCTGGACCTGGAAGGAACTACCTGTCTGGACCTGGAAGAAACTACCTGCCTGGACCTGGAAGGAACTACCTGTCTGGACCTGGAAGGAACTACCTGTCTGGACCTGGAAGGAACTACCTGTCTGGACCTGGAAGAAACTACCTGTCTGGACCTGGAAGAAACTACCTGGCTGGACCTGGAAGAAACTACCTGTCTGGACCTGGAAGGAACTACCTGCCTGGACCTGGAAGGAACTACCTGTCTGGACCTGGAAGAAACTACTTGCCTGGACCTGGAAGAAACTACCTGTCTGGACCTGGAAGAAACTACCTGGCTGGACCTGGAAGAAACTACCTGGCTGGACCTGGAAGAAACTACCTGTCTGGACCTGGAAGAAACTACCTGTCTGGATCTGGAAGAAACTACCTGGCTGGACCTTGAAGAAACTACCTGGCTGGACCTGGAAGAAACTACCTGTCTGGACCTGGAAGGAACTACCTGTCTGGACCTGGAAGAAACTACCTGTCTGGACCTGGAAGAAACTACCTGTCTGGACCTGGAAGAAACTACCTGCCTGGACCTGGAAGAAACTACCTGTCTGGACCTGGAAGGAACTACCTGTCTGGACCTGGAAGGAACTACCTGTCTGGACCTGGAAGAAACTACCTGCCTGGACCTGGAAGAAACTACCTGTCTGGACCTGGAAGAAACTACCTGGCTGGACCTGGAAGAAACTACCTGTCTGGACCTGGAAGAAACTACCTGTCTGGACCTGGAAGAAACTACCTGTCTGGACCTGGAAGAAACTACCTGGCTGGACCTGGAAGAAACTACCTGGCTGGACCTGGAAGAAACTACCTGTCTGGACCTGGAAGAAACTACCTGGCTGGACCTGGAAGAAACTACCTGTCTGGACCTGGAAGAAACTTCCTGGTTCGACCTGGAAGTAACTACCTGGCTGGACCTGGAAGGAAATGCCTGTCTGGACCTGGAAGAAACTGCCTGCCTGGACCTGGAAGGCACTACCTGGCTGGACCTGGAAGGAACTACCTGGCTGGACCTGGAAGGAAATGCCTATCTGGACCTGGAAGAAACTGCCTGTCTGGACCTGGAAGGCACTACCTGGCTGGACCTGGAAGGCACTACCTGGCTGGACCTGGAAGGAACTACCTGGCTGAACCTGGAAGGAACTACCTGGCTGGACCTGGAAGGAAATGCCTGTCTGGACCTGGAAGAAACTGGCTGTCTGGACCTGGAAGGAACTACCTGTCTGGACCTGGAAGGAACTACCTGGCTAGACCTGGAAGGAAATGCCTATCTGGACCTGGAAGAAACTACCTGTCTGGACCTGGAAGGAACTACCTGTCTGGACCTGGAAGGAACTACCTGTCTGGACCTGGAAGGAACTACCTGGCTGGACCTGGAAAAACCTGTCAGGACCTCATCTTCAACTCATCAAACTGGTGTTCAGAGACACTAACATCTTTGTTATGTACGGTGTGTTCCTTGAACACACTAATGAACACATGTATGACTAGATATTGTCTGGATGAACAATATTATCCTCTTCCTGGTGTTCTTGTTGCTGAGAGAACACCAGGTGTCAGCAACTCGCTCGCCAGACGACTCGCTAAATAATGGAACTTTATAGATAGACAGCTGTTCAATACGTAATGTTAGGGTAAAATAGTGTGAGAGCTTAGGGAAATCTTAGTGTTTTAGTTGTCGGCTATTTTATAAGAGGAAGAAAGAAGGTTGTGAGTTGTGGGCGCTGTGGGTGCTGTGGGTGCTGTCCTCTCGTGTTTTTGTTTGTGAGAAAGCAGTCTTCCGGCTCGTCTAAGAGCCGGAAATCTTCTTGTTGTGTCAGAAACTAATGATCTGCTTCAGTGTATACATGCCACTGGTCAGCTGACTTTTACAGTCTCTGGTACAGACCGGAGAACAGGTGCTTGCCAACAATGCTCACTGCTGTGACTTCCTGCAGCCTCTGTCTCTGTGCAAGCACAAGTTTCTACACATAGGCCTCCTCGTACTACCTCGTAGGCCTCCTCGTAGTACCTCGTACTACTGACCTGGCTGGGCTGATGCATGGCTACTACCCGAGTTGACATCCAAGCGATTTGGATAGAGATCTGCTTTGTTATTGTGTGAGGACATTGCTTTGTTGGGTTCCTCCCCTTAACCAAGTTAGTAAATATTTGCTTCCATAATAGTGAGTGCCAGGTGTTAATTGTGAGTGCCAGGTGTTAATTGTGAGTGCCAGGTGTTAATTGTGAGTGCCAGGTGTTAATTGTGAGTGCCAGGTGTTAATTGTGAGTGCCAGGTATTAACAGAGTGTGCCAGGTATTAACAGAGTGTGCCAGGTATTAACAGAGTGTGCCAGGTATTAACAGTGAGTGCCAGGTATTAACAATGAGTGCCAACACATTAACTAGAGAGAGAATATATCTCATCCCTATTGTTGTCAGTCAACACTGGTAATCTTGACCAACCTTTTAATTCAGACTTTCTACTCCCCTTCCATCATTCTTTTAGGTTGTGTATTATCCGTATTCTACCCCAGTAATACCTGATTAAATACCTGGGGAGTTTGTTCTATATAGAGAGTCAGCAGGTGCCGAGCTGAGTGTCTGAGAGGAAGTAGAACCCATAAATTATTGAAAAAATGCTTCTCCACACAGTGGTTTCATCGGTCGTTCAGCCTGGGGTCGATGTAATCAGTCCATCACTCTTGAATGAGGGACTGATCACCTCTAACTGCTTCTGATCTTCACCATTCATTTTTGTACTGGACTGATGAAGTCACTGTGGGGCGAAACGTTTCCACAATAAAGATACCCAAGTGTTGCACATGTGTCTAATTTATCAAAGAATAAATAACGTTTGTTAGTCAGAAGACAGAGAAGAGTCAGGGAGTGTTGAGGTGCACAATGTTAACTTAAACGATGATACTGTTTAACTCAGGGGATGACAGCAGTGTTTTCAAGTGTACTGTGATGACTGTCGCTCAGACAACACTGTCTCTCAGACAACACTGTCTCTCAGACAACACTGTCTCTCAGACAACACTGTCTCTCAGACAACACTGTCTCTCAGACAACACTGTCTCTCAGACAACACTGTCTCTCAGACAACACTGTCTCTCAGACAACACTGTCTCTCAGACAACACTGTCTCTCAGACAACACTGTCTCTCAGACAACACTGTCTCTCAGACAACACTGTCTCTCAGACAACACTGTCTCTCAGACAACACTGTCTCTCAGACAACACTGTCTCTCAGACAACACTGTCTCTCAGACAACACTGTCTCTCAGACAACACTGTCTCTCAGACAACACTGTCTCTCAGACAACACTGTCTCTCAGACAACACTGTCTCTCAGACAACACTCTCTCAGACAACACTGTCTCTCAGACAACACTGTCTCTCAGACAACACTGTCTCTCAGACAACACTGTCTCTCAGACAACACTGTCTCTCAGACAACACTCTCTCAGACAACACTGTCTCTCAGACAACACTGTCTCTCACACAACACTGTCTCTCAGACAACACTGTCTCTCAGACAACACTGTCTCTCAGACAACACTGTCTCTCAGACAACACTGTCTCTCACACAACACTGTCTCTCACACAACACTGTCTCTCAGACAACACTGTCTCTCACACAACACTGTCTCTCAGACAACACTGTCTCTCAGACAACACTGTCTCTCAGACAATACTGTCTCTCACACAACACTGTCTCTCAGACAACACTGTCTCTCAGACAACACTGTCTCTCAGACAACACTGTCTCTCACACAACACTGTCTCTCAGACAACACTGTCTCTCAGACAACACTGTCTCTCAGACAACACTGTCTCTCACACAACACTGTCTCTCAGACAACACTGTCTCTCACACAACACTGTCTCTCAGACAACACTGTCTCTCAGACAACACTGTCTCTCAGACAACACTGTCTCTCAGACAACACTGTCTCTCAGACAACACTGTCTCTCAGACAAAACTGTCTCTCAGACAACACTGTCTCTCAGACAACACTGTCTCTCAGACAACACTGTCTCTCAGACAAAACTGTCTCTCAGACAACACTGTCTCTCAGACAACACTGTCTCTCAGACAACACTGTCTCTCAGACAACACTGTCTCTCAGACAACACTGTCTCTCAGACAACACTGTCTCTCAGACAACACTGTCTCTCAGACAACACTGTCTCTCAGACAACACTGTCTCTCAGACAACACTGTCTCTCAGACAACACTGTCTCTCAGACAACACTGTCTCTCAGACAACACTGTCTCTCAGACAAAACTGTCTCTCAGACAACACTGTCTCTCAGACAACACTGTCTCTCAGACAACACTGTCTCTCAGACAACACTCTCTCAGACAACACTGTCTCTCAGACAACACTGTCTCTCAGACAACACTGTCTCTCAGACAACACTCTCTCAGACAACACTGTCTCTCAGACAACACTTTCTCTCAGACAACACTGTCTCTCAGACAACACTGTCTCTCAGACAACACTGTCTCTCAGACAACACTCTCTCAGACAACACTGTCTCTCAGACAACACTGTCTCTCAGAGAACACTGTCTCTCAGAGAAGACTATCTCTCAGAAGTGAACACCAGTTAAGCTGAAGACTGTACAGTGTCTGGCTAGTATTTAAGGCAGTGTATGTTGTGGGTTGGTAGGTAAGACACACAGGCAACAGTTAGGCATCGTTATTCCGAAACGTTTCGCCTACACAGTAGGCTTCTTCAATCGAATACAGAAAGCAGGCAGGAGCAGTAGAGATGTGAAGACGATGTAATCGGTCCATCACCCTTGAAGTCGTAGATTTGAGGTTGTCAGTCCCTCAGCCTGGAGAAGAGTTCTGTTCCAGAGTCTGAGATAACTACTGTTCAAGTCTCTTACCTACCAACCTGTCGGTAGTGTATAATATTTTAATATTTAAATTGTGGGTGTGAAAATAAGGTTCCTACTTACAGTTATATCATAATTTAACATCTATTATTATTATTATTATTATTATTATTATTATTATTATTATTATTATTATTATTATTATTATTATTATTATTATTATTATTATTATTATTATATTTCGTACACCGCTGAACAGGTATTACTAGTTTGTGTACCTATCTATATATGGTTGCAGGAAACAAGCCATAGCTCCTGGCCCCCGCCTCTTCGCTGGTTGCTGCTAGGTCTTCTCTCTCACTCCTACAACAGCCTAACATTGCGTATGTGTTTGTGTGTGTATGTATTCACCTAATTCACCCAATCGTGATTGCAAGGGTCGAGACTCAGCTCCTGGCCCTTGTGTGTGTGTGTGTGTGTGTGTGATAGCTCATCTTAGGAATAAACTAACAATCCACACATGAATGCACCCTGGCTATGTTTGCATAAATTATGCAGTATATTCACAACAAGGTGTATACCAGCCATACATTACCAGATATACTCAGCCATTGTGTATACCAGCCATACATTACCAGATATACTCAGCCATTGTGTATACCAGCCATACATTACCAGATATACTCAGCCATTGTGTATACCAGCCATACATTACCAGATATACTCAGCCATTGTGTATATCAGCCATACATTACCAGATATACTCAGCCATTGTGTATACCAGCCATACATTACCAGATATACTCAGCCATTGTGTATACCAGCCATACACTACCAGATATACTCAGCCATTGTGTATACCAGCCATACATTACCAGATATACTCAGCCATTGTGTATACCAGCCATACACTACCAGATATACTCAGCCATTGTGCATACCAGCCATACACTACCAGATATACTCAGCCATTGTGTATACCAGCCATACATTACCAGATGTACTCAGCCATTGTGTATATCAGCCATACACTACCAGATATACTCACCATTGTGTATACCAGCCATACATTACCAGATATACTCAGCCATTGTGTATACCAGCCATACATTACCAGATATACTCAGCCATTGTGTATACCAGCCATACACTACCAGATATACTCACCATTGTGTATACCAGCCATACATTACCAGATATACTCAGCCATTGTGTATACCAGCCATACATTACCAGATATACTCAGCCATTGTGTATACCAGCCATACACTACCAGATATACTCACCATTGTGTATACCAGCCATACATTACCAGATATACTCAGCCATTGTGTATACCAGCCATACATTACCAGATATACTCAGCCATTGTGTATACCAGCCATACACTACCAGATATACTCAGGCGTCTATCTGCCAGTCATACATATATCTACATTCAGAATTATCCAGTACATGGAGGATGGTAGTCATTACATGGAGGATGGTAGTCATTACATGGAGGATGGTAGTCATTACATGGAGGATGGTAGTCATTACATGGAGGATGGTAGTCATTACATGGAGGATGGTAGTCATTACATGGAGGATGGTAGTCATTACATGGAGGATGGTAGTCATTACATGGAGGAAGGTAGTCATTACATGGAGGAAGGTAGTCATTACATGGAGGATGGTAGTCATTACATGGAGGATGGTAGTCATTACATGGAGGATGGTAGTCATTACATGGAGGAAGGTAGTCATTACATGGAGGATGGTAGTCATTACATGGAGGAAGGTAGTCATTACATGGAGGATGGTAGTCATTACATGGAGGATGGTAGTCATTACATGGAGGAAGGTAGTCATTACATGGAGGATGGTAGTCATTACATGGAGGATGGTAGTCATTACATGGAGGATGGTAGTCATTACATGGAGGATGGTAGTCATTACATGGAGGAAGGTAGTCATTACATGGAGGATGGTAGTCATTACATGGAGGAAGGTAGTCATTACATGGAGGAAGGTAGTCATTACATGGAGGATGGTAGTCATTACATGGAGGATGGTAGTCATTACATGGAGGATGGTAGTCATTACATGGAGGAAGGTAGTCATTACATGGAGGATGGTAGTCATTACATGGAGGAAGGTAGTCATTACATGGAGGATGGTAGTCATTACATGGAGGATGGTAGTCATTACATGGAGGATGGTAGTCATTACATGGAGGATGGTAGTCATTACATGGAGGAAGGTAGTCATTACATGGAGGATGGTAGTCATTACATGGAGGAAGGTAGTCATTACATGGAGGATGGTAGTCATTACATGGAGGATGGTAGTCATTACATGGAGGATGGTAGTCATTACATGGAGGATGGTAGTCATTACATGGAGGAAGGTAGTCATTACATGGAGGATGGTAGTCATTACATGGAGGATGGTAGTCATTACATGGAGGATGGTAGTCATTACATGGAGGATGGTAGTCATTACATGGAGGATGGTAGTCATTACATGTAGGATGGTAGTCATTACATGGAGGATGGTAGTCATTACATGGAGGATGGTAGTCATTACATGGAGGATGGTAGTCATTACATGGAGGATGGTAGTCATTACATGGAGGATGGTAGTCATTACATGGAGGATGGTAGTCATTACATGGAGGATGGTAGTCATTACATGGAGGAAGGTAGTCATTACATGGAGGATGGTAGTCATTACATGGAGGAAGGTAGTCATTACATGGAGGATGGTAGTCATTACATGGAGGATGGTAGTCATTACATGGAGGATGGTAGTCATTACATGGAGGATGGTAGTCATTACATGGAGGAAGGTAGTCATTACATGGAGGATGGTAGTCATTACATGGAGGAAGGTAGTCATTACATGGAGGATGGTAGTCATTACATGGAGGATGGTAGTCATTACATGGAGGATGGTAGTCATTACATGGAGGATGGTAGTCATTACATGGAGGAAGGTAGTCATTACATGGAGGATGGTAGTCATTACATGGAGGATGGTAGTTATTACATGGAGGATGGTAGTCATTACATGGAGGATGGTAGTCATTACATGGAGGATGGTAGTCATTACATGGAGGATGGTAGTCATTACATGGAGGAAGGTAGTCATTACATGGAGGATGGTAGTCATTACATGGAGGAAGGTAGTCATTACATGGAGGATGGTAGTCATTACATGGAGGATGGTAGTCATTACATGGAGGATGGTAGTCATTACATGGAGGATGGTAGTCATTACATGGAGGATGGTAGTCATTACATGGAGGATGGTAGTCATTACATGGAGGATGGTAGTCATTACATGGAGGATGGTAGTCATTACATGGAGGAAGGTAGTCATTACATGGAGGATGGTAGTCACTACATGGAGGAAGGTAGTCATTACATGGAGGATGGTAGTCATTACATGGAGGATGGTAGTCATTACATGGAGGATGGTAGTCATTACATGGAGGATGGTAGTCATTACATGGAGGATGGTAGTCATTACATGGAGGATGGTAGTCATTACATGGAGGATGGTAGTCATTACATGGAGGATGGTAGTCATTACATGGAGGATGGTAGTCATTACATGGAGGATGGTAGTCATTACATGGAGGATGGTAGTCATTACATGGAGGATGGTAGTCATTACATGGAGGAGGGGAGATATTAGAGAGCATCAGAGGGGAGAAACCTCCCTGGATGCTGTAATTATCTCCCCGGGATGATAAACGAGGCTGGGGTGAGGGAGATATATCGTAGGGAGGGGAGAGAGGGGAAGCGAGGGAAGAGGTGAGGGAGGGAATATGAGGAAGGGGCAGACGTAGGGAGAGGTGAGGGTAAAAGGTACTCCCTTGTAGACAGTATGATAAAGGGGACTATACCCCTCACCTGGCATAACAGAGGGTCCTCTCCCCTCACCTGGCATAACAGAGGGTCCTCTCCCCTCACCTGGCATAACAGAGGGTCCTCTCCCCTCACCTGTTAAGTTACAGGTCACCTTCCTTCATCTGGTGAGACATAGGTCACTTCCCCTCACCTGGCAAGACACACGTCATCTCCCCTCACCTGGTATAACACAAGGACTCTCCCCTCACCTGGTAAGACACAGGTCATCTCCCCTCACCTGGTATAACACAGAGACTCTCCCCTCACCTGGCAAGACACAGGCCATCTCCCCTCACCTGGTATAACACAAGGACTCTCCCCTCACCTGGTAAGACACAGGTCATCTCCCCTCACCTGGTATAACACAGAGACTCTCCTCTCACTTAGTGAAAGAGAGAAGTTCCCCTCACTTCAAGATTCCAGCATCTCTCAGCTAGAGTTTAAGACCCCTCGGGAAGAGAGGATCATCCAGGATCATCGTGAGGGGTGAGGGGAAGTGAGGGAAAGTTGAGGAAGGCCAAGGAGCACCAAGGAGGAGGAGGAGGAGAAACAAGAAAAAGAGAAAGAAGAAGAGAGGAGGAGGAGGAAGAAGAGGAGGAAAAGGGAGGAGGAAGAAAAGGGGGAACAGGAGATGGAAGAGGAGGAGAAAGAAGAGAAGAGAATGTGGTGTATTGTTCCCAAGATGTGGCTCCTCCTGTCCAGGGTGTGGCTTCTCCTGTCCAGGGTGTGGCTCCTCCTGTCCAAGGTGTGGTTGCTCCTGTCCAGTGTGTGTCTCCTCCTGTCCAAGGTGTGACTTCTGTCCAGGGTGCGGCTCCTCCTATTCAGTGTGTGGTTCCTACTGTCCAGGGTGTGGCTCTTCCTGGCCAGTGTGTGGCTCATCCTGTCCATTGTGTGGCTCCTCCTGTCCAGGGTATGGCTCTTCCTGGCCAATGTGCGACTCCTCCTGTCGAATGTGTGGCTCCTCCTGTCCAGTGTGTGGCTCCTCCTGTCCAAGGTGTGACTTCTCCTGTCCAGGGTGCGGCTCCTCCTATTCAGTGTGTGGTTCCTACTGTCCAGGGTGTGGCTCTTCCTGGCCAGTGTGTGGCTCCTCCTGTCCAAGGTGTGGCTCTTCCTGGCCAGTGTGTGCCTCCTTCTGTCCAGGGTGTGGCTCCTCCTGTTCAGTGTGAGGCTTCTTCTGTCCAAGGTGTGACTCATCCTGTCCAGGGTATGTCTCCCCCTGTCCAGGGTGTGGCTCTTCCTGCCAGTGTGTGACTCCTGTCCAGGGTTTGGATCCTGTCGAGAATGTGACTACTTCTGTCGAGGTTGTGGCTCGTCCTGTCCAGGGTGTGGGCCCCTCCTGTCCAGGATGTGGCTCCTTCTGTCCAGGGTGTGGCTCCTCCTGTCCAAGGTGTGACTCCTTCTGGCCAGTGTATGGTTCCTCCTGGCCAGTGTGTGACTCCTCCTCTCCAGGGTGTGGCTCCTCCTGGTCAGTGTGTATCTCCTTCTGTCCAGGGTGTGGCTTCTCCTGTCCAGGGTGTGGCTCATTTCCAGGGTGTGACTCCTCCTGTCCAGGGTGTGGCTCCTCCTGTCCAGGGTGCGGCTCCTCTTGTCTAGGTTGTGGCTCTTCCTGGCCAATGTGTGACTCCTCCTGTCCAGGGTGTGACTCCTCTTGTCCAGGGTGTGGTTCTTCCTGGCCAATGTATAGCTCCTCCTGTCCAGGGTGTGGATTCTGTCGAGAATGTGACTACTCCTGTCCAGGATGTGGCTCCTCCTGTCCAGGGTGTGGTTCCTCCTGTCCATTGTGTGGCTCCTCCTGCCCAAGGTGTGGCTCCTCCTGGCCAATGTGTGACTCCTCCTGTCCAAAGTGTGGCTCCTATTGTCCAGGGTGTGGCTCTTCCTGGCCAATGTGTGGCTCCTCCTGTCCAGGGTGTGGCTCCTGTCGAGAATGTGGCTCCTCTAGTCCAGGATGTGGCTCGTCCTATCCAGGATGTGGTTCCTCCTGTCCAGGATGAGGCTTTTGTCGAGAATGTGGCTCATCCTGTCCAGGGTGTGGCTCCTGTCGAGAATGTGGCTCCTCCTGTCCAGGATGTGGCTCATCCTGTCCAGGGTGTGGCTCCTCCTGTTCAGGATGTGGCTCCTGTCGAGAATATGGCTCCTCCTGTCCACGATGTGGCTCCTCCTGTCCAGGGTGTGGCTCCTCCTGGCCAGAATATGACTCCTACCCAGTAGCACTGTATTGCTACATTACGTAGGTAGCACAGGTAGTGAAGACAGGTAGTGAAGACAGGTAGTGAAGACACAGGTAGTGAAGACACAGGTAGTGAAGACAGGTAGTGAAGACACAGGTAGTGAAGACAGGTAGTGAAGACACAGGTAGTGAAGACACAGGTAGTGAAGACACAGGTAGTGAAGACAGGTAGTGAAGACACAGGTAGTGAAGACACAGGTAGTGAAGACACAGGTAGTGAAGACACAGGTAGTGAAGACAGGTAGTGAAGACAGGTAGTGAAGACACAGGTAGTGAAGACAGGTAGTGAAGACACAGGTAGTGAAGACACAGGTAGTGAAGACACAGGTAGTGAAGACAGGTAGTGAAGACAGGTAGTGAAGACACAGGTAGTGAAGACAGGTAGTGAAGACACAGGTAGTGAAGACACAGGTAGTGAAGACAGGTAGTGAAGATACAGGTAGTGAAGACACAGGTAGTGAAGACACAGGTAGTGAAGATACAGGTAGTGAAGATACAGGTAGTGAAGACACAGGTAGTGAAGACACAGGTAGTGAAGACACAGGTAGTGAAGACACAGGTAGTGAAGACACAGGTAGGGAAGACACAGGTAGTGAAGACACAGGTAGTGAAGACACAGGTAGTGAAGACACAGGTAGTGAAGACAGGTAGTGAAGATACAGGTAGTGAAGACACAGGTAGTGAAGACACAGGTAGTGAAGATACAGGTAGTGAAGATACAGGTAGTGAAGACACAGGTAGTGAAGACACAGGTAGTGAAGACACAGGTAGTGAAGACACAGGTAGTGAAGACACAGGTAGTGAAGACACAGGTAGTGAAGACAGGTAGTGAAGATACAGGTAGTGAAGACACAGGTAGTGAAGACACAGGTAGTGAAGACACAGGTAGTGAAGACACAGGTAGTGAAGACACAGGTAGTGAAGACACAGGTAGTGAAGACACAGGTAGTGAAGACACAGGTAGTGAAAACAGGTAGTGAAGACACAGGTAGTGAAGATACAGGTAGTGAAGACACAGGTAGTGAAGACACAGGTAGTGAAGACACAGGTAGTGAAGACACAGGTAGTGAAGACACAGGTAGTGAAGACACAGGTAGTGAAGACACAGGTAGTGAAGACACAGGTAGTGAAGACAGGTAGTGAAGATACAGGTAGTGAAGACACAGGTAGTGAAGACACAGGTAGTGAAGATACAGGTAGTGAAGACACAGGTAGTGAAGACACAGGTAGTGAAGACACAGGTAGTGAAGACACAGGTAGTGAAGACACAGGTAGTGAAGACACAGGTAGTGAAGACACAGGTAGTGAAGACACAGGTAGTGAAGACACAGGTAGTGAAGACAGGTAGTGAAGATACAGGTAGTGAAGACACAGGTAGTGAAGACACAGGTAGTGAAGATACAGGTAGTGAAGATACAGGTAGTGAAGACACAGGTAGTGAAGACACAGGTAGTGAAGACACAGGTAGTGAAGACACAGGTAGTGAAGACACAGGTAGTGAAGACACAGGTAGTGAAGACACAGGTAGTGAAGACAGGTAGTGAAGACAGGTAGTGAAGACACAGGTAGTGAAGACACAGGTAGTGAAGACACAGGTAGTGAAGACACAGGTAGTGAAGACACAGGTAGTGAAGACACAGGTAGTGAAGACAGGTAGTGAAGACACAGGTAGTGAAGACACAGGTAGTGATGACAGGTAGTGAAGACACAGGTAGTGAAGACACAGGTAGTGAAGACACAGGTAGTGAAGACACAGGTAGTGAAGACAGGTAGTGAAGACACAGGTAGTGAAGACACAGGTAGTGAAGACAGGTAGTGAAGACACAGGTAGTGAAGACACAGGTAGTGAAGACACAGGTAGTGAAGACAGGTAGTGAAGACACAGGTAGTGAAGACACAGGTAGTGAAGACACAGGTAGTGAAGACACAGGTAGTGAAGACACAGGTAGTGAAGACACAGGTAGTGAAGACACAGGTAGTGAAGACACAGGTAGTGAAGACACAGGTATGTGTAAACCGCTGGTTTAACCAGGCTGGTATACGTAAACCGCTGGTTTACCCTGGATGGTACGTGTAAACCGTTGGTTTAACCTGGCTGGTACGCGTAAACCGCTGGCTTACCCTGGCTGGTATACGTAAACCGCTGGTTTAACCTGGCTGGGTTTTCTACACCATTTAAAAAATCAACATCGCATCCTGGTGTCTCAGAGGGAAGATAAGAGACGCGATTCTTTGTGTGACAGTCCTGGAACCGCAAGTGAACTTTTGGAGTGCAGGATGAGGCAGTCTTTGTCTACGTCAGTCTTCCTCTCTACGTCAGTCTTCCTCTCTACGTCAGCCTTCCTCTCTACGTCAAGCCTTCCTGTCTACGTCAGCCTTCCTCTCTACGTCAGCCTTCCTCTCTACGTCAGTCTTCCTCTCTACGTCAGCCTTCCTCTCTACATCAGCCTTCCTCTCTACGTCAAGCCTTCCTGTCTACGTCAGCCTTCCTCTCTACGTCAGTCTTCCTCTCTACGTCAGTCTTCCTCTCTACGTCAGCCTTCCTCTCTACATCAGCCTTCCTCTCTACGTGAGTCTTCCTCTCTACATCAGTCTTCCTCTCTACGTCAGTCTTCCTCTCTACGTCAGTCTTCCTCTCTACATCAGCCTTCCTCTCTACGTCAGTCTTCCTCTCTACGTCAGTCTTCCTCTCTACATCAGCCTTCCTCTCTACGTCAGTCTTCCTCTCTACATCAGTCTTCCTCTCTACGTCAGTCTTCCTCTCTACATCAGCCTTCCTCTCTACGTCAGTCTTCCTCTCTACGTCAGTCTTCCTCTCTACATCAGCCTTCCTCTCTACGTCAGTCTTCCTCTCTACGTCAGCCTTCCTCTCTACATCAGCCTTCCTCTCTACGTGAGTCTTCCTCTCTACATCAGTCTTCCTCTCTACGTCAGTCTTCCTCTCTACGTCAGTCTTCCTCTCTACATCAGCCTTCCTCTCTACGTCAGTCTTCCTCTCTACGTCAGTCTTCCTCTCTACATCAGCCTTCCTCTCTACGTCAGTCTTCCTCTCTACATCAGCCTTCCTCTCTACGTGAGTCTTCCTCTCTACATCAGTCTTCCTCTCTACGTCAGTCTTCCTCTCTACGTCAGTCTTCCTCTCTACATCAGCCTTCCTCTCTACGTCAGTCTTCCTCTCTACGTCAGTCTTCCTCTCTACATCAGCCTTCCTCTCTACGTCAGTCTTCCTCTCTACGTCAGTCTTCCTCTCTACGTCAGTCTTCCTCTCTACATCAGCCTTCCTCTCTACGTCAGTCTTCCTCTCTACATCAGCCTTCCTCTCTACGTGAGTCTTCCTCTCTACATCAGTCTTCCTCTCTACGTCAGTCTTCCTCTCTACGTCAGTCTTCCTCTCTACATCAGCCTTCCTCTCTACGTCAGTCTTCCTCTCTACGTCAGTCTTCCTCTCTACATCAGCCTTCCTCTCTACGTCAGTCTTCCTCTCTACGTCAGTCTTCCTCTCTACATCAGCCTTCCTCTCTACGTCAGTCTTCCTCTCTACATCAGTCTTCCTCTCTACGTCAGCCTTCCTCTCTACGTCAGTCGTCCTGTCTACGTTAACTTTCCTGCCGAAGTCAGCCATTCTTGGCTGACTTAGCTGCTGTTGCTAACAGTTATCCCTTTCCCTCATGTCAGGTTAACCCAGGTTCCAGTAGCTAGAGGTGAGTGTACCTGTGTTCAGGTGGTGAGCCTTCCCTCCCTAACCACCTCACTAGGTACTAACCATGTACTCTGTTACTCCACCTAACGCAGAGTTATAACTCCCTTGAAAGGGCGAGTACAACTGTGCCCTTATATGACTTTTCTGTATTTGTTTTGTATCGTTCGAGGTGTATTTCTGTACCCGTGAAGAGCGATACAGGAGTCATCGAACTCGTTGATCATTGCTCATGGATCGGTTCTCTAGAACCATGTGTTCATTATGACTGTGGGGCAGCGGGCCACTACCAGCACCAGCAACCTGCTTGACCAGGCTAGCACCAGACGAGTCTGGCCCATGGCCGGGCTCCAGGAGTAGAAAGACTCTCGGAACTCATCAGAGGTATAACAAAGGTAATGGTTCGTGCATCGCAGCAAGGACGTCAGCCACCGTCAGATCAGAGACCAAGACGTCAGCCACCGTTAGATCAGAGACCAAGACGTCAGCCACCGTCAGATCAGAGACCAAGACGTCAGCCACCGTCAGATCAGAGACCAAGACGTCAGCCACCGTCAGATCAGAGACCAAGACGTCAGCCACCGTCAGATCAGAGACCAAGACGTCAGCCACCGTCAGATCAGAGACCAAGACGTCAGCCACCGTCAGATCAGAGACCAAGACGTCAGCCACCGTCAGATCAGAGACCAAGACGTCAGCCACCGTCAGATCAGAGACCAAGACGTCAGCCACCGTCAGATCAGAGACCAAGACGTCAGCCACCGTCAGATCAGAGACCAAGACGTCAGCCACCGTCAGATCAGAGACCAAGACGTCAGCCGATGGTCAAAGTAGACAAAAATGCAGTGTAATGCGAACCTTTATTGTCTACGTTTCGCCCACACAGTAGACTTTATTAGAGTCGTAACCCTTTGTAAGAAGCAACAACAACAACAACAACAACAACAACAACAACAACAACAACAACAACAACAACAACAACAACAACAACAACAACAACAACAACAACAACAGCAACAACAACAACAACAACAACAACAACAACAACAGCAACAACAACAACAACAGCAACAACAACAACAACAACAACAACAACAACAACAACAGCAACAACAACAACAACAACAACAACAACAACAACAACAACAACAACAACAACAACAACAACAACAACAACAACAACAACAACAACAACAACAACAACAACAACAACAACAACAACAACAACAACAACAACAACAACAACAACAACAACAACAACAACAACAACAACAACAACAACAACAACAACAACAACAACAACAACAACAACAACAACAACAACAACAACAACAACAACAACAACAGCAACAACAACAACAACAACAACAACAACAACAACAACAACAACAACAACAACAACAACAACAACAACAACAACAGCAACAACAACAACAACAGCAACAACAACAACAACAACAACAACAACAACAACAACAACAACAACAACAACAACAACAACAACACTCAGGGGTGACAATGTTGGTATAACTCCCGACAATATGTTAGGTAAAAGGACACAGGTGCAGCTAACGCGACATTTTTATTGTGGTAATGTTTCGACGATACAAACACTACAGTCACTGCATTGTTTGTAACGGCTTGACAAAGCTCCTGGAGAGCGAAACGTTGCCACAATAAAAATGTCGCATTACCTGCACTTGTATCCTTTCGCCCAACAAGACTCAGGTAACACAACAGTGTCTATCACCAACACTTTCACCTCCTCGTCTATTAGTTTCGGATTCATTTACAGCTGGAACTTAACATTAATGATCCAGGAGGGAGCCTAAACCCTTAAGGCTCCTTTCTCATATACGTTTTTCTTTCAGAGGGAAGGGGGGGGGGAGGGAAGGACGGGAATTATTTGATTCACAGTACTGTGAGATTTTAGTGTATCTCTGGACATATATACGGTCGCATAGACTCCATGTGTTGACATCTTACTATAAGAAGCCGCCATTAGATAATAACCAGCTGGACACCCTTTATACGGGGAGTATTCTTGTGCAGGAATGGTATACACACACTTGTGTAACATCTGGGTATCTGGGTAGTGTGTACTGGGATGTACTTTTAACCAGTACTTTGAGCCTGTTAGGTCAGGTTTGTCAGGAAACAGGACAAGTGTTTCCTGACGCGGGTTTTGGATGACCCCGGAGCGGGAGCTTTTGGTCACTGATGTCCAGGGGATGTCTGTGGACGCCTGGGACAAAGACACTGGTCTGGCAATATGTTCTTGCATGAATATTAGGATGTTGCAACAGCTAACAATATCCTTATAACCACAGTGCGTAACTAGGCCCTTGTTATGTACGTTAGTTAACTTGAGTGCAAGTTATCACTAGCTGTGATAACTTACCACTTGCTATTTGCACTTCTAAACACCGTCAACGAAGTTGTCTTCTGCACAGAACTTCAGATTTCTCTCTCACTCGTTACTCTTTCATTCTTATAAATTCATTATGGGTTAAAGATGGGGTGAGAGAAGGGAGGTAGGATATGGGACGGGAAGAGGGGAGTCAGGCAGTGAGGGGAGACGCCAGGAAACAGAGTGGTTGTTGTTGGGGGGACAAGAAGGGGTACAGGAAGTGGGAAAGGTAATACCGTGAGGGAGAGAGAGAGAGAGAGAGAGAGATAGATAGATAGAGAGAGAGAGAGAGAGAGAGAGAGAGAGAGAGAGAGAGAGAGAGAGAGAGAGAGAGAGAGAGAGAGAAGTCGTAGTAGAGGGAAGGATCCCACAAGGTCTCCTGCAGTGGGTTGAGTTACACCTACATTTCCCCGGGTATGTGTATTCACCCAGCTGTGTTACATGGAGGGAGGTTCGAATCACAGCACCTCTTACGTTCGTGTGACGGTATCATCAGAGTTCCATGGTGGTGCTGGATACTCTGTAACGCTCTTTTTGACTCTTCCTTACACGTAACACGTTCGTTGTCGTGCCCACCTCCAGCCCCTTCCATGTCCTTCCCTCCCTTCCGCATTCTGTATCTGGTCTTCTTTCTTTCTTCTCCGTTTTTCTCTCATTTTACCCTTGCTGTGACACCTGCGACTAGTGTCGAGAGTGCTAGTCCCACAGGCCAGCCTCGAGTCAGGCTTGTCTGATGCTTGCCTGATCAACCAGGTTGTAGCTGCCGGCTACGAGGGAATCTTGCAGCTTCCCCTAGTCATCCTTTATCATTAGCTTGTCTTCAGGTCTCTTTATTCACCGTGTTATCTACACATCGTTCGTTAATATGGATTCACTGAGGCTATCTCTCAGTCAGATTACTTATGG
>NC_091322.1:32051699-32069199 GCF_038502225.1 Cherax quadricarinatus | reverse complement strand
TGCTGGCGTGGTTAAGGTGTTGCTGGCGTGGTTAAGGTGTTGCTGGGGAGGTAGACAGCGTGTGGGGATAGTAGACAGCGTGTGGGGGTGGTAGACAGCGTGTGGGGGAAGTAGACAGCGTGTAATGTGGCAGACAGCGTGTGGGAGTAGTAGACAGTGTGTGGAGGTGGTTTGGGGTGGTAGACAGCGCATGAGGGTGGTAGACAGCGTGTGGGGTGGTAGACAGCGTGTGGGGTGGTAGGCAGCGTGTGGGGTGGTAGACAGCGTGTGGGGTGGTAGACAGCGTGTGGGGTGGTAGACAGCGTGTGGGGTGGTAGACAGCGTGTGGGGTGGTAGACAGCGTGTGGGGTGGTAGACAGCGTGTGAGGTGGTAGACAGCGTGTGGGGTGGTAGACAGCGTGTGGGGTGGTAGACAGCGTGTGGGGTGGTAGACAGCGTGTGAGGTTGTAGTGGTGGTAGGTGTAGTGGTGGTAGGTGTAGTGATGGTAGGTGTAGTGGTGGTAGGTGTAGTGATGGTAGGTGTAGTGATGGTAGGTGTAGTGATGGTAGGTGTAGTGGTGGTAGGTGTAGTGGTGGTAGGTGTAGTGATGATAGGTGTACTGATGGTAGTTGTAGTGATGGTAGGTGTAGTGATGGTAGGTGTAGTGAAGGTAGGTGTAGTGATGGTAGGTGTAGTGATGATAGGTGTAGTTATGGTAGGTGTAGTAATGGTAGTTGTACTGATGGTAGGTGTAGTGATGGTATGTGCAGTGATGGTAGGTGTAGTAATGGTAGGTGTAGTGATGGTAGTTCTAGTGATGATAGGTGTAGTGATGGTAGGTGTAGTAATGTTAGTTGTAGTGATGGTCGGTGTCGTGGTGGTAGGTGTAGTTATGGTAGGTGTAGTGATGGTAGTTGTATGGGTAGGTGTAGTGATTGTAGGTGTATTGATGGTAGTTGTAGTGATGGTAGCCGTAGTGATGGTAGGTGTAGTGATACTAGGTGTAGTGATGGTAGGTGTAGTGATGGTAGGTGTAGTGACGGTACGTGTAGTGATGATAGTTTTAATGATGGTAGGTGTAGTGATGGTAGTTGTAGTGATGGTAGGCGTAGTGGTGGTAGGTGTAGTGATACTAGGTGTAGTGATGGTAGGTGTAGTGATGGTAGGTGTAGTGATGGTAGGTGTAGTGATGGTAGGTGTAGTGGTGGTAGGTGTAGTGATGGTAGGTGTAGTGATGGTAGGTGTAGTGGTGGTAGGTGTAGTGGTGGTAGGTGTAGTGATGGTAGGTGTAGTGATGGTAGGTGTAGTGATGGTAGGTGTAGTGATGGTAGGTGTAGTGATGGGTGTAGTAATGGTAGTTGTATTGATGGGTGTAGTGTGGTAGGTGTAGTGATGTAGGTGTAGTGATGGTAGGTGTAGTGGTATGTGTAGTGATGGTAGTTGTAGTGATGGTAGTGATGGTAGTTGTATGATGGTAGGTGTAGTGGTAGGTGTAGTGGTAGTTGTAGTGATGGTGGTAGTGATGGTAGTGTATTGATGGTAGGTGTGATGTAGGTGTAGTGATAGGTGTAGTGATGGTAGGTGTAGTATGATAGTTGTAGTGATGGTAGGTGTAGTAGGTGTAGTGGTAGTTGTAGTGATGGTGTTGATGATGTAGGTAGTGATGGTAGGTGTAGTAATGGCAGTTGTAGATGGTGGTGTAGTGATGGTAGGTGAAGTGATGTAGTTGCAGTGATGGTAGTAGTGATGGTAGTGTACTGATGGTAGTAGTAGTAGTGATGGTAGGTGTAGTGGTGGTAGGATGTAGTGATGGTAGGTGTAGTGATAGTAGTTGTAGTGATGTTGGCATAGTGATGGTAGGTGTAGTGATGGTAGGTGTAGTGATGGTAGGTGTAGTGATAGTAGTGATGGTAGGTGTAGTGATGTAGGTGTAGTGATGATAGGTGTAGTGATGGCAGTGTAGTGATGGTAGGTGTAGTGATGGTAGGTGGTGGTAGGTGTAGTGATGGTAGGTGTAGTGATGGTAGGTGTAGTGATGGTAGGTGGTAGTTGCAGTGACGGTATGTGTAGTGTTGGTAGGTGTAGTGATGACAGTTGAAGTGATGGCAGTTGTAGTGATGGTAGGCATAGTGATGGAAGGTGTAGTGATGGTAGGTGTAGTGATGGTAGGTGTAGTGATTGTAGTTGTAGTGAAGCAAGGTGTAGTGACGGGAGTTGTAGTGACGGTACGTGTAGTGATGGTAGTTGTAGTGATGGTAGGTGTATTATGGTAGGCGTAGTGATGGTAGTTGTAGCGATGATAGGTGTAGTGATGGAAGGTGCAGTAATGGTAGTTGTACTGATGGTAGGTGCAGTGATGGTAGGTGTAGTGAAGGTAGGTGCAGTGATGGTAGGTGAACTGCAGGTGTTGCAGTGGTGGCATCAGGTGTTGCAGGAAAGTGATGGCATGACGTGCTGCAGTGGTGGCATCCGGTGCTTGCAGTGTCTGGCACTGTGCGCTTGCAGGTGACGGCACTGCAGGCACTTGCAGCGGTGGCATCTGGTGCGCTGTAGCAGTGGCAGCAGGTGCCTGTAGCAGTGGTAGCTAAGGTACTTGCAGCAGTGGCAGCAGGTGCTGTGGTAGCAGTGGCAGCAGGTGCGCTGTGATAGTGGCAGTAGGTGCCTGTAATAGTGGTAGCATGGTGTTGTAGCAGTGGTAGCAGGTGCGCTGTAGCAGTGGAAAAGCTATGGCGTTGTAGTAGTGGCAATCAGGTGCTGTAACAGTAGTAGTTATGGTGCTGCAGTAGTGGCAGCAGGTGCTGTAGCAGTGGCAGCAGGTGCTGTGAAGCAGTGGCAGCAGGTACTGCAGCGGTGGTAATTCGTGCGTGTTCGTAGTAGTGGCACTTCAGGTGCTTGCAGTAGTGGCAGTAGGTGCTTGGCAGTAGTGGCAGCAGGTAACTTGCAGCAGTGGCAGCAGGCGCTGTAGCAGGTGGCACTGCAGGTGCTGCAGTAGTGGCAGCAGGTGCTTGCAGTATCGGCAGCAGGTGCCGTAGCAGTGGTAGCAGGTGCTGTAGCAGTGATATCATGCGCTGTCGTAACAGTAGCAGTTATGGTGCTGCAGCAGGCAGCGCGGAGCCTGTAGCAGTGGCAGCAGGTGCTGTAGTAGGTGGCAGCAAGGTATTGTAGCAGTGGCAGCAGGTGCCTGTAGCAGTGGTGGCAGGCATTGCAGTAATGGCAAGTGCGCTTGCAGTAGTGGCAGCAGGCGTTGCCAGCAGTAGGCAGGAGTGCGTTGTAGCAGTGGCAGCAGGTGCCTGCAGCAGTGGCACTGCAGGTGCCTGTAACAGCAGCAGCAGGTGCTTGCAGCAGTGGCAGCAGGTGCTGCCAGGCAGTGGCAGGCAGGTAGGCTGCCAGCACTGGCAGCAGGTACTTGCAGTGGTGGCACTGCAGGTGCTGTAGTAGTGGTATGGACGTGCTGCAGCAGTGGCAGGCAGGCGCCTGCAGCAGCGGTGGTTAAGTGCAGGCTGCTGTAGCAGTGGCAGCAGGTGCCTGTGCAGGTGGCAGCAAGGTGCGCTTGTAGTAGTGGCAGCAGGTGTCATGTAATAGTGGCAGCAACGTGTTGCCAGTAGTGGCAGCAGGCTGCCAGTAGTGGTTAAGCAACGTGCCTTGTAGTAGCGGCAGCTACGTGCATGCAACGGCAGCGTTATGCGCTGTAGCAGTGGCAGCAGGTGCCGTAGCAGCAGGTAGTTAAGGCGCTTGTAGCAGGTGGCAGCAGGTGCCTGTAACAGTGGCAGCAGGCCGCTTGCAGCAGGTGGCAGTTAATGGCGTTGTAGCAGTGGCAGCAGGTGTCTGTAGCAGATGGCAGCAGGCGCTGTAATAGTGGCAGCAGGCGCCTGGGTAACAGCGGCAGCAGACGCTTGCAGCAGTGGCAGCATAAGGTGCCTGTAGTAGTGGCAGGTAGGTACTGCAGTGGTAGCAGGTGCTGTAATAGTAGTAGCAGGTGCTGTAGCAGTGGCAGCAGGCGCTGGTGGTGCAGTGGCAGCAGGTGCCTGTAGCAGTGGCAGTTAAGGTATTGCAGGTGGTGGCACTGTGCGCCGTAGTAGTGGCATCAGGTGCCTGCAGCAGTGGCAATTAGGCGTGCCTTTAGTGGTGGCACTGCAGGCATTGCAGGTGGTGGCACTGCGCAATTGCAGTAGTGGCAGCAAGGTGCGCTGTAGCAGGCGGCAGGTAAGGCTGCCGTAGTAGTGGCAGCAGGCATTGCAGTGGTGGCATCTGGCGTACTTGCAGTAGTGGCAGCAGGTGCTGCAGTAGTGGCAGCAGGTGCCTGTAGGCAGTAGGCAGCAGGTGCTGTAACAGTGGCAGCAGGTGCTGTAGTAGTGGTAGCAGGTGTTGTAGTAGTGGTATCCAGGTGCGCTGTAATATCAGCAGTAGGTGCGTTGTAGTAGGTAGGCAGGTAGGCGTTGTAGTCAGTGGCAGCAGGCGGTTGCCAGCAGTGGCAGAAGCAAGGCATTGCAGTGGTGGCACCTGGTGCTCCGCAGTAGCTGTACGACCGCCTGGCAGCAGGTGGTGAGCAGGTGCTTGCAGCAGTGGCAGGAGGTGCTGGTGGCAGCGGCAGCTAAGGTGTTGCCGTAGCAGTGGCAGCAGGTGTGCTGCAGTAGTGGCAGCAGGTGTCTGTAGCAGTGATAGCTATGGTGCTGTAGGTAGTGGCAGCAGGTGTTGTAGTAGTGGTAGCACGTGCTGCAGTAGTGGGTAGCAGGTGTTTGTAGTAGGTGGCAGCACGTGCTGTAGTGCAGTGGCAGCAGGTGCTGCAGTAGCGGTAGCAGGTGCTTGCAGTAGGTGGTAGCACGTGTCTGTAGTAGTGGTAGCAGGTGCTTGTAGTAGTGGCAGCAGGTGCTTGTAGTAGTGGGTAGCAGGTGTGTTATAGTAGTGGTAGCAGGCATTGCAGTGGTGGCATCAGGTGCTGTAGTAGTGGCATGACGTAGGTTGTAGTAGTGGCAGCAAGGTGTTGTAGTAGGTGGTAGCAGGTGCCTGTAGTAGTGGCATCAAGGTGCCTGTAGCAGTGGCAGCAGGTGCTGTAGTAGTGGCAGCAGGCGTGCCTGTAGTAGTGGACAGCAGGTGCTGTAGTAGTGGCAGCAGGTGCTGTAGTAGTGGTAGCACGTGCTGCCAGTAGTGGCAGCAAGTGCCGCAGCAGCGGCAGCCAACCGTGCTGCAGTGGCAGTTAGGTGTCGCTGCAGCAATCGGCAGCAGGTGCTGTAGCAGTGGCAGCAGGTGCCTGTAGTAGTGGCAGCAGGCGCTTGCAGTAGTGGCAGCAGGTGTCTGTAGCAGTGGCAGCATGGTGCTTGCAGCAGTGGCATCATGGCGCCGTAGCAGCGGCAGCAGGCGCCTTGTAGCAGCGGCATGATCGTTATTGCAGCAGTGGCAGTGGTAGCAGGTGTTGTAGTAGTGGTAGCAGGTGTTGTAGTAGTGGTAGCAGGTGTTGTAGTAGTGGTAGCAGGTGTTGTAGTAGTGGTAGCAGGTGTTGTAGTAGTGGTAGCAGGTGTTGTAGTAGTGGTAGCAGGTGTTGTAGTAGTGGTAGCAGGTGTTGTAGTAGTGGTAGCAGGTGTTGTAGTAGTGGTAGCAGGTGTTGTAGTAGTGGTAGCAGGTGTTGTAGTAGCGGTAGCAGGTGTTGTAGTAGTGGTAGCAGGTGTTGTCCGAATGGTTGTTGGAATGGTGGTAACAGGTGTTCATCATAATAATTATAATAATCATTATTATTGTTGTTGTTTATTATTCTTAATTTATGCATGGGGAAGCGCTAAACACTTAAGGCCCACGCAATGACAGGACACCGGGAGTGGCGGTGAGGACACCAGGTTGGATCAAAGGTAAAACTGGCTCTGATTCCTCGGCCCAAGAGCGTGTTGTGGTTGACAGATTTGTGGAGGAAATGCTTGCGTGGGCCACCTACCTCCCCTGTGGGAAATACCAGGGTGGGCGGAGTGGGCGGGGTGGGTGGGTGTGGTGGGCGGGGTGGGCGGAGATCTCATTTGATTGACTAAGAAATAGAATTTATGGCAAACCCTGACAAAGGCTCTGAGGAGCTATGATCGGTGTGTAGAGGATACTGGTATCGACTGTGTTAAACATACGAGGGGGGGGGGTGAGATGATGGTATGAAAAAGAGAACGTTTTGGCTCTTGGACCATGTTCAGAGGACCGAAACGTCTTCAGTTGAAGGTGTTATGAGGGAATAACATGGCGTTCATGTACGTCAGGTGTCAGTCAGTCACGTTCATGTACGTTAAGTATCAGTCAGTCACGTTCATGTACGTCAGGTATCAGTCAGTCACGTTCATGTACGTCAGGTATCAGTCAGTCACGTTCATGTACGTCAGGTATCAGTCAGTCACGTTCATGTACGTCAGGTATCAGTCAGTCACGTTCATGTACGTCAGGTATCAGTCAGTCACGTTCATGTACGTCAGGTATTAGTCAGTCACGTTCATGTACGTAAGGTATCAGTCAGTCACGTTCATGTACGTCAGGTATCAGTCAGTCACGTTCATGTACGTCAGGTATCAGTCAGTCACGTTCATGTACGTCAGGTATTAGTCAGTCACGTTCATGTACGTCAGGTATCAGTCAGTCACGTTCATGTACGTCAGGTATCAGTCAGTCACGTTCATGTACGTCAGGTGTCAGTCAGTCACGTTCATGTACGTTAAGTATCAGTCAGTCACGTTCATGTACGTCAGGTATCAGTCAGTCACGTTCATGTACGTCAGGTATCAGTCAGTCACGTTCATGTACGTCAGGTATTAGTCAGTCACGTTCATGTACGTCAGGTATCAGTCAGTCACGTTCATGTACGTCAGGTATCAGTCAGTCACGTTCATGTACGTCAGCTATCAGTCAGTCACGTTGATGTACGTCAGCTATCAGTCAGTCACGTTCATGTACGTCAGCTATCAGTCAGTCACGTTGATGTACGTCAGCTATCAGTCAGTCACGTTCATGGACGTCGAGGCAGCTGGACCGACCATCCAGCTCACTCTTGAAGGAGCGACCAGTGACAGGTCACTCTTGAAGGAGCGACCAGTGGGAGCTCACTCTTGAAGGAGCGACCAGTGGCAGGTCACTCTTGAAGGAGCGACCAGTGGCAGGTCACTCTTGAAGGAGCGACCAGTGGCAGGTTACTCTTGAAGGAGCGACCAGTGGCAGGTTACTCTTGAAGGAGCGACCAGTGGCAGGTCACTCTTGAAGGAGCGACCAGTGGCAGGTCACTCTTGAAGGAGCGACCAGTGGCAGGTTACTCTTGAAGGAGCGACCAGTGGCAGGTCACTCTTGAAGGAGCGACCAGTGGCAGGTCACTCTTCAAGGAGCGACCAGTGGCAGGTTACTCTTGAAGGAGCGACCAGTGGCAGGTCACTCTTGAAGGAGCGACCAGTGGCAGGTCACTCGTGAAGGAGCGACCAGTGGCAGGTTATTCCTGAAGGAGCGACCAGTGGCAGGTCACTCTTGAAGGAGCGACCAGTGGCAGGTCACTCTTGAAGGAGCGACCAGTAGCAGGTTACTCTTGAAGGAGCGACCAGTGGCAGGTCACTCTTGAAGGAGCGACCAGTGGCAGGTCACTCTTGAAGGAGCGACCAGTGGCAGGTTACTCTTGAAGGAGCGACCAGTGGCAGGTCACTCTTGAAGGAGCGACCAGTGGCAGGTCACTCTTGAAGGAGCGACCAGTGGCAGGTCACTCTTGAAGGAGCGACCAGTGGCAGGTCACTCTTGAAGGAGCGACCAGTGGCAGGTCACTCTTGAAGGAGCGACCAGTGGCAGGTTACTCTTGAAGGAGCGACCAGTGGCAGGTCACTCTTGAAGGAGCGACCAGTGGCAGGTCACTCTTGAAGGAGCGACCAGTGGCAGGTTACTCTTGAAGGAGCGACCAGTGGCAGGTCACTCTTGAAGGAGCGACCAGTGGCAGGTCACTCGTGAAGGAGCGACCAGTGGCAGGTTATTCCTGAAGGAGCGACCAGTGGCAGGTCACTCTTGAAGGAGCGACCAGTGGCAGGTCACTCTTGAAGGAGCGACCAGTAGCAGGTTACTCTTGAAGGAGCGACCAGTGGCAGGTCACTCTTGAAGGAGCGACCAGTGGCAGGTCACTCTTGAAGGAGCGACCAGTGGTAGGTCACTCTTGAAGGAGCGACCAGTAGCAGGTTACTCTTGAAGGAGCGACCAGTGGCAGGTCACTCTTGAAGGAGCGACCAGTGGCAGGTCACTCTTGAAGGAGCGACCAGTGGCAGGTCACTCTTGAAGGAGCGACCAGTGGCAGGTCACTCTTGAAGGAGCGACCAGTGGCAGGTCACTCTTGAAGGAGCGACCAGTGGCAGGTCACTCTTGAAGGAGCGACCAGTGGCAGGTCACTCTTGAAGGAGCGACCAGTGGCAGGTCACTCTTGAAGGAGCGACCAGTGGCAGGTCACTCTTGAAGGAGCGACCAGTGGCAGGTTACTCTTGAAGGAGCGACCAGTGGCAGGTCACTCTTGAAGGAGCGACCAGTGGCAGGTCACTCTTGAAGGAGCGACCAGTGGCAGGTCACTCTTGAAGGAGCGACCAGTGGCAGGTCACTCTTGAAGGAGCGACCAGTGGCAGGTCACTCTTGAAGGAGCGACCAGTGGCAGGTCACTCTTGAAGGAGCGACCAGTGGCAGGTCACTCTTGAAGGAGCGAATAGTGGCAGGTCACTCTTGAAGGAGCGACCAGTGGCAGGTCACTCTTGAATCAGCGACCAGTGGCAGGTCACTCTTGAAGGAGCGACCAGTGGCAGGTCACTCTTGAAGGAGCGACCAGTGGCAGGTCACTCTTGAAGGAGCGACCAGTAGCAGGTCACTCTTGAAGGAGCGACCAGTGGCAGGTCACTCTTGAAGGAGCGACCAGTGGCAGGTCACTCTTGAAGGAGCGACCAGTGGCAGGTCACTCTTGAAGGAGCGACCAGTGGCAGGTCACTCTTGAAGGAGCGACCAGTGGCAGGTCACTCTTGAAGGAGCGACCAGTGGCAGGTCACTCTTGAAGGAGCGACCAGTGGCAGGTCACTCTTGAAGGAGCGACCAGTGGCAGGTCACTCTTGAAGGAGCGACCAGTGGCAGGTCACTCTTGAAGGAGCGACCAGTGGCAGGTCACTCTTGAAGGAGCGACCAGTGGCAGGTCACTCTTGAAGGAGCGACCAGTGGCAGGTCATTCTTGAAGGAGCGACCAGTGGCAGGTCACTCTTGAAGGAGCGACCAGTGGCAGGTCACTCTTGAAGGAGCGACCAGTGGCAGGTCACTCTTGAAGGAGCGACCAGTGGCAGGTCACTCATGAAGGAGCGACCAGTGGCAGCTCACTCCTGAAGGAGCGACCAGTGGCAGGTCACTCTTGAAGGAGCGACCAGTGGCAGGCCACTCTTGAAGGAGCGACCAGTGGCAGGTCACTCTTGAAGGAGCGACCAGTGGCAGCTCACTCTTGAAGGAGCGACCAGTGGCAGGTCACTCTTGAAGGAGCGACCAGTGGCAGGTCACTCTTGAAGGAGCGACCAGTGGCAGGTCACACTTGAAGGAGCGACCAGTGGCAGGTCACTCTTGAAGGAGCGACCAGTAGCAGGTCACTCTTGAAGGAGCGCCAAGTGGCAGGTCACTCTTGAAGGAGCGACCAGTGGCAGGTCACTCTTGAAGGAGCGACCAGTGGCAGGTCACTCTTGAAGGAGCGACCAGTGGCAGGTCACACTTGAAGGAGCGACAGTGACAGGTCACACTTGAAGGAGCGACAGTGACAGGTCACACTTGAAGGAGCGACCAGTGGCAGGTCACTCTTGAAGCAGCGACCACTGGCAGGTCACTCTTGAAGGAGCGACCAGTGGCAGGTCACTCTTGAAGGAGCGACCAGTGGCAGGTCACACTTGAAGGAGCGACAGTGACAGGTCACACTTGAAGGAGTGACGAGTGGCAGGTCACACTTGAAGGAGCGAAAAGTGACAGGTCACACTTGAAGGAGCGACCAGTGATAGGTCACACTTGAAGGAGTGACGAGTGGCAGGTCACACCTGAAGGAGCGACCAGTGACAGGTCACACTTGAAGGAGTGACGAGTGGCAGGTCACACCTGAAGGAGCGACCAGCGACAGGTTACACTTGAAGGAGTGACCAGTGACAGGTCACACTTGAAGGAGCGACCAGTGGCAGGTCACTCTTGAAGGAGCGACCAGTGGCAGGTCACTCTTGAAGGAGCGACCAGTGGCAGGTCACTCTTGAAGGAGCGACCAGTGGCAGGTCACTCTTGAAGGAGCGACCAGTGGCAGGTCACTCTTGAAGGAGCGACCAGTGGCAGGTCACACTTGAAGGAGCGACCAGTGGCAGGTCACTCTTGAAGGAGCGACCAATGGCAGGTCACTCTTGAAGGAGCGACCAATGGCAGGTCACTCTTGGAGGAGCGACCAGTGGCAGGTCAATCTTGAAGGAGCGACCAGTGGCAGGTCACTCTTGAAGGAGCGACCAGTGGCAGGTCACACTTGAAGGAGCGACAGTGACAGGTCACACTTGAAGGAGTGACGAGTGGCAGGTCACACTTGAAGGAGCGACAGTGACAGGTCACACTTGAAGGAGCGACCAGTGGCAGGTCACTCTTGAAGGAGCGACCAGTGGCAGGTCACTCTTGAAGGAGCGACCAGTGGCAGGTCACTCTTGAAGGAGCGACCAGTGGCAGGTCACATTTGAAGGAGCGACAGTGACAGGTCACACTTGAAGGAGTGACGAGTGGCAGGTCACACTTAAAGGAGCGATAAGTGACAGGTCACACTTGAAGGAGTGACGAGTGGCAGGTCACCCCTGAAGGAGCGACCAGTGACAGGTCACACTTGAAGGAGTGACGAGTGGCAGGTCACACCTGAAGGAGCGACCAGCGACAGGTCACACTTGAAGGAGTGACCAGTGACAGGTCACACTTGAAGGAGCGACCAGTGACAGGTCACACTTGAAGGAGCGACCAGTGACAGGTCACACTTGAAGGAGTGACGAGTGGCAAGTCACACCTGATGGAGCGACCAGTGACAGGTCACACTTGAAGGAGCGACCAGTGACAGGTCACACTTGAAGGAGCGCCAAGTGGCAGGTCACTCTTGAAGGAGCGACCAGTGGCAGGTCACTCTTGAAGGAGCGACCAGTGGCAGGTCACTCTTGAAGGAGCGACCAGTGGCAGGTGACACTTGAAGGAGCGACAGTGACAGGTCACACTTGAAGGAGTGACGAGTGGCAGGTCACACTTGAAGGAGCGACAGTGACAGGTCACACTTGAAGGAGCGACCAGTGGCAGGTCACTCTTGAAGGAGCGACCACTGGCAGGTCACTCTTGAAGGAGCGACCAGTGGCAGGTCACTCTTGAAGGAGCGACCAGTGGCAGGTCACACTTGAAGGAGCGACAGTGACAGGTCACACTTGAAGGAGTGACGAGTGGCAGGTCACACTTGAAGGAGCGAAAAGTGACAGGTCTCACTTGAAGGAGCGACCAGTGATAGGTCACACTTGAAGGAGTGACGAGTGGCAGGTCACACCTGAAGGAGCGACCAGTGACAGGTCACACTTGAAGGAGTGACGAGTGGCAGGTCACACCTGAAGGAGCGACCAGCGACAGGTTACACTTGAAGGAGTGACCAGTGACAGGTCACACTTGAAGGAGCGACCAGTGGCAGGTCACTCTTGAAGGAGCGACCAGTGGCAGGTCACTCTTGAAGGAGCGACCAGTGGCAGGTCACTCTTGAAGGAGCGACCAGTGGCAGGTCACTCTTGAAGGAGCGACCAGTGGCAGGTCACTCTTGAAGGAGCGACCAGTGGCAGGTCACTCTTGAATGAGCGACCAGTGGCAGGTCACTCTTGAAGGAGCGACCAGTGGCAGGTCACTCTTGAAGGAGCGACCAGTGGCAGGTCACTCTTGAAGGAGCGACCAGTGGCAGGTCACTCTTGAAGGAGCGACCAGTGGCAGGTCACTCTTGAAGGAGCGACCAGTGGCAAGTCACTCTTGAAGGAGCGACCAGTGGCAGGTGACACTTGAAGGAGCGACAGTGACAGGTCACACTTGAAGGAGTGACGAGTGGCAGGTCACACTTGAAGGAGCGACAGTGACAGGTCACACTTGAAGGAGCGACCAGTGGCAGGTCACTCTTGAAGGAGCGACCAGTGGCAGGTCACTCTTGAAGGAGCGACCAGTGGCAGGTGACACTTGAAGGAGCGACAGTGACAGGTCACACTTGAAGGAGTGACGAGTGGCAGGTCACACTTGAAGGAGCGACAGTGACAGGTCACACTTGAAGGAGCGACCAGTGGCAGGTCACTCTTGAAGGAGCGACCAGTGGCAGGTGACACTTGAAGGAGCGACAGTGACAGGTCACACTTGAAGGAGTGACGAGTGGCAGGTCACACTTGAAGGAGCGACAGTGACAGGTCACACTTGAAGGAGCGACCAGTGGCAGGTCACTCTTGAAGGAGCGACCACTGGCAGGTCACTCTTGAAGGAGCGACCAGTGGCAGGTCACTCTTGAAGGAGCGACCAGTGGCAGGTCACACTTGAAGGAGCGACAGTGACAGGTCACACTTGAAGGAGTGACGAGTGGCAGGTCACACTTGAAGGAGCGAAAAGTGACAGGTCTCACTTGAAGGAGCGACCAGTGATAGGTCACACTTGAAGGAGTGACGAGTGGCAGGTCACACCTGAAGGAGCGACCAGTGACAGGTCACACTTGAAGGAGTGACGAGTGGCAGGTCACACCTGAAGGAGCGACCAGCGACAGGTTACACTTGAAGGAGTGACCAGTGACAGGTCACACTTGAAGGAGCGACCAGTGGCAGGTCACTCTTGAAGGAGCGACCAGTGGCAGGTCACTCTTGAAGGAGCGACCAGTGGCAGGTCACTCTTGAAGGAGCGACCAGTGGCAGGTCACTCTTGAAGGAGCGACCAGTGGCAGGTCACTCTTGAAGGAGCGACCAGTGGCAGGTCACTCTTGAATGAGCGACCAGTGGCAGGTCACTCTTGAAGGAGCGACCAGTGGCAGGTCACTCTTGGAGGAGCGACCAGTGGCAGGTTACTCTTGAAGGAGCGACCAGTGGCAGGTCACTCTTGAAGGAGCGACCAGTGGCAAGTCACTCTTGAAGGAGCGACCAGTGGCAGGTGACACTTGAAGGAGCGACAGTGACAGGTCACACTTGAAGGAGTGACGAGTGGCAGGTCACACTTGAAGGAGCGACAGTGACAGGTCACACTTGAAGGAGCGACCAGTGGCAGGTCACTCTTGAAGGAGCGACCAGTGGCAGGTCACTCTTGAAGGAGCGACCAGTGGCAGGTGACACTTGAAGGAGCGACAGTGACAGGTCACACTTGAAGGAGTGACGAGTGGCAGGTCACACTTGAAGGAGCGACAGTGACAGGTCACACTTGAAGGAGCGACCAGTGGCAGGTCACTCTTGAAGGAGCGACCAGTGGCAGGTGACACTTGAAGGAGCGACAGTGACAGGTCACACTTGAAGGAGTGACGAGTGGCAGGTCACACTTGAAGGAGCGACAGTGACAGGTCACACTTGAAGGAGCGACCAGTGGCAGGTCACTCTTGAAGGAGCGACCACTGGCAGGTCACTCTTGAAGGAGCGACCAGTGGCAGGTCACTCTTGAAGGAGCGACCAGTGGCAGGTCACACTTGAAGGAGCGACAGTGACAGGTCACACTTGAAGGAGTGACGAGTGGCAGGTCACACTTGAAGGAGCGAAAAGTGACAGGTCTCACTTGAAGGAGCGACCAGTGATAGGTCACACTTGAAGGAGTGACGAGTGGCAGGTCACACCTGAAGGAGCGACCAGTGACAGGTCACACTTGAAGGAGTGACGAGTGGCAGGTCACACCTGAAGGAGCGACCAGCGACAGGTTACACTTGAAGGAGTGACCAGTGACAGGTCACACTTGAAGGAGCGACCAGTGGCAGGTCACTCTTGAAGGAGCGACCAGTGGCAGGTCACTCTTGAAGGAGCGACCAGTGGCAGGTCACTCTTGAAGGAGCGACCAGTGGCAGGTCACTCTTGAAGGAGCGACCAGTGGCAGGTCACTCTTGAAGGAGCGACCAGTGGCAGGTCACTCTTGAATGAGCGACCAGTGGCAGGTCACTCTTGAAGGAGCGACCAGTGGCAGGTCACTCTTGGAGGAGCGACCAGTGGCAGGTTACTCTTGAAGGAGCGACCAGTGGCAGCTCACTCTTGAAGGAGCGACCAGTGGCAGGTCACACTTGAAGGAGCGACAGTGACAGGTCACACTTGAAGGAGTGACGAGTGGCAGGTCACACTTGAAGGAGCGACAGTGACAGGTCACACTTGAAGGAGCGACCAGTGGCAGGTCACTCTTGAAGGAGCGACCACTGGCAGGTCACTCTTGAAGGAGCGACCAGTGGCAGGTCACTCTTGAAGGAGCGACCAGTGGCAGGTCACATTTGAAGGAGCGACAGTGACAGGTCACACTTGAAGGAGTGACGAGTGGCAGGTCACACTTGAAGGAGCAAAAAGTGACAGGTCACACTTGACGGAGCGACCAGTGATAGGTCACACTTGAAGGAGTGACGAGTGGCAGGTCACCCCTGAAGGAGCGACCAGTGACAGGTCACACTTGAAGGAGTGACGAGTGGCAGGTCACACCTGAAGGAGCGACCAGCGACAGGTCACACTTGAAGGAGTGACCAGTGACAGGTCACACTTGAAGGAGTGACCAGTGACAGGTCACACTTGAAGGAGCGACCAGTGACAGGTCACACTTGAAGGAGGGACCAGTGACAGGTCACACTTGAAGGAGTGACGAGTGGCAAGTCACACCTGATGGAGCGGCCAGTGACAGGTCACACTTGAAGGAGCGACCAGTGACAGGTCACACTTGAAGGAATGACCAGTGACAGGTAACTGGTCACTCCTGGAGAGCGAAACGTTGCCACAATAAAATATCACATTAGTTGTACTTATGTCCTTGTACTTCACATATTGTGGGTAATTCTACCAATAATAATACAAGGTACCGAGACTAAACATAAACATTACCTTGGTGAAAACATTTGGGAATGTTTATTGAGGAATGAAGATTCCCAGATGTTGCACAAGTGCACAAGTTGCACATTCTTCAACTTGTCGGTTGTCTACACCGTTCCTGTCACACCTGTCAGACACAACAAGATCTGGGGATCCTGACACAGTGATTCCCTCAACGGTTGACTAATATACAAATATGATCTATTTCCACTAGTGGATTTGTACAATGGTGACTCCGCCTCCTCCTGCTTCTACTCACCTGACTGCGGTATAAGCCTCTTCTCCGTATAATTAATATTTACCGGTTATAATACCTATAATTTTTAAAGGGGTGGACTGGTAAGCCAGTGGAAGGCCTCGGTCAGATGACGAAAAGCTCCAGGTTGCGGGTCATCGTATGACTAAAACCCGCGTCAGGAAACACTTGTCCTGTTTTCTGACGACCTAATCTAACCTAACTTACCCATATGCAGTACATTTCTCAAGACTGATAGACTGAACACATCGACTCCAGGCTGAGGGACTGATTACCTCAAACTCCTCGTCTTCCACTGTTATTCTCTGTACTGGACGATGGAAGCCACTGGCTGACTTCGCAAGTTTCTCAATAAGGCGTACGTCAATTCCCCTGTTTTCTAATATTTTATTTTTCCACTATAATCAATCTTGTCCATAATTATTATAGCTTTTCCTTTGTTTCGTAAGGTGAAATCCAGGATCTTTCCTTAATTCATGGTATAACTTAATATATCTTTGAGGACACTTGTGTTACAGAGATCTGAGCAAGGACGATTAAACTCACGCACCTCTTAAACAGCATCACCGGCTGTTTTCTGACAACAAACCGGCTGTGCATCAGCGCCTAGTTGCTTGAGGCAGGAGCGTGCACACACACGCCAACCCTTCACCGAGTTGAATTTGTCTTCCTTTCCCATCAAAGACCACGAACGAGAAGTTTTAGTGACCTCTCCACTCACTAATACCACTTTAAACAAAGTTATGGCCAGACAGAAGGGGATCAACAGAAGGGGATCGACAGAAGGGGGATCCGACAGAAATGGATCGACAGTAATGGATCGATGGAAAGGGATCGACAGAAAGGGATCGACAGAAAGGGATCGATGGAAAGGGATCGACAGAAAGGGATCGACAGAAAGGGATCGACAGAAAGGGATCGACAGAAAGGGATCGACAGAAGAGGATCCATGTGGGTTATTATTGAGTATACCCAGATGTTGCACATGTATCTAATTCTTCATCTTCTCAGTATCGTATACCATTCATATCAACAGCCAGTTTACCACTGTACATCCCCCCCCCCGGAGCACTCGTTACCGTGGCCAGCACGTCCAAGACAAGACCTGGCCAGGTTCACAGTGGAGAACCTTGAACCAGTCACTGCAGCGGCTCACACAATCCCCTGTGGAGGCTGTGACAAGTCACCCGCGGTAATAATGTTGTCAGAATCACCCACAACAACTAACGTGACAGTGTATTGTGGCAACGTTTAGCTCTCCAGGAACTTTGTCAAGACATTAGAAGGCTCCTGGAGAGCGAAACGTTGCCAGAATTAAATTAATTGCACATGTGTGCTTTTACCCACCAAGGTACACGTTGGTGAAACAGCAAGACGCACAGGAACACGTCAGAACGAACGTGTCAACGCAAGCAGAAACCAAAACTGGAACAGCAAATGCGTACGTCATCACCGCAACTCCACCGACCATTTAGTGAAATTCGGTGATGCTCGCTTAGCGATAAATTAACGAAACACTCGTTAGTGCCCTTGTTAGTATCTATATTTGTGTTCTTGTTAGCTTTCTTGTTAGTGTTCACTTTAGTTTCCTTGTTTGGGTTCTAGTTAGTGTTAGTTTCCTTGTTAGTATTCTTGCTAGTGTCCCTGTTAGTGTTTTTGTTAGTGTTTTTTTCAGTGTTCTTTTAATGTTCTTGTTAGTGTTCCTGTTAGTGTCCTTGTTAATGTCCTTGTCTAGTCACTTGACCTTTCGCATAACATTTCATCGGTCGGACCTTTGACCTCTGACCCTCTATATACAGCTCAGTTGCACATGTCAGGTGCATGTTGCTGTGTATATGTATGTGTATGTGTGTGTGTATGTATGTGTATGTGTATGTGTGTGTGTATGTTTACTCACCTAATTGTGGTTGCAGGGGTCGAGACTCAGTTTCTGGCCCCACCTCTTAACTGATCGGTACTAGGTCCTCTCTCCTCTCTCTCTCTCCTTCCTGACCTTTGTCATACCTCGTCTTAAAGCTATGTATGGTTCCTGCCTCCATTACATCACTTGCTAGGCTATTCCACTTCCTGACGACTCTGTGAAGAAATAATTCCTAACATCCCTGTGACTCGTCTGAGTCTTCAGCTTCCAATTGTAACCCCTTGTTTCTGTGTCCCATCTCTGGAACATCCTGTCTCTGTCCACCTTGTCTATGCCACGCAGTATTTTGTATGTTGTTATCATGTCTCCCCTGACCTTCCTGT
>NC_091322.1:31991929-32051599 GCF_038502225.1 Cherax quadricarinatus | reverse complement strand
ATTGACATTAAGAGGGACATTAAAAAGGGGATAAGAAAAGCTAAAAGGGACTATGAAATTAAAGTTGCTAGGGATTCTAAAACTAACCCAAAAAGTTTTTTCCAGGTCTATAGAACAAAAGTTAGAGATAAGATAGGTCCCCTTAAAAATAACTATGGGCACCTTACTGACAATGAGAATGAAATGTGCTTGATTTTAAATAATTATTTTCTCTCAGTTTTTACACAGGAAGACACTAACAATATTCCAGTAATTAATTTTTACAGTGGGCTAGAAGAAGATAAATTATGTAACATCACAGTCACTAGTGAGATGGTTGTGAGGCAGATAGACAGACTGGAGCAAAATAAGTCGCCGGGTCCTGATGAGGTTTTTTCAAGGGTTCTTAAGGAATGCAAAATGGAACTCTGTGAACCATTAACTAATATTTTTAATTTATCTCTTCAAACAGGTGTAGTGTCTGATATGTGGAAGATGGCTAATGTAACTCCTATTTTTAAAACAGGGGACAAGTCGTTACCGTCAAATTACCGCCCAATAAGCCTGACCTCAATTGTAGGCAAATTACTCGAGTCAATTATAGCTGAGATTATAAGAAGCCATCTCGATAACCATAGCTTGATTAATGATACTCAGCATGGATTCACAAGAGGCCGGTCTTGTCTAACTAATTTATTAACTTTCTTCAGTAAAGCTTTTGAGGCTGTTGACCACAATAAAGAATTTGATATTATTTACTTAGATTTTAGTAAGGCTTTTGATAGAGTTCCGCACCATAGACTGTTAAAGAAAGTGGCAGCTCATGGCATTGGGGGAAAAGTGCTCTCGTGGATCGAGTCATGGCTCACTGACAGGAAGCAGAGAGTGTCCATAAATGGGGTTAAATCCGAGTGGGGATCTGTAACAAGTGGCGTTCCACAGGGATCAGTCTTGGGCCCGTTGTTGTTTATAATATATATCAATGATCTTGATGAGGGAATTACTAGTGATATGAGCAAATTCGCCGATGACACAAAGATAGGTAGGCTAATTGATTCAAACGTAGATGTTAGGGAACTTCAGGAGGATTTAAACAAACTCTATTCTTGGTCAGAAAAGTGGCAGATGCAGTTCAATGTAGATAAGTGCAAGGTTCTGAAGCTTGGGAGTGCCCATAACCCTAGTACTTATAAATTAAATGATGTAGAACTTAGCCATACAGATTGCGAAAAGGACTTGGGGGTTATGGTGAGCAGCAACCTTAAACCAAGACAGCAATGCCTAAGCGTACGTAATAAGGCAAATAGATTACTGGGATTTATATCAAGAAGTGTAAGCAACAGAAGTCCAGAGGTCATACTGCAGCTTTATACATCATTAGTAAGGCCTCACCTTGATTATGCAGCTCAGTTCTGGTCTCCGTATTACAAAATGGACATAAATTCGTTAGAAAACATTCAACGTAGGATGACTAAATTAATACATAGCATCAGAAATCTTCCTTATGAAGAAAGATTAAAGACTCTTAAGTTACATTCACTTGTTAGACGAAGAATGAGGGGAGACCTGATCGAAGTGTATAAGTGGAAGATAGGTATTAATAAAGGGGATATTAATAAGGTCTTGAGGATGTCTCTCCAAGAGAGAACCCGCAGTAATGGATTTAAATTAGATAAGTTTAGATTTAGAAAGGACATAGGAAAGTATTGGTTTGGAAATAGGGTAGTTGATGAGTGGAACAGTCTACCTAGTTGGGTTATTGAGGCTAGGACTTTGGGTAGTTTCAAATCTAGGTTAGATAAGTACATGAGTGGGAGGGGTTGGATTTGAGTGGGACTTTCACATCAGAGCTTATTTCTTGGGTAGCATTGAAAATTGGATTGGGTAAATGTTTTGTTAGTGGGATGAATTGTAAAGGACCTGCCTAGTATGGGCCAGCAGGCCTCCTGCAGTGTTCCTCCTTTCTTATGTTCTTATGTTCTTATGTTCAGTTTTAAGACGAGGTTTGATAAAGCTCATGGAGCGGGGAGAGAGAGGGCCTAGTAGCAACCGGTGAAGAGGCGGGGCCAGGAGCTAGGACTCGACCCCTGCAACCACAAATAGGTGAGTACAAATAGGTGAGTACACACACACATGGTACTGAAGCACATGGTCCATCACCATGATACTAAAGCACCTGGTCCATCACCATGGTACTGAAGCACCTGGTCCATCACCATGGTACTGAAGCACCTGGTCCATCACCATGGTACTGAAGCACATGGTCCATCACCATGGTACTGAAGCACCTGGTCCATCACCATGGTACTGAAGCACCTGGTCCATCACCATGGTACTGAAGCACCTGGTCCATCACCATGGTACTGAAGCATCTGGTCCATCACCATGGTACTGAAGCACCTGGTCCATCACCATGGTACTGAAGCACCTGGTCCATCACCATGGTACTGAAGCACCTGGTCCATCACCATGGTACTGAAGCACCTGGTCCATCACCATGGTACTGAAGCACCTGGTCCATCACCATGGTACTGAAGCACCTGGTCAATCACCATGGTACTGAAGCACCTGGTCCATCACCATGGTACTGAAGCACCTGGTCCATCACCATGGTACTGAAGCACCTGGTCCATCACCATGGTACTGAAGTATCTGGTCCATCACCATGGTACTGAAGCACCTGGTCCATCACCATGGTACTGAAGCATCTGGTCCATCACCATGGTACTGAAGCATCTGGTCCATCACCATGGTACTGAAGCACCTGGTCCATCACCATGGTACTGAAGCACCTGGTCCATCACCATGGTACTGAAGCATCTGGTCCATCACCATGGTACTGAAGCACATGGTCCATCACCATGGTACTGAAGCACCTGGTCCATCACCATGGTACTGAAGCACCTGGTCCATCACCATGGTAGTGAAGGACATGGTCCATCACCATGGTACTGAAGCACCTGGTCCATCACCATGGTACTGAAGCACCTGGTCCATCACCATGGTACTGAAGCACTTGGTCAATCACCATGGTACTGAAGCACTTGGTCCATCACCATGGTACTGAAGCACTTGGTCCATCACCATGGTACTGAAGCACCTGGTCAATCACCATGGTACTGAAGCACTTGGTCCATCACCATGGTACTGAAGCACTTGGTCAATCACCATGGTACTGAAGCACTTGGTCCATCACCATGGTACTGAAGCACTTGGTCAATCACCATGGTACTGAAGCACTTGGTCCATCACCATGGTACTGAAGCACCTGGTCAATCACCATGGTACTGAAGCACCTGGTCCATCACCATGGTACTGAAGCACCTGGTCCATCACCATGGTACTGAAGCACATGGTCCATCACAATAGTACTGAAGCACCTGGTCCATCACTATGGTACTGAATCATCTGGTCCATCACAATAGTACTGAAGCACCTGGTCCATCACTATGGTACTGAAGCATCTGGTCCATCGCCATGGTACTGAAGCATCTGGTCCATCACCATGGTACTGAAGCATCTGGTCCATCGCCATGGTACTGAAGCATCTGGTCCATCGCCATGGTACTGAAGCATCTGGTCCATCGCATGGTACTGAAGCACCTGGTCCATCACCATGGTACTGAAGCACCTGGTCCATCACCATAGTGCTGAAGCACCTGGTCCATCACCATGGTACTGAACCACATGGTCCATCACCATGGTACTGAAGCACCTGGTCCATCACCATAGTACTGAAGCACCTGGTCCATCACCATGATACTGAAGCACCTGGTCCATCACCATGGTATTGAAGCACCTGGTCCATCACCATGGTACTGAAGCACCTGGTCCATCACCATGGTACTGAAGCACCTGGTCCATCACCATGGTACTGAAGCACCTGGTCCATCACCAAGGTACTGAAGCACCTTGTCCATCACCATGGTACTGAAGCACCTGGTCCATCACCATGGTACTGAAGCACCTGTTCCACCACCAGGGTAGTGAAGTATCTGGTCCATCACCTGAGTAATGAAGCACCTGGTCCATCACCAAGGTACTGAAGCACCTGGTCCATCAGCATATTGAAGCACCTGGTCCATCACCAGAGTACTGAAGCACCTGGTCCAACATCAGAGTACTGAAGCACCTCGTCCATCACCAGAGTACTGAAGCATCTGGTCAATCACCTGAGTACTGAAGCACCTGGTCCATCAACATGGTACTGAAGCACCTGGTCCATCACCATGGTACTGAAGCACATGATCCATCACCATGGTACTGAAGCACCTGGTCCATCACCATGGTACTGAAGCACCTGGTCAATCACTAGGGTACTGAAGCACATGGTCCATCACCATGGTACTGAAGCACCTGGTCAATCACTAGGGTACCGAAACATCTGGTCCATCACCATGGTACTAAAGTATCTGGTCCATCACCATGGTACTGAAGCACCTGGTCCATCACCATGGTACTGAAGCACCTGGTCCATCACCATGGTACTGAAGCACCTGGTCCATCACCATGGTACTGAAGCACCTGGTCCATCACCATGGTACTGAAGCACCTGGTCCATCACCATGGTACTGAAGCACCTGGTCCATCACCATGGTACTGAAGCACCTGGTCCATCACCATGGTACTGAAGCACATGATCCATCACCATGGTACTGAATCACCTGGTCCATCACCATGGTACTGAAGCACCTGCTCAATCACCATGGTACTGAAGCACCTGGTCCATCACCATGGTACTGAAGTATCTGGTCCATCACCATGGTACTGAAGCGCCTGGTCCATCACCATGGTACTGAAGCACCTGGTCCATCACCATGGTACTGAAGCACCTGGTCAATCACTAGGGTACTGAAGCACATGGTCCATCACCATGGTACTGAAGCACCTGGTCAATCACTAGGGTACTGAAGCACATGGTCCATCACCATGGTACTGAAGCACCTGGTCAATCACTAGGGTACTGAAGCACATGGTCCATCACCATGGTACTGAAGCACCTGGTCAATCACTAGGGTACTGAAGCACATGGTCCATCACCATGGTACTGAAGCACCTGGTCAATCACTAGGGTACTGAAGCACATGGTCCATCACTATGGTACTGAAGCACCTGGTCAATCACTAGGGTACTGAAGCACATGGTCCATCACCATGGTACTGAAGCACCTGGTCAATCACTAGGGTACTGAAGCACATGGTCCATCACCATGGTACTGAAGCACCTGGTCAATCACTAGGGTACTGAAGCACCTGGTCAATCACTAGGGTACTGAAGTATCTGGTCCATCACCATGGTACTGAAGCACCTGGTCCATCACCATGGTACTGAAGCACCTGGTCCATCACCATGGTACTGAAGCACCTGGTCCATCACCATGGTGCTGAAGCACCTGGTCCATCAACATGGTACTGAAGCATCTGGTCCATCACCATGGTACTGAAGCACCTGGTCCATCACCATGGTACTGAAGCACCTGGTCCATCACCATGGTACTGAAGCACCTGGTCCATCACCATGGTACTGAAGCACCTGGTCCATCACCATGGTACTGAAGCACCTGGTCCATCACCATGGTACTGAAGCACCTGGTCAATCACTAGGGCACTGAAGCATCTGGTCCATCACCATGGTACTGAAGCACCTGGTCCATCACCATGGTACTGAAGCACCTCGTCCATCACCAGAGTACTGAAGCACCTGATCCATCACCAGGGTAGTGAAGCACCTGGTCCATCACCAGGGTAGTGAAGCACCTGGTCCATCACCAGAGTACTGAACCACCTGGTCCATCACCAGGGTACCTAAGCACCTGGTCCATCACCAGAGTACTGAAGCACCTGGTCCATCACGAGGGTACTGAAGCACCTGGTCCATCACCAGAGTACTGAAGCACCTGGTCCATCACCAGGGTACTGAAGCACCTCTTCCATCACCAGGGTAATGAAGCACCTGGTCCATCACCAAGGTACTGAAGCACCTGTTCCACCACCAGGGTAGTGAAGTATCTGGTCCATCACCAGGGTAGTGAAGCACCTGTTCCACCACCTGGGTAGTGAAGTATCTGGTCCATCACCAGGGTACTGAAGCACCTGTTCCACCACCAGGGTAGTGAAGTATCTGGTCCATCACCAGGGTAGTGAAGCACCTGTTCCACCACCTGGGTAGTGAAGTATCTGGTCCATCACCAGGGTAGTGAAGCACCTGTTCCACCACCTAGGTAGTGAAGTATCTGGTCCATCACCAGGGTAGTGAAGCACCTGTTCCACCACCTGGGTAGTGAAGTATCTGGTCCATCACCAGGGTAGTGAAGCACCTGTTCCACCACCTGGGTAGTGAAGTATCTGGTCCATCACCAGGGTAGTGAAGCACCTGTTCCACCACCTGGGTAGTGAAGTATCTGGTCCATCACCAGTGTAGTGAAGCACCTGTTCCACCACCTGGGTAGTGAAGTATCTGGTCCATCACCAGGGTAGTGAAGCACCTGTTCCACCACCTGGGTAGTGAAGTATCTGGTCCATCACCAGGGTAGTGAAGCACCTGTTCCACACCAGGGTAGTGAAGTATCTGGTCCATCACCAGGGTAGTCAAGCACCTGTTCAACCACCTGGGTAGTGAAGTATCTGGTCCATCACCAGGGTAGTGAAGCACCTGGTCCATCACCATGGTACTGAAGCACCTGGTCAATCACCATGGTACTGAAGCACCTGGTCCATCACCATGGTACTGAAGCACTTGGTCAATCACCATGGTACTGAAGCACCTGGTCCATCACCATGGTACTGAAGCACCTGGTCCATCACCATGGTACTGAAGCACCTGGTCCATCACCATGGTACTGAAGCACCTGGTCCATCACCATGGTACTGAGGCACCTGGTCCACCTGGTCCACCCATGGCACTGAAGCACCTGCTCCATCACCATGGTACTGAAGCACCTGGTCCATCACCATGGTACTGAAGCACCTGGTCCATCACCATGGTACTGAAGCACCTGGTCCATCACCATGGTACTGAAGCACCTGGTCCATCACCATGGTACTGAAGCACCTGGTCCATCACCATGGTACTGAAGCACCTGGTCCATCACCATGGTACTGAAGCACCTGGTCAATCACTAGGGCACTGAAGCATCTGGTCCATCACCATGGTACTGAAGCACCTGGTCCATCACCATGGTACTGAAGCACCTGGTCCATCACCATGGTACTGAAGCACCTGGTCCATCACCATGGTACTGAAGCACCTGGTCCATCACCATGGTACTGAAGCACCTGGTCCATCACCATGGTACTGAAGCACCTGGTCCATCACCATGGTACTGAAGCACCTGGTCCATCACCATGGTACTGAAGCACCTGGTCCATCACCATGGTACTGAAGCACCTGGTCCATCACCATGGTACTGAAGCACCTGGTCCATCACCATGGTACTGAAGCACCTGGTCCATCACCATGGTACTGAAGCACCTGGTCAATCACTAGGGCACTGAAGCACCTGGTCCATCACCATGGTACTGAAGCACCTGGTCCATCACCATGGTACTGAAGCACCTGGTCCATCACCATGGTACTGAAGCACCTGGTCCATCACCATGGTACTGAAGCACCTGGTCCATCACCATGGTACTGAAGCACCTGGTCCATCACCATGGTACTGAAGCACCTGGTCCATCACCATGGTACTGAAGCACTTGGTCAATCACCATGGTGAAGCATCTGGTCCATCACCATGGTACTGAAGCACCTGGTCCATCACCATGGTACTGAAGCACCTGGTCCATCACCATGGTACTGAAGCACCTGGTCCATCACCATGGTACTGAAGCATCTGGTCCATCACCATGGTACTGAAGCACCTGGTCCATCACCATGGTACTGAAGCACCTGGTCCATCACCATGGTACTGAAGCACCTGGTCCATCACCATGGTACTGAAGCACCTGGTCCATCACCATGGTACTGAAGCACCTGGTCCATCACCATGGTACTGAAGCACCTGGTCCATCACCATGGTACTGAAGCACCTGGTCCATCACCATGGTACTGAAGCACTGAAGTACTGAAGCTGGTCCATCACCATGGTACTGAAGCACCTGGTCCATCACCATGGTACTTAAGCACCTGGTCCTTCACCAGGGTACTGAAGCACCTGGTCCATCCCCATTGTACTCAAGCACCTGTTCCATCACCATGGTACTGAAGCACCTGGTCCATCACCATGGTACTGAAGCACCTGGTCCATCACCATGGTACTGAAGCACCTGGTCCATCACCATGGTACTGAAGCACCTGGTCCATCACCATGGTACTGAAGCACCTGGTCCATCACCATGGTACTGAAGCACTTGGTCCATCACCATGGTACTGAAGCACCTGGTCCATCACCATGGTACTGAAGCACCTGGTCAATCACTAGGGTACTGAAGCACCTGGTCCATCACCATGGTACTGAAGCACATGGTCCATCATCATGGTACTGAAGCATGACTACTTCACTACCCTGGTCCACCATCAGGGTAGTGAAGTATCTGGTCCATCACCAGTGTAGTGAAGCACCTGGTCCATCACCAGAGTACTGAACCACCTGGTCCATCACCAGGGTACCGAAGCACCTGGTCCATCACCAGAGTACTGAAGCATCTGGTCAATCACCTGAGTACTGAAGCACCTGTCCATCCATCACCTGGTCAATCACCTGAGTACTGAAGCACCTGGTCCATCAACATGGTACTGAAGCACCTGGTCCATCACCAGGGTACTGAAGCACCTGGTCAATCACTAGGGTACTGAAGTATTTGGTCCATCACCATTGTACTGAAGCACCTGGTTCATCACCAGGGCACTGAAGTATCTGGTCCATCACCATGGTACTGAAGCACATGGTCCATCACCATGGGACTGAAGCACCTGGTCCATCATCATGGTACTGAAGCACCTGGTCCATCACCATGGTACTGAAGCACACCATGGTCTGAAGCACCACCTGGGTAGTGAAGTATCTGGTCCATCACCAGGTACTGAAGCACCTGTTCCACCACCATGGGTAGTGAAGTATCTGGTCCATCACCATGGTACTGAAGCACCTGGTCCATCACCATGGTACTGAAGCATCTGGTCCATCACCATGGTACTGAAGCACCTGGTCCACACCATGGTACTGAAGCACATGGTCCATCACCATGGTTCTGAAGCTCCTGGTCCATCATCATGGTACTGAAGCACCTGGTCCATCACCATGGTACTGAAGCACCTGGTCCATCACCATGGTACTGAAGCACCTGGTCCATCACCATGGTACTGAAGCACCTGGTCCACACCTAGGTACTGAAGTATCTGGTCCATCACCATGGTACTGAAGCACATGGTCCATCACCATGGGACTGAAGCACCTGGTCCATCATCATGGTACTGAAGCACCTGGTCCATCACCATGGTACTGAAGCACCTGGTCCATCACCATGGTACTGAAGCACCTGGTCCATCACCATGGTACTGAAGCACCTGGTCCATCACCATGGTACTGAAGCACCTGGTCCATCACCATGGTACTGAAGCACCTGGTCCATCACCATGGTACTGAAGCACCTGGTCAATCACTAGGGCACTGAAGTATCTGGTCCATCACCATGGTACTGAAGCACCTGGTCCATCACCATGGTACTGAAGCACCTGGTCCATCACCATGGTACTGAAGCACCTGGTCAATCCCCAGGGTACTGAAGCACCTGGTCAATCACTAGGGTACTGAAGCACCTGGTCCATCACCATGGTACTGAAGCACCATGTCAATCACTAGGGTACTGAAGCACCTGGTCCATCACCATGGTACTGAAGCACATGGTCCATCATCATGGTACTGAAGCACCATCACTGGTCCATCACCATGGTACACCATGGGTACTGAAGCATCTGGTCCATCACCATGGTACTGAAGCACCTGGTCCATCACCATGGTACTGAAGCACCTGGTCCATCACCATGGTACTGAAGCACCTGGTCCATCACCATGGTACTGAAGCATCTGGTCCATCACCATGGTACTGAAGCACCTGGTCCATCACCAGAGTACTGGAGCACCTGGTCCATCACCAGGGTACTGAAGCACCAGGTCCATCACCAGAGTACTGAAGCACCTGGTCCATCACCATGGTACTGAAGCACCTGGTCCATCACCAGAGTACTGGAGCACCTGGTCCATCACCAGGGTACTGAACCACCTGGTCCATCACCAAGGTACTGAAGCACCTGGTCCATCACCAGGGTACTGAAGCACCTGGTCCATCACCATGGTACTGAAGTATCTGGTCCATCACCAGGGTAGTGAAGCACCTGGTCCATCACCATGGTAGTGAAGTACCTGGTCCATCACCAGGGTACTGAAGCACCTGGTCCATCACCAAGGTACTGAAGCACCTGTTCCACCACCAGGGTAGTGAAGTATCTGGTCCATCACCAGGGTACTGAAGCACCTGGTCCATCACCAAGGTACTGAAGCACCTGTTCCACCACCTGGGTAGTGAAGTATCTGGTCCATCACCAGGGTAGTGAAGCACCTGTTCCACCACCTGGGTAGTGAAGTATCTGGTCCATCACCAGGGTACTGAAGCACCTGTTCCACCACCAGGGTAGTGAAGTATCTGGTCCATCACCAGGGTAGTGAAGCACCTGTTCATCACCACCTGGGTAGTGAAGTATCTGGTCCATCACCAGGGTAGTGAAGCACCTGTTCCACCACCTGGGTAGTGAAGTACTGGTCCATCACCAGGGTAGTGAAGCACCTGTTCCACCACCTGGGTAGTGAAGTATCTGGTCCATCACCAGGGTAGTGAAGCACCTGTTCCACCACCTGGGTAGTGAAGTACCTGGTCCATCACCAGGGTAGTGAAGCACCTGTTCCACCACCAGGGTAGTGAAGTATCTGGTCCATCACCAGGGTAGGGTACTGAAGCACCTGTTCCACCACCTGGGTAGTGAAGTATCTGGTCCATCACCAGGGTAAGCACCTGTTCCATCACCAGGGTAATGAAGCACCTGGTCCATCACCAAGGTACTGAAGCACCTGTTCCACCACCAGGGTAGTGAAGTATCTGGTCCATCACCAGGGTACTGAAGCACCTGGTCCATCACCAAGGTACTGAAGCACCTGTTCCACCACCTGGGTAGTGAAGTATCTGGTCCATCACCAGGGTAGTGAAGGTGACTGCCCATGGAGACTAACCTCGGTAGCTACACTGTGATTGGTAGGTAGTGAAGTATCTGGTCCATCACCAGGGTAGTGAAGCACCTGTTCCACCACCTGGGTAGTGAAGTATCTGGTCCATCACCAGGGTAGTGAAGCACCTGTTCCACCACCTGGGTAGTGAAGTATCTGGTCCATCACCAGGGTAGTGAAGCACCTGTTCCACCACCTGGGTAGTGAAGTATCTGGTCCATCACCAGGGTAGTGAAGCACCTGTTCCACCACCTGGGTAGTGAAGTATCTGGTCCATCACCAGGGTAGTGAAGCACCTGTTCCACCACCTGGGTAGTGAAGTATCTGGTCCATCACCAGGGTAGTGAAGGTGACTGCCCATGGAGACTAACCTCGGTAGCTACACTTTGTGAGTGGTGTTGAGATCTATACTCAGGAAAAAGTACATGAGGAAAGATTTGGTGGAGAAGCTATTGTTAAAATTGCAGGTCTGGAGAATATACAGAGAACCTTTAATGCGCACATAAGTTCCGTCAAGCACCTTAACTACTGGCAACACTTGAAAGCACTTGACTTGTACTCACTGGAGCGCAGGCGAGAGAACTTGTACTCACTGGAGCGCAGGCGAGAGAGATATATCATAATCTACACCTTGAAGATTCTGGAGGGACTGGTCCCTAATCTGCACACAGAAATCAGTCCCTACGATAGCAAAAGACTTGGCAGGCGATGCAACATACCCAAAATGAAAAGTAGGGGCGTCACTGGTACACTAAGAGAAAACAATAAGTGTCCGGGGCCCAAGACTGTTCAACAGCCTCCCACCAGCCATAAGGGGCATTACCAATAGACCCCTGGTTGTCTTCAAGAGGGAGCTGGACAGATACCTAAAGTCGGTGCCAGATCAGCCTGGCTGTGGTTCGTACTTTAAACTAAGTGCGGCCAGCAGTAATAGCCTCATTGATTAAGCCCTGATCCACCGGGAGGCCTGGTCATGGACCGGGCTGCGGGGGCGTTGATTACCGGAGGGCCCTCCAGGTAGACTCCAGGTAGAGGCAGAGCTGAAGGTTCCGTCTCAGGACTTGTAGGGTTTCTAACAGTTGTCGATGCGTGGAACAATCTGGCGAGTAGGGTTAGAGAGGCTAGGACCTTGGGTAGCTTTAAAAATAGATTGGACAAATTTACGAGTGAAAAGGGCTGGGTTTGATTAATACCTGAGGTACTGAAGCAAACTCTTGGGCAGCGTTGGTTAAAGGTTGGACAAATACATGAGTGGTTTTGATAAGGACCTGCCCTGGATGGACCAGTAGGCCTTCTGCACCGCTCCTCCATTCTTATGTTCTTATGTGACTGTCATGCTGGAAGACTGCTCTGGAGTGAACTATTAGTGGAGGGGACGGCGACAGCCGGAGTGAGGCCTGTCACTAGGGATCAATGAGCCTGGGAGGGAAGAACGGGGGAGAGCACAGATGGTGATCATTGTGGTGACAGGACGGGAGGGAAGGGGTTAGTTGGTGGGAGAAGGGGTCGGGGTGATGGCAGGGCGTCTCGTCTCCCCTGATTAAAAACATCAAAACTTTTGGACACTGGCGGCAGTGTTTACCTCCACAAATTGGAATCAGATCCTCTGAGTGTGAAAACTGATATCTTGACTGCAGAGGTGAACCCTCGTGTCGACCCTCTTTTGTTTGTTGCAGTTCCTCCTCTCACTGTGCTAATGTTGTGTCCTTTATCGCCGATATTTATTACTGGCTTAAACTAAGTATGTATGTATGTATGCATACTTAGTTCAAACTAAGTCTTAAACTAAGTATGTATGTATGCAAATATGCTGCCAGAGGTAGCATACTTGCATACATACATACCTTTATGAGTCATCCTAGGTAATTTACACATATGTTACTATGTATAATAATTGTACCTATTTAAACTTACATACATGTACAGTTACAATTGCCTAAATTAAGTCGCACTGTTTGACTGCATACACATTTTTCTCTTTTCATAGTAAGTGTGATGGTCATAAGCTACGTTGGAATGATACATGTTCATAGACGATTTCAGACTCTCACTTGGGATAGACAAACATAACTTTCTGTAATAAATGATTCAGAAAACCGACAAGTTGAAGAACGAGACTTACACAATATATGAAACAAATACCCAAGGTAGAAGAAAGACAACCCAAAGGAGAAGGAGGAAAGGGGAAGAGAGTGAAGAAGAAAAAGGAATCAGGTTAAGCCACGGGTGTTCTGAAGTTTGGAGCATTTTACAAAGTAGTGGGAGAGGAAGGCATCTACAGAGACGAAGCCACGACTAAGATTCATACAAGGAAAGTTGTGCATAAGGGAGATTCAACCAGACGGCGACTGTTAAAGTTGATCTTCTGATAAATCTTATTGTAGCCAGTTGGTCCAGTGGCTAGCGCGTCGGTCTGGAATTTTAGGACTCTACTGATCGCGAGTTCTAACCCCGCAATAGTGTCATTACGATTTCGTGAGTTCTAGTTATTGGTCGCTGTCATTGTGAAGATTTCAGGTGGAGAGGATTTTCTCTTTTGTAATCCACCTGAAACAACTACCGATGCTGTTCCTCTTTATAAATTTAGTTTCATTTTTTTTTTTTTTAAGACAGGCGTCTCATGGGATTAACTCTGCGACGTGTGTAGTGACGGTGCTCCTGCAATGCTTGGTTCACAGTCATTATTCATCCAGAAGGTTAAAGAGAAAAACTGCAGTGTTGTGGGTACTCTCTGCGTTGTGCAAGACAGGTATACAATACCGACAAGATGAAAGTTAAGACACTTGTGCAACATCTGGTTATGAGAGTAAGACACATGTGCAACATCTGGGTATCTTTATTGTAGACGTTTCGCCATCCAGTGGCTTTATCAATACAAATTCTAGGACATAACTTGAAGACAGTAGAACAATGTACAGAAGATGAGGTAATCAGTCCCTCAACCTAGGAGTAGGTGCGAAGAGCACCACGACTATGGTGCTGTTCGCACCTACTCCTAGGTTGAGGGACTGATTACCTCATCTTCTGTACATAGTTCTACTGTTTTCAAGTTATGTCCTAGAATTTGTATTGATAAAGCCACTGGATGGCGAAACGTCTACAATAAAGATGACCAGATGTTGCACATGTGTCTTACTCTCTGCGTTATTCATTGTGAAGCACTTGCTTCTAAGACTCTTCTTCAAGACTTCATGGTGCTGTAAACTGACATAAAGACTGTCAACTACATCAAAGTTAGTGCTCTGAACACACGACTAGTTAATGATTGGTAAATTAGTCGCTTCGGCGACAAAATTAAAATTTAAAATCAACAGTGGAAGTTTTGTGTCATCTCTTACCTTAAATGAATTAAATCGGAAGTTTGAACTCTGGACGTGTCTCTACTTTCCACAATGTCACTGAAGTTCTCGGTGGTAGTCCAGTTCAACACTTTTTGCAAGAGTATATCAAACAATATCTGCAGTCTGTTAGGTAAGACACATATGCAACAATATGTTCAATATCTGCAGTCCTTGGTAGAAGAGTTCATGCAACACTTCCCTGAAAAAGATGATATTGTAGCCATGACCCTAACAAGAAATCCTTTCAGATGTCGGGTAGAGGAGTGTAGATTTATTGTGGGAACGTTTCGCCACACAGTGACTTCATCGACCCAATGCAAAGATAAATGGTGAAGATTAGAGTTTGAGGTAATCAGTCCCTCAGTCTGGAGTCTATGTAATCACTCCATCATTCTTGATAGGAATGCAGTATATGAGCGAAGTGGCTTATGTACTGAAGACAGGTGAAGCAGTCGTCAGTCTCTCCACGCTCTCCAAGCTCTCTGCGCTCTCCACGCTCTCCACGCTCTCCACGCTCTCCACGCTCTCCACACTCTCCACGCTCTCCACGCTCTCCACGCTCTCCACGCTCTCCACGCTCTCCACGCTCTCCACGCTCTCCACACTCTCCACACTCTCCACACTCTCCACGCTCTCCACGCTCTCCACACTCTCCACACTCTCCACGCTCTCCACACTCTCCACGCTCTCCACACTCTCCACACTCTCCACGCTCTCCACTCTCTGCGCTCTCCACTCTCCACACGCTCTCCACACTCTCCACACACACTCTCCACACTCTCCACACTCTCCACGCTCTCCACACTCTCCACACACTCTCCACACTCTCCACACTCTCCACACTCTCCACACTCTCCACACTCTCCACACTCTCCACACTCTCCACACTCTCCACACTCTCCACACTCTCTCCACACTCTCCACACTCTCCACACTCTCCACACTTCACACTCTCCACCCTCCACACTCTCCACACCTCTCCACTCTTCACACTCTCCACACTCTCCACACTCTCCACACTCTCCACACTCTCCACACTCTCCACTCTCTCCACACTCTCCACACTCTCCACACTCTCCACACTCTCCACACTCTCTACTCTCTCCACACTCTCCACACTCTCCACTCTCTCCACACTCTCCACTCTCTCCACACTCTCCACACTCTCCACACTCTCCACACTCCACACTCTCCACACTCTCCACTCTCTCCACACTCATCACACTCTCCACACTCTCCACTCTCTCCACACTCTCCACACTCTCCACACTCTCTACTCTCTCCACACTCTCCACACTCTCTCCACACTCTCCACACTCTCCACACTCTCCACACTCTCCACACTCTCCACACTCTCCACACTCTCCACACTCTCCACTCTCTCCACACTCTCCACACTCTCCACACTCTCCACACTCTCCACTCTCTCCACACTCTCCACACTCTCCACTCTCTCCACACTCTCCACACTCTCCACACTCTCCACACTCTCCACACTCTCCACTCTCTCCACACTCTCCACACTCTCCACACTCTCCACTCTCCACACTCTCCACACTCTCCCCACTCTCTCCACACTCTCCACACACTCCACACTCTCCACACTCTCTCCACACTCTCCACACTCTCCACACTCTCCACACTCTCCACACTCTCCACACTCTCCACACTCTCCACACTCTCCACACTCTCCACACTCTCCACACTCTCCACACTCTCCACACTCTCCACACTCTCCACACTCTCCACACTCTCCACACTCTCCACACTCTCCACACTCTCCACACTCTCCACACTCTCCACACTCTCCACACACTCCACACTCTCCACTCTCCACACTCTCCACACACTCCACACTCTCCACACACTCTCCACACACACTCTCTCTCTCCACACTCTCTCTCCACACTCAACACACTCTCCACACTCTCCACACACTCTCCACACTCTCCACACTCTCCACACTCTCCACTCTCTCCACACTCTCCACACTCTCCACACTCTCCACACTCTCCACACTCTCCACACTCTCCACACTCTCCACACTCTCCACACTCTCCACACTCTCCACACTCAACACACACTCCACACTCTCCACACTCAACACACTCAACACACTCTCCACACTCTCCACACTCAACACACTCTCCACACTCAACACACTCTCCACACTCTCCACACTCTCCACACTCTCCACACTCTCCACACTCTCCACACTCAACACACTCTCCACACTCTCCACACTCAACACACTCAACACACTCAACACACTCTCCACACTCTCCACACTCTCCACACTCTCCACACTCCACACTCTCCACACTCTCCACACTCTCCACACTCTCCACACTCTCCACACTCTCCACACTCTCCACACTCTCCACACTCTCCACACTCTCCACACTCTCCACACTCTCCACACTCTCCACACTCTCCACACTCTCCACACTCTCCACACTCTCCACACTCTCCACACTCTCCACACACTCTCCACACTCTCCACACTCTCCACACTCTCCACACTCTCCACACTCTCCACACTCTCCACACTCTCCACACTCTCCACACTCTCCACACTCTCCACACTCTCCACACTCTCCACACTCTCCACACTCTCCACACTCTCCACACTCTCCACACTCTCTCTCCACACTCTCCACTCTCTCCACACTCTCCACACTCTCCACACACTCTCCACACTCTCCACACTCTCCACACTCTCCACACTCTCCACTCTCTCCACACTCTCCACACTCTCCACACTCTCCACACTCTCCACACTCTCCACACTCTCCACACTCTCCACACTCTCCACACTCTCCACACTCTCCACACTCTCCACACTCTCCACACTCTCCACACTCTCCACACTCTCCACACTCTCCACACTCTCCACACTCTCCACACTCTCCACACTCTCCACACTCTCCACTCTCTCCACACTCTCCACACCCTCCACACTCTCCACACTCTCCACGCTCTCCACACTCTCCACGCTCTCCACGCTCTCCACGCTCTCCACACCCTCCACACTCTCCACACTCTCCACACTCTCCACACTCTCCACACTCTCCACACTCTCCACACTCTCCACACTCTCCACGCTCTCCACGCTCTCCACGCTCTCCACGCTCTCCACGCTCTCCACGCTCTCCACGCTCTCCACACTCTCCACACTTCACACTCTCCACCTCCTCCACCTCTCCTCCTCCTCTCCCTCTTACTCCTCCTCCACCTCTCTCCACCCTCCACCTCTCCTCCCACTCTCCCTCTCCACACTCTGCCTCTCCTCACCCTCCACCCTCCCTCTCCACCTCCTCACTCTCCCCTCTCCCTACCCTCCACCTCCTCCACCTCTCCACGCTCTCCGCCTCTCCCACGCTCTCCGCTCTCCTCCCACGCTCTCCACCCTCCTCCACTCTCACACTCTCCACCTCTCCCACCTCTCCTCCACCTCTCCACACTCTCCACCTCTCCACACTCTCCACGCTCTCCACGCTCTCCCCGCCCTCCACGCTCTCCAAGCTCTCCCACGCTCTCCGCTCTCCACCTCTCCATCTCTCCACACCCTCCACCTCTCCACACCCTCCACACCCTCCACCCTCCCTCCACCTCCTCCACCTCTCCACACCTCTCCACCTCCTCCACCTCTCCACCTCTCCCTCCTCCTCCCTCCCCTCTCCACACCCTCCACACTCTCCCTCACCTCTCCCCACCTCTCCACCTCTCCTCTCCTCCCTGTCCTCCTCCTCCACCCTCCTCCACCTCTCACCTCTCCCCTCTCCCTCTCCACCTCTCCACCTCTCCCTCTCCACACTCTCCTCTCCTCTCCTCCTCCCTCCTCCTCCCACACCCTCCTCTCCGCTCTCCTCCACACCCTCCCCACCTCTCCACACTCTCCACCCTCCCACCTCTCCCCTCCTCTCCCTCCACGCTCTCCACCTCTCCACCTCCCTCCACCACTCTTACCTCCTACTCTCACCTCTCCACACTCCCACACTCCACGCTCTCCCGCTCTCCACCTCCTCCCACCTCCACACCCTCCTCCTCCTCCACCTCCTCCTCCACACCCTCCACCACTCTCCACACTCTCCACACTCTCCACCTCCACACTCTCCCACCTCTCCACTCTCCTCCCACCTCCTCCTACCCTCCACCTCTCCACCTCCTCCACCTCCTCCTCCACTCCACCTTCTCCACCACTCCACCTCTCCTCCTCCTCCTCCTCTCCTCCCTCTCCTCTCCTCCTCCTCTCCACCTCTCCTCACTCTCCTCCTCTCCTCCACCTCCTCCTCCTCCTCCCTCTCCTCCTCCCTCCCTCCACCTCTCCCCTCCTCCTCTCCGCCTCCCTCCTCTCCCACCCTCCACTCTCCACCACTCCACCTCCTCCACCACTCCACCTCTCCTTATCCTGCTCTCCTCCTCCACCTCCACCTCTCCACCTCCTCCTCCTCCCACACCTCCCCTCCCTCCCTCTCCACCTCCTCCTCCACCTCCCCACACCCTCCTCCTCCTCCACCGCTCTCCTGCCTCCACACCCTCCACACTCTCCACACTCTCCACCGCTCCACCACTCTCCACACCCTCCTCCCTCTCCACCTCCTCCACCTCCTCCTCCCACTCCTCCACCTCCCCTCCTCCCTCCCTCCTCCTCCTCCCTCCTCTCCGCCTCTCCTGACTCTCCACACCTCCTCCACTCCTCCACCTCCACCCTCCACCTCCACCTCCTCCTCCACCTCCCTCCCCTCCTCCTCCTCTCCACCACTCTCCACCTCCCCTCTCCACCTCTCCACCTCCTCCACTCTCCACGCCCTCCTCCCTCCACCCTCCACCTCCACCCTCCACCTCCACCACTCTCCCACCTCTCCACCTCCACGCTCCTCCTCTCACACCCTCCCTCCTCCACACTCCCCTCCCACTCCACCTCTCCACTCTCCGCCTCCTCCACGCTCTCCACCTCTCCCACACCCTCCACCTCTCCACCTCTCCCACCTCCCTCTCCACTCTCCCCACCTCCTCCTCCTCCACCTCCTCACCTCTCCACCACTCTCCACCTCTCCCACCTCTCCACCTCTCCACCATCTCCACCTCTCCGCTCTACTCCCTCCACCTCCACCTCTCCACCTCTCCACCTCCTCTCCTCCTCCTCTCCTCCACCTCCTCCTCCTCCACACTCTCCCCTCTCCCTCCTCCTCCACCTCTCCACACTCTCCACTCCTCCCCTCCTCCACCTCCTCCACCTCCTCTCCTACCTCCTCTGCACCTCTCCACCTCCTCCTCCACACTCTCCACACTCTCCACCTCTCCACGCTCCTCCACCCTCCACACCTCCACACCTCCACCTCTCCACCTCTCCACCTCTCCTCCACCTCCTCCCGTCCTCTCCACCACTCTCCACCTCCTCTCCACCTCTCCTCTCCTCTCCTCCCCTCGCCACCTCTCCTCCACCTCTCCACACTCTCCCCTCTCCCCACCTCTCCACCTCTCCACCTCCACCTCCACCTCTTCCTCTCCTCTCCTCCTACTCTCCTCCACCTCCCACCCTCCACCTCCTCCACCTCTCCCACACCCTCCACACCTCCTCTCACCACTCTCCCTCCTCCTCCACACTCTCCACACCTCCTCCTCTCCACCTCCTCCACCTCTCCACCTCCCTGTCCCCTCCTCCTCCACACCTCCTCCTCTCCCTCCTCCTCCTCCTCCACCTCCCTCCTCCTCCCACCTCTGCCTCCTCTCCACCTCTCCCTCCTCCTCCTCTCCTCTCCTCTCCACCACCTCCACCTCTCCACCACTCTCCCTCTCCACACCTCCCTCTCCCACCTCCCCTCTCCACCTCTCCACCTCTCCACCTCCACCTCTCCACCCTCCACACCTCCCACCTCCCACCACTCTCCACCTCTCCACCTCTCCACCTCTCACCACTCTGCACCTCTCCACCACTCTCCACCTCTCCCACACTCTCCACCTCCTCCTCCACCTCTCCCACACTCTCCACACCCTCCTCACCCACCCTCCACACCCTCCACCTCCTCCACACCTCTCCACACTCTCCACCTCTCCCTCTCCCTCCTCCACCTCTCCACCTCTCCTCCTCCTCCTCCACCTCTCCACCACTCTCCACCTCTCCACCTCCTCCTCCTCCTCCCATCCTCCTCCACCACTCCTCCTCCTCCACCTCCTCCTCCACACCTACTCCTCCACACCTCCTCCACCTCTCCCCTCCCACCTCCTCTACCTCCCACCTCTCCACACTCTCCACCTCTCCACCTCTCCCACCTCTCCACCTCTCCTCCACCTCTCCACCACTCTCCACCTCCTCCCCTCTCCACACTACCTCCACACTCTCCACACTCTCCTACCTCCTCCTCTCCACCCTCCACCTCTCACCTCTCCACCTCTCCACTCTCTCCACCTCTCCACACTCTCCACCTCTCCACCCACCCTCCCACCTCTCCCTCTCCCACCCTCCACCCTCCTCCACACCTCTCCTCTCCTCCTCCTCACTCTCCACTCTCCTCCACCCTCCACACCCTCCACCACCTCCCACCTCTCCACCTCTCCCTCTCACTCCACTCTCCCACCTCCACCTCACCCTCCACACCCTCCACACCCTCCACCTCTCCACCCTCCCTCCCTCCACCCTCCACCCTCCTCCACTCTCCACCTCTCCACCTCCTCCACCTCTCCCCTCTCCCCTCCTCCACCTCTCCACCTCTCCTCTCCCACGCTCTCCCGCTCTCCACCTCTCCACCTCCTCCCCTCTCCCACCTCTCCACACTCCCCTCCACCTCTCCACTCTCCACCTCTCCACCTCTCCCTCCTCCCCTCCACCCTCCACCTCTCCCCCACTCCTCCTCCTGCCCTCCACCTCTCCACACTCCTCCACCTCTCCCACCTCTCCCCTCTCCCCCCTCCTCCCTCCACTCCACCTCTCCCACCTCTCCTCCACCTCTCCACACCTCCTCCTCCTCCACCTCTCCACCTCTCCACCTCTCCTCCTCCTCCTGCTCCACCTCTCCACCACTCCTCCACACTCCTCCACCTCCTCCACCTCTCCTCCTCCACCTCTCCACCTCTCCACCTCTCCACCTCTCCTCCTCCTGACCTCTTCCCTCTCCACCGCTCTCCCCCACTGTCCGCCACCTCTCCACACTCTCCATCCTCCACCTCTCCACCACTCTCCACACTCTCCACCACTCTCCCCTCTCCCCACCTCTCCCTCTCCCACCTCTCCACCTCTCCCTCCCTCCTCCCCACCTCTCCACCTCTCCCTCGCTCGCCACCTCTCCACCCCTCCTCCCCTCTCCACCTCTCCTCCACTCTCCCGCCTTCCTCCACCTCCTCCACCTCTCCCACCTCTCCACCTCTCCCTCTCCTCCACCTCCTCCCTCCACACTCTCCACCTCTCCACCTCTCCCGCCTCTCCTCTCCACCACTCTCCCGCTCGCCACGCTCTCCACCTCTCCACACTCTCCACTCTCCTCCCTGACCTCTCCACCTCTCCTCCTCTCCACCTCCTCCCCACCTCTCCACACTCTCCACACCTCCTCCTCCTCCTCCTCACCTCCTGACCTCTCCACACTCTCCCCACCTCCTCCACCTCTCCACCTCTCCTCATCACCTCTCACACTCTCCCACTCTCCACCACTCTCCACACTCTCCCCTCTCCACCTCCCACCTCTCCACACTACTTACCACCTCTCCCACCTCTCCACACTCTCCCACCACTCTCCACACCTCCCTCCCTCCTCTCCTCCTCTCCACTCTCCACCTCTCCACCTCTCCCTCCTCCTCCTACCTACTCCCTCCTCTCCCCTCTCCTACCACCTCTCCCTCTCCTCTCTCTCCCTCCTCCTCACCTCTCCCTTCTCCACTCTCCTCCTCTCCTGCCACTCGCCACCTCATACCACCTCTCCACCACTCTCCACCTCTCCTCTCCGCTCTCCACCTCCTCCTCCTACCACTCTCCACCTCTCCACCACTCTCCACACTCTTCACCTCCTCCCTCTCCGCTCCTCCACGCTCTCCTCTCCCTCCACCTCCTCCCGCTCTCCACTCTCCTCCTCCTCCTCCACCTCTCCTCCTCCTCCACCTCCTCCTCCTCCTCCCCACCTCCACACTCTCCCCACCTCTCCACCTCTCCTCCCTCCTCTCCACCTCTCCTCCTCCCTCCTCCTCTCCACACTCTCCTCCTCCTCACTCTCTCCTCCCTCTCCACCTCTCCACCTCCCCTCCCCTCCCTCCACCTCTCCACCTCTCCACCTCCTCCCCTCCTCCACCTCTCCACCACTCTCCACCACTCTCCACTCTCCCACACCTCCACCTCTCCACCACCTCTGCCATCTCCTCTCCCACACTCTCCACCTCTCCTCCTCCCTCCCCTCTCCTCACTCCTCCACCTCTCCCTCCTCCTCCACTCTCCCTCCTCCACACTCTCCGCCTCTCCCCTCGCCTCCTCCACACTCATACCTCTCCACCTCTCCTCTCCTCTCCTGCTCTCCCACCTCCACCTCTCCACCTCTCCTCCTCCACACTCCCCTCCTCCCACCTCTCCACACCCCTCTCCTCCTCCACACTCCTCCACCTCTCACCTCTCCACCTCTCCTCTCCCACCTCTCCACTCTCCTCTCCACCTCTCCACACTCTCCCACACTCCTCACCTCTCCTCCACACTCTCCACGCTCGCCACCTCGTACCTCTCCCACCTCCTCCACCTCTCCTCCTCTCCCGCTCCTCCACCTCCACCTCCTCCTCCACCTCCTCCACCTCTCCACCTCTCACCTCTCCACCTCTCCACCTCTCCACGCTCGCCACGCTCTCCACCTCTCCACCTCTGCACTCTCCCGCCTCCTCCTCTCCACCTCTCCACACTCTCCCCACCTCTCCACACTCCTCCACCTCCTCCACCTCCACCTCTCCACCTCTCCACCACTCTCCCACACTCTCCACACTCTCCACCTCTCCACACTCTCCCCACCTCCTCCACCTCTCCTCTCCACCTCTCCTGCCTCTCCACCTCTCCACTCTCCTGCCCTCTCCTCTCCACCTCTCTACCTCTCCTCTCCCGCACTCTCCACACTCTCCACGCTCCACCTCCACCTCCTCACACTCTCCTCTCCACCTCTCCACCTCTCCCTGCCATCTCCTCCTCCCCACCTCTCCACCTCTCCACCTCCTCTCCTCCTCCTCTCCCCTCTCCCCTCTCCACCTCTCCACACTCTCCTCCACCTCTCCACCTCCTCCACCTCTCCACCACTCCTCCTCCCACCTCTCCACGCTCTTACCACCTCGCCACCTCTCCTCCTCCCCTCCACCTCTCCACCGCTCTCCACACCTCCCCTCCTCCACCTCCACTCTCCACCTCTCCTCCCTCCTCCTCCTCCTACTCCTCCACCTCTCCTCTCCCACTCGCCACGCTCTCCCACCACTCTCCACCTCTCCACGCTCTCCACCACTCTCCACGCTCTCCACCTCTCCACCTCTCCACACTCTCCCACCTCCTCCACCTCCACTCCACCTCTGACCTCCCTCCTCCTCCCCTCCTCCTGCCCTCCTCTCCACCTCTCCCTCCTCCACCTCTCCACCTCTCCACCTCCTCCACCTCCACCTCCTCCCACCTCCTCCTCTCCACCTCCACCTCCTCCACACTCTCCACCTCTCCACACTCTCCTCCACCTCTCCACACTCTCCACCTCCTCCATCCCTCCCTCCTCCACCTCCTCCCTCCTCCTCACCTCTCCACCTCCTCCTCCTCCTCCACCTCTCCACCTCGCCTCCTATCCTCTCCTCCCCTCGCCACCTCTCCACCTCCACACTCTCCTCCTCCTCCTCCCCTCTCCCCACCTCCACCACTCTCCACACTCTCCACCTCTCCATCTCCACCTCCTCCCTCCTCCCTGACTCCTCCTGCCTCTCCACCTCTCCACTCTCCTCCACTCTCCTCCTCCACCACTCTCCCTCCTCCCCACACTCTCCACCTCCTCCTCCACCTCTCCACTCCTCCACCTCTCCACCTCCCTCCTCCTCCTCCACCTCTCCTCCTCCACCTCCTCCCTCTCCACCTCTCCACCTCCTCCACCTCTCCACACCTCCCCTCTCCACCTCCCTCCTACTCCTCTCCACCTCTCCACCTCCTCCTCCTCCTCCTCCTCCCTCCACACTCTCCACCACTCTCCCACCTCCTCCCCTCTCCTCACTCCTCCACCACCTCCCTCCACCTCTCCTCCACACCTCCTCCACCTCCACACCTCCTCCCACCTCTCCCACCTCTCCCCTCTCCACCTCCTCCTCTCCACCTCTCCACCTCTCCACACCTCCTCCTCCTCCTCTCCCTCCTCCTCTCCACCACTCTGACCTCCCTCCTCACTCTCCACCACTCTCCACCACTCTCCACCTCTCCACATCCTCCCCACACTCCTCCACCTCTCCTCCTCCTCCACCTCTCCCACCTCTCCACCTCTCCACCTCTCCTCCTCCTACCTCCACCTCCTCCTCTCCTCCACCTCTCCACCTCCTCTCCACCTCCTCCTCCACCTCTCCACACTCTCCACCTCCTCTCCACCACTCTCCACCACTCTCCACCTCCTCCACCTCTCCACCTCTCCCACCTCTCCACCCCCTCCCCTCTCCACACCTCCCTCCCTCCCCTCTCCCACCTCTCCCCACCTCTCCACCACACCTCCCCACCTCTCCACACTCTCCACCTCTCCCCTCCTCCTCCTCCACCTCCTCTCCACCTTCTCCACCTCCTCTCCACTCTCCTCTCCCTCCCCTCCCTCCACCTCCCACCTCTCCACCTCACCTCCTCCCTGCCTCCCCTCCTCCCTCCTCCTCCCCTCTCCACCTCCTCCACTCTCCACCTCCCTGACTCCTCCACCTCTCCACACTCTCCACCTCCACCTCTCCACCTCCTCCATCCTCCACCTCCTCTCCACCTCTCCTCCCTCCCTCACTCCTCCACTCCTCCCTCTCCCCTCCTCCACACTCTCCACACTCTCCTCTCCTCTCCACCTCTCCACCACTCTCCTCCACCTCTCCACCTCTCCACCTCCTCCACTCCTCCACCTCTCCACCTCTCCCCTCCTCCACCTCTCCTCCACCTCTCCACCTCTCCACCTCTCCACCTCTCCACACCTCTGACCTCCTCCACTCTCCACCTCCTCACACTCCTCCACTCTCCTCCCTCCACCACTCCTCCTCTCCCCTCCTCCTCCCTGCCCTCCTCCACCTCCACCTCTCCACCTCCCCTCCTCCACACTCCTCCTCCACCTCCACCTCCTCCACTCTCCACCTCTCCACACCTCCTCCACACTCTCCACACTCTCCACACTCTCCACACTCTCCACACTCTCCACCTCCCTCCACCTCTCCCTCCACCTCCACACTCCCCTCCACCTCCCCTCCCCTCCTCCATACCTCTCCACACCTCCTCCACCACTCCACCTTCTCCACCACTCCACCTCCTCCACCTCTCCACCTCTCCTCCACCTCTCCACACAACAACTCTGGTGGCAGTAACATTGTCAAGGTTCTCATTCTGTTCACTCTCACTCCCTCTTCATTCCTAATTTCTTCCCTTTACCTTCCTTCCTTCCTTCCTTCCATTCATCTTTACCCACAACAGTTGCTCTCTCTCTCTCTCTCTCTCTCTCTCTCTCTCTCTCTCTCTCTCTCTCTCTCTCTCTCTCTCTCTCTCTCCTCTATCTCTGCTCTCTATCTGTCTCTCTCTCTCTCTCTCTCTCTCTCTCTCTCTCTCTCTCTCTCTCTCTCTCTCTCTCTCTCTCTCTCTCTATCTCTCTCTCTCTCTCTCTCTCTCTCTCTCTCTCTCTCTCTCTCTCTCTCTCTCTCTCTCTCTCTCTCTCTCTCTCTCTCTCTCTCTCTATCTCCTATCTCTCTCTCTCTCTCTCTCTCTCTCTCTCTCTCTCTCTCTCTCTCTCTCTCTCTCTCTCTCTCTCTCTCTCTCTCTCCTTCCACTACCGCTCACTTGTAGAAATACAGATTATTATTATTATTATTATTATTATTATTATTATTATTATTATTATTATTATTATTATACTGGTCTTCAGGTTAGTCTGTCTATCCACCTACAGTCTACCTGGAGAGTGTTCCGAGGGTCAGCGCCCCCTGGGGCCGGTCCCAGACTAAACCACCCAGTCGATGACTTGATTAACCAGGCTGTTGGTACTGGCCGCACGAAGTCCAGCGTGAACACCACAGCCTGGCTGATCAGGAACTGACTGGAAGAACTTCATTATCTTCTCGAAGACAAGAGTGTCCAGCTGGTCCCCAGGATAGTCTCTGGCTGGTCCCCAGGATAGTCTCTGGCTGGTCCCCAGGATAGTCTCATGCTGGTCCCCAGGATAGTCTCTGGCTGGTCCCCAGGATAGTCTCTGGCTGGTCCCCAGGATAGTCTCTGGCTGGTCCCCAGGATAGTCTCTGGCTGGTCCCCAGGATAGTCTCATGCTGGTCCCCAGGATAGTCTCTGGCTGGTCCCCAGGATAGTCTCTGGCTGGTCCCCAGGATAGTCTCATGCTGGTCCCCAGGATAGTCTCTGGCTGGTCCCCAGGATAGTCTCAGGCTGGTCCCCAGGATAGTCTCATGCTGGTCCCCAGGATAGTCTCTGGCTGGTCCCCAGGATAGTCTCTGGCTGGTCCCCAGGATAGTCTCATGCTGGTCCCCAAGATAGTCTCTGGCTGGTTCCCAGGATAGTCTCAGGCTGGTCCCCGGGATAATCTCTGGGTGGTCCCCAGGATAGTCTCTGGCTGGTCCCCAGGATAGTCTCATGCTGGTCCCCAGGAGAGTCTCTGGCTGGTCCCCAGGATAGTCTCTGGCTGGTCCCCAGGATAGTCTCATGCTGGTCCCCAGGATAGTCTCTGGCTGGTCCCCAGGATAGTCTCTGGCTGGTCCCCAGGATAGTCTCATGCTGGTCCCCAGGATAGTCTCTGGCTGGTCCCATGGATAGTCTCAGGCTGGTCCCCAGGATAGGTCTCTGGCTGGTGGTCCCCAGGATAGTCTCAGGCTGGTCCCAGGATAGTCTCATGCTGGTCCCCCAGGATAGTCTCTGGCTGGTCCCCAGGATAGTCTCTGGCTGGTCCCCAGGATAGTCTCTGGCTGGTCCCCAGGATAGTCTCAGGCTGGTCCCCATGATAGTCTCATGCTGGTCCCCAGGATAGTCTCTGGCTGGTCCCCAGGATAGTCTCTGGCTGGTCCCCAGGATAGTCTCATGATGGTCCCCAGGATAGTCTCATGCTGGTCCCCAGGATAGTCTCTGGCTGGTCCCCAGGATAGTCTCATGATGGTCCCCAGGATAGTCTCAGGCTGGTCCCCAGGATAGTCTCAGGCTGGTCCCCAGGATAGCCTCAGACTGGTCCCCAGGATAGTCTCAGGCTGGTCCCCAGGATAGTCTCTGGCTTGTCCCCAGGATAGTCTCTGGCTGGTCTCCAGGATAGTCTCTGGCTGGTCCCCAAGATAGTCTCTGGCTGGTCCCCAGGATAGTCTCTGGCTGGTCCCCAGGATAGTCTCATGATGGTCCCCAGGATAGTCTCATGCTGGTCCCCAGGATAGTCTCTGGCTGGTCCCCAGAATAGTCTCAAGCTGGTTCCCAGGATAGTCTCTGGCTGGTCCCCAGGATAGTCTCAGGCTGGTCCCCAGGATAGTCTCTGGCTGGTACCCAGGATAGTCTCTGGCTGGTCCCCAGGATAGTCTCAGGCTGGTCCCCAGGATAGTCTCATGCTGGTCCCCAGGATAGTCTCTGACTGGTCCCCAGGATAGTCTCTGCCTGGTCCCCAGGATAGTCTCTGGCTGGTCCCCAGGATAGTCTCAGGCTGGTCCCCAGGATAGTGACAGGCTGGTCCCCAGGATAGTCTCAGACTGGTCCCCAGGATAGTCTCAGGCTGGTCCCCAGGATAGTCTCTGGCTGGTCCCCAGGATAGTCTCAGGCTGGTCCTCAATATAGTCTCATGCTGGTCCCCAGGATAGTCTCAGACTGGTCCCCAGGATAGTCTCAGGATGGTCCCCAGGATAGTCTCAGGCTGGTCCCCAGGATAGCCTCAAACTGGTCCCCAGGATAGTCTCAGGCTGGTCCCCAGGATAGTCTCTGGCTTGTCCCCAGGATAGTCTCTGGCTGGTCCCCAGGATAGTCTCTGGCTGGTCCCCAGGATAGTCTCTGGCTGGTCCCCAGGATAGTCTCTGGCTGGTCCCCAGGATAGTCTCTGGCTGGTCCCCAGGATAGTCTCAGGCTGGTCCCCAGGATAGTCTCTGGCTGGTCCCCAGGATAGTCTCTGGCTGGTCCCCAGTATAGGCTCTGGCTTGTCCCCAGGATAGTCTCTGGCTATTCCCCAGGATAATATCTGGTTGATCCTCAGATTTGTCTCTGGCTGATCCCCAGGATAGTCTCTGGCCGATCCCCAGGATAGTCTCTGGCTGGTCCCCAGGATAGTCTCTGGCTGATCCTCAGGATAGTCTGCGGCTGGTCCCTGGTTACCTGGAGGTTACCTGGAGGTTATTCCGGGGATCAACGCCCCCGCGGCCCCGTCCATGACCAGGCCTCCCGATGGATCAGGGCCTGATTAACCAGGCTGTTACTGCTGGCCGCACGCAGTCCAACGTACGAACCACAGCCCGGCTGATCCGGCACTGACTTTAGGTATCTGTCCAGCTCTCTCTTGAAGGCAGCCAGGGGTTTATTGGCAATTCCTCTAATGCTTGATGGGAGGCTGTTGAACAGTCTTGGGCCCCGTACACTTATGGTGCTTTCCCTTAGTGTACCAATGGCGCCCCTACTTTTAATTAGGGGTATTTTGCATCGCCTGCCCAGTCTTTTACTTTCGTAGAGAGTGATTTCTGTGTGCAGATTTGGGACCATTCCTTCCAGGATTTTCCAAGTGTAGATTATGATACATCTCTCTCTCTCCTGCGTTCCAAGGAGTACAAGTCAAGTGCTTCCAAGCGTTCCCAGTAGTTAAGGTGCTTGACAGAACTTATACGTGCAGTAAAGGATCTCATACACTCTCTAGATCTGCAATTTCACCTGCTTTGAATGGAGATGTTAATGTACAGCAGTATTCCAGCCTAGAGAGAACAAGTGATTTGAAAAGGATAGTCTCTGGCTGGTCCCCAGGATAGTCGCTGGCTGGTCCCCAGGATAGTCTCAATCTGGTCCCCAGGATAGTCGCTGGCTGGTCCCCACGATAGTCTCTGGCTTGTCCCCAGGATATTATCTGGGTGATCCTCAGGATAGTCTCAGGCTGGTCCCCAGGATAGTCTCTGACTGGTCTCCAGAATAGTCTCTGGCTGGTCTCTAGGACAGTCTCTGGCTGGTCCCCAGGAAAGTCTCAGGCTGGTCCCCAGGATAGTCACCAACTACTCCTACTACTTGTACTTCTCTCTGTTCACGTCTGCTTTTTGTACTGTTTTCTCTGCCTGAGTTAAGAAAGAGAGAGAGAGACAACAGTGCGCAGGTGACCTTCCGTAGCTAATCTCCGCCACATTTCTAGGAAGCTGTATATCTGTACTGGGCCGTGGAAGATAAGATAATGTGTACTCACCTATTTGTGGTTGCAGGGGTTGATACATACCTCCTGGCGCGCGCGTGTGCGTGTGTGTGGGGGAGGGTGAGACTTAGGGGTAACATGGTGTACTGGTACTCCCCAAGGGTCTGGTACCTACGTCACTCCCCCTCATACTTCCCCTCAAGTGCCAGCCATACAGGAAGCCTTGAGTGCCAACTTCAACAAGGAAATATGGCAGTATTCCTAAGTGAAACAGGATGCCACCTTCTGCCAGTTCCCTGGCTGACAGGGAAGTGTTATCCTGCCAGACTATCCCGGATACTTGATTCCAGATACATGATCCCAGGCACGTAATCCCTGGAAACATGATCCCAGATACATAATCCCGGATACATAATCCCAGATACGTCATCGAGGACACATTATCCCGAATTAATAACTCAGATGTTGCACCCAGTGGTAGCGCGTCGGGTTTACAACGGAAGGGCCCGGGATCAATTCTGGGCAAGACTGGACGGATCAGATCTTAGGCCTGACTCTGTTGGAGTAGCAGTAAGTAGGTACCTGGGTAACCTACTGACCCTGTTCATGTAGCAGTAAATAGATAGGTACCTGGTTGGTAGTAGACAGTTGTATTCTTCTATATGTGGCTGCAGGGGTCGAGTCACAGCTCCTGGGGAAGGTCTAAGAAATTTATCCTAAATAAAGCAACGTTGCTGTATTGCCCTACCTAAATATTATTATTATTATTATTATTATTATTATTATTATTATTATTATTATTATTATTATTATTATTATTATTATTATTATTATTATTATTATTAATGGGGCAGCAGTAAGCACCGAGAGTGCCACAGCATGTGAAGACTCAGAGGCAGTCAGGGTTAATCAGAGGAGTGGGAGAGAGGCCAAAATTCCCTGACCTAAAACTTTCACTGTGACCTTCAATCATCACTGTGACCTTCCCATCATCACTGTGACCTTCCCATCATCACTGTGACCTTCCCATCATCACTGTGACCTTCAATCATCACTGTGACCTTCCCATCATCACTGTGACCTTCCCATCATTACTGTGGCCTTCTCATCATCTCTGGGACCTTCCCATCATTACTGTGACCTTCCCATTATTATTGTGACCTTCCCATTATTACTGTGACCTTCCATCTTCACTGTGACCTTCCCATTATTACTGAGACCTTCCCATTATTACTGTGACCTTCCATCATCACTGTGACCTTCCCATTATTACTGTGACCTTCCCATTATTACTGTGACCTTCCCATCATCACTGTGACCTTCCCATCATTACTGTGACCTTCTAGTCATCACTGTGACCTTCCCATCATTACTGTGACCTTCCCATCATCACTGTTGCTTTCCCATCCTCACTGTGACATTCCCATCATTACTGTGACCTTCCGATCATCACTGTGACCTTCCCATCATTACTGTGACCTTCTCATCATCACTGTGACCTTCCCATCATCACTGTGGCCTTCCCATCATCACTGTGACCTTCCATCATCACTGTTACCTTCCCATTATTACTGTGACCTTCCCATTATTACTGTGACCTTCCCATCATCACTGTGACATTCCCATCATTACTGTGACCTTCTCGTCATCACTGTGACCTTCCCATCATTACTGTGACCTTCCCATCATCACTGTGGCTTTCCCATCCTCACTCTGACATTCCCATCATTACTGTGACCTTCCGATCATCACTGTGACCTTCCCATCATTACTGTGACCTTTTCATCATCACTGTGACCTTCCCATCATTACTGTGACCTTCCCATCATCACTGTGACCTTCCCATCATCACTGGCGCCTTCTCATCATCACTGTGACCTTCCCATCATCACTGTGACCTTCCCATCATTACTGTGGCCTTCTCATCATCACTGGGACCTTCCCATCATTATTGTGACCTTCCCATCATCACTGTGAACTTCCCATCATCACTGTGACCTTCCCATTATCACTGTGACCTTCCCATCATTACTGTGGCCTTCTCATCATCAATGTGACCTTCCGATTATTACTGTGACCTTCCCATCATCACTGTGACCTTTCCATCATCACTGTGACCTTCCCATCATTACTGTGACCTTCCCATCATCACTGTGAACTTCCCATCATCACTGTGACCTTCCCATCATCACTGTGACCTTCCCATCATTACTGTGGCCTTCTCATCATCACTGTGACCTTCCGATTATTACTGTGACCTTCCCATCATCACTGTGACCTTTCCATCATCACTGTGACCTTCCCATCATTACTGTGACCTTCCCATCATCACTGTGACCTTCCCATCATTACTGTGACCTTCTCATCATCACTGTGACCTTTCCATCATTACTATCGCCTTCTCATCATTACTGTGACCTTCCCGTCATCACTGTGACCTTCTCATCATCACTGTGACCTTCCCATCATTACTGTGGCCTTCTCATCATCACTGGGACCTTCCCATCATTACTGTGACCTTTCCATCATCACTCTGACCTTCCCATCATCACTGTGACCTTACCATCATCACTGTGACGTTCCCATCATTACTGTGGCCTTTTCATCATCAGTGTGACCTTCCAATTATTACTGTGACCTTCCCATCATCACTGTGACCTTTCCATCATCACTGAGAACTTCCCATCATCACTGTGACCTTCCCATCATCACTGTGACCTTCCCATCATTACTGTGGCCTTCTCATCATCACTGTGACCTTCCGATTATTACTGTGACCTTCCCATCATCACTGTGACCTTTCCATCATCACTGTGACCTTCCCATCATTACTGTGACCTTCCCATCATCACTGCGACCTTCCCATCATTACTGTGACCTTCTCATCATCACTGTGACCTTCCCATTATTACTGTGACCTTTCCATCATCACTGTGACCTTTCCATCATTACTATCGCCTTCTCATCATTACTGTGACCTTCCCGTCATCACTGTGACCTTCTCATCATCACTGTGACCTTCCCATCATTACTGTGGCCTTCTCATCATCACTGGGACCTTCCCATCATTACTGTGACCTTCCCATCTTCACTGTGACCTTCCCATCATCACTGTGACCTTCCCATCATCACTGTGACGTTCCCATCATTACTGTGGCCTTCTCATCATCACTGTGACCTTCCAATCATTACTGTGACCTTCCCATCATTGTGATCTTTCCATTATCATTGTGACCTTCCCATCATTACTGTGACCTTTTCATTATTACTGTGACCTTCCCGTTATTACTGTGACCTTCCCATTATTACTGTGACCTTCCACTATCAGTGTGACCTTCCCATTATTACTGTCACCTTCCCATCATTACTGTGGCCTTCTCATCATCACTGAGACCTTCCCATCATTATTGTGACCTTCCGATCATCACTGTGAACTTCCCATCGTCACTGTGACCTTCCCATTATTACTGTGACCTTCCCATCATTACTGTGGCCTTCTCATCATCACTGGGACCTTTCCATCATTATTGTGACCTTTCCATCATCACTGTGAACTTCCCATCATCACTGTGACCTTCCCATCATCACTGTGACCTTCCCATCATCACTGTGACCTTCCCATCATTACTGTGGCCTTCTCATCATCACTGTGACCTTCCAATCATTATTGTGACCTTCCCATCATCACTGTGACCTTTCCATCATCATTGTGACCTTCCCATCATTACTGTGACCTTCCCATTATTACTGTGACCGTCCCGTTATTACTGTGACCTTCCCATTATTACTGTGACCTTCCACTATCACTGTGACCTTTCCATTATTACTGTGACCTTCCCATTATTACTGTGACCTTCCATCATCACTGTGACATTCCCATTATCACTGTGACCTTCCCATCAACACTGTGACCTTCCCATCATCACTGTGACCTTCCCGTCATCACTGGGACATTCCCGTCATCACTGTGACGTTCCCCCATCGCTATGACCTTCCCATCGTTACTGGGACCTTCCCATCATCATTGTGACCTTCCCATTATCACTGTGACCTTCGATCATCACTGTGACCTTCTCATCCTCACTGTGACTTTTCATCATCATTGTGACCTTCCCATCATCACTGTGACCTTCCCAACATTATTGTGACCTTCCCATCATCACCGTGACCTTCTCATCATCAGTGCGACCTTCCCATCATCACTGTTACCTTCCCATCATCACTGTAACCTTCCCATCATCACTCTGACCTTCCCATCATTATCTGTGACCTTTCCATCATCACTGTGACCTTCCCATCATTACTGTGACCTTCCCATCATCACACTGACCTTCCCATCATCACTGTGACCTTCTCATCATCACTGTGACCTTCCTATCATTATATGTGACCTTCCCATCATCATGGTGACCTTCCCATCATCACTGTGACCTTCCCATCATCACGGTGACTTTCCCATCATCATGGTGACCTTCCCATCATCACGGTGACCTTCCTATTATCACTGTGACCTTCCCATCATCATGGTGACCTTCCCATCATCACGGTGACCTTCCCATCCTCATAGTGACCTTCCCATCATCACAGTAACTTTCCCATCATCACTGTGACCTTCCCATCATCATGGTGACCTTCCCATCATCACTGTGACCTTTCCATCATCATGGTGACCTTCCCATCATCAAGGTAACCTTCCCATCATCATGGTGACCTTCTCATCATCATGGTGACCTTCCCAACATCATGGTGACCTTACCATCATCATGGTGACCTTCCCATCATCATGGTGACCTTCCCATCATCATGGTAACCTTTCCATCATCATAGTGACCTTCTCATCATCATGGTGACCTTATCATCATGTTGACCTTCCCATCATCATGGTGACCTTCTCATCATCACGGTGACCTTCTCATCATCATGGTGACCTTCTCATTATCATGGTGACCTTCTCATTATCATGGTGACCTTCTCATCATCACGGTGACCTTCTCATCATCATGGTGACCTTCTCATCATCATGGTGACCTTCTCATCATCATGGTGACCTTCTCATCATCATGGTGACCTTCTCATCATTATGGTGGCCTTCTCATTATCATGGTGACCTTCTCATCATCATGGTGACCTTCTCATCATCATGGTGACCTTCTCATCATCATGGTGACCTTCTCATCATCATGGTGACCTTCTCATCATCATGGTGACCTTCTCATCATCATGGTGACCTTCTCATCATCATGGTGACCTTCTCATCATCATGGTGACCTTCTCGTCATCAGGGTGACCTCATCATCATGGTGACCTTCTCATCATCAGGGTGACCTTCTCATCATCATGGTGACCTTCTCATCATCACTGTGATCTTCTCATCATCATGGTGACCTTCTCATCATCATGATGACCTTCTCATCATCATGGTGACCTTCTCATCATCATGGTGACCTTCTTATCATCACGGTGACCTTCTCATCATCATGGTGACCTTCTCATCATATTGTGACCTTCTTATCATCACGGTGACCTTCTCATCATCATGGTGACCTTCTCATCATCACGGTGACCTTCTCATCATCACGGTGACCTTCTCATCATCACGGTGACCTTCTCATCATCATGGTGACCTTCTCATCATCATGGTGACCTTCTCATCATCATGGTGACCTTCTCATCATCATGGTGACCTTCTCATCATCATGGTGACCTTCTCATCATCACTGTGACCTTCTCATCATCATGGTGACCTTCTCATCATCATGGTGACCTCATCATCATGGTGACCTTCTCATCATCATGGTGACCTTCTCATCATCATGGTGACCTTCTCATCATCATGGTGACCTTCTCATCATCACTGTAACCTTCTCATCATCATGGTGACCTTCTCATCATCATGGTGACCTTCTCATCATCATGGTGACCTTCTCATCACCATGGTGACCTTCTCATCATCATGGTGGCCTTTTCATCATCATGGTGACCTTCTCATCATCACGTTGACCTTCTCATCATCATGGTGACCTCATTATCATGGTGACCTCATCATCACGGTGACCTTCTCATCATCATGGTGACCTCATCATCATGGTGACCTCATCATCATGGTGACGTCATCATCATGGTGACCTCATCATCATGGTGACCTCATCATCATGGTGACGTCATCATCATGGTGACCTCATCATCATGGTGACGTCATCATCATGGTGACCTCATCATCATGGTGACGTCATCATCATGGTGACCTCATCATCATGGTGACCTCATCATCATGGTGACCTCATCATCATGGTGACCTCATCATCATGGTGACCTCATCATCATGGTGACGTCATCATCATGGTGACCTCATCATCATGGTGACCTCATCATCATGGTGACCTCATCATCATGGTGACCTCATCATCATGGTGACCTCATCATCATGGTGACCTCATCATCATGGTGACCTCATCATCATGGTGACCTCATCATCATGGTGACTTCATCATCATGGTGACCTCATCATCATGGTGACCTCATCATCATGGTGACATCATCATGGTGACCTCATCATCATGGTGACCTCATCATCATGGTGACCTCATCATCATGGTGACCTCATCATCATGGTGACCTCATCATCATGGTGACCTCATCATCATGGTGACCTCATCATCATGGTGACCTCATCATCATGGTGACCTCATCATCATGGTGACGTCATCATCATGGCGACCTCATCATCATGGTGACCTCATCATCATGGTGACCTCATCATCATGGTGACCTTCTCATCATCATGGTGACCTCATCATCATGGTGACCTCATCATCATGGTGACCTCCCCACGGAAGGTCAGTTCTCCTGAATCACGTAAGAATATTTCTTTAATACCAGTTAAGACTTAAAGGTGGCGGTCCCATGGTGTGGCGGTCCCATGGTGTGGCGGTCCCATGGTGTGGCGGTCCCATGGTGTGGCGGTCCCATGGTGTGGCGGTCCCATGGTGTGGCGGTCCCGTGGTGTGGCGGTCCCATGGTGTGGCGGTCCCATGGTGTGGCGGTCCCATGGTGTGGCGGTCCCATGGTGTGGCGGTCCCGTGGTGTGGCGGTCCCATGGTGTGGCGGTCCCGTGGTGTGGCGGTCCCATGGTGTGGCGGTCCCATGGTGTGGCGGTCCCATGGTGTGGCGGTCCCATGGTGTGGCGGTCCCATGGTGTGGCGGTCCCATGGTGTGGCGGTCCCATGGTGTGGCGGTCCCATGGTGTGGCGGTCCCATGGTGTGGCGGTCACATGGTGTGGCGGTCTCATGGTGTGGCGGTCACATGGTGTGGCGGTCACATGGTGTGGCGGTCACATGGTGTGGCGGTCCCATGGTGTGGCGGTCACATGGTGTGGCGGTCACATGGTGTGGCGGTCACATGGTGTGGCGGTCACATGGTGTAATGGACTCTGAATCCAACATTCCGAGTTCTAGTCTCGGTGGGACCTTGTGGATGTTTTGGTGTTCCACCCACACCCACCCACATCCACCCACATACACCCACACCCACCCACATACAATCACATCCACCTACGAAGTATACTCGTCCAACCTATTTTTAAGGCCACACAATGTTCTGGTATCAGTGACGTTGCTCAGCAGTCACCCACACTTCTCTAAACCAGTATTTTCCTTTGTCCTTTCTAAATCTAATTTTTTTTCCAGAATGAATCCATTGCTGCGGGTTTTATCTTGGTTAGATATTTTCAGCACGTTTTTTTTTGCCCCATTTATTTATTTCTATCTTCTATCTATACACTTTGCCTTTCCAGAGAATGCAGATTCAGTGTCCTCTGTCTGTCCTCGTAGGAAAAAAATTGAATTAACTTCATTCTTTGTGTTTCCAGAGCATTTACTTTCATTCTGCAGCACTGAGCGTGACGCAGCTCTCGCTCACTGAACTTTCTCTCTACTAAATGATCTGAGTTTCCCTTGTACTCTGTTTCAGTATTTATTTTGTCCACTCTTCCAGAGGAGCAACTGAAAATTTTCCTCACTGAACATCATATTATTGTCTGAGGTCCCACTGGAAGACTTGATTTACATCTACTTGAAGAGGCATTGTGTCTTCGACGGACGTCACTCTCGTGGATATTCCGGTGTCATCAGCAAAGTTTCGGTGCTATGATTTATGTCTTTGTTAATGTTAGATATAAGAATGAAAAAACAAAAGTAGGGCGAGTACTGTGCCTTGACAAACAACTTTCCACTGTGGCAGCCTCAGACTTCACTCTGTTTACTACTACTCTCTGGGTTCTATTTAAGAACCAGTTATTCCTTTTGCACGCATTCTGTGAGCAGTCACACCATGGTGGTACTTGTCAGTACACACAGCATTAGCATTTAGCTTGATGAATTAGACACATGAAACATCTGGGTATCTTTATTTGTAGATGTTCCGCCATTCAGTGGTTTTTATCAATACAATACACGAACATAAACGAAAGCCTGTAGAAGAGGAGGAAATCAGTTCCTCAGCCTCGCAGAATTGTAAATAAAAAGCAGAAGAAGAGGTAATCAGTCTCTTAGTAGGTGTTGAGCACCGTAATCTTGAGGAATTTGAAAATGAAGCAGGAAAGTGGGCGCATTTAACTTGTCTTCCAGAAGATCTAGCATCATGCCATAATGTTCTAGCAATTGTAAAAGACAGAAGCTACCTGCTGTAAGTCCACGCTGCCTGGGTTGTCCATTTGTTGTGATGCCTTGTGTCTGGCAGTCTTACTTCATAGGTCCCTTTCAAAGATTTTCATGTGTGAAGTTAGCGCTGTTGGTCTAGAGTTTCTTACCACAATTGCACTACTACCACCTTTATGAAGTGGGAAAATATCAGTGGTTTTTAATACCTGTGGGACGATATTTTTTCAAGGAGCTTGTGTCAAGGCTCCTGCAAAACAATGCAAATGGCATGAACCTTGGAAATAGATACAAACAAATTGGTTTCGTTTCGGTCCTGGGACCTTGATCAGGGTCCCAGGGCCTTGATCAGGGTCCCAGGGCTTTGATCAGGGTCCCAGAGCCTTGATCAGGGTCCCAAGACCTTGATCAGGGTCCCAGGGTTTTGATCAGGGTCCCAGGGCTTTGATCAGGGTCCCATGGCCTTGATCAGGGTCCCAGGGCCTTGATCAGGGTCCCAGGGCCTTGATCAGGGTCCCAGGGCCTTGATCAGGGTCCCAGGGCCTTGATCAGGGTCCCAAGACCTTGATCAGGGTCGCAGGACTGAAATATGCTCTAGAGTTTTCTCACGTGTCTTTCTAAACCAAAAGAATACTAGCTGTCCGAGGGGAAAAAAAGTGTTTGCGCTTGAAAATAAGTAAGAGACGACCTAGCAAGGTCCCACCGAGATTCGATCTCGGATTCAGAGTCCAAAGTGCTAACCATTACACCATGGGACCGCCATACCATTTATTATTATTATTATTATTATTATTATTATTATTATTATTATTATTATTATTATTATTATTATTATTATTATTATTATTATTATTATTATTATTATATTGTTTTCGTGGGTGGTGGGTCAGTAACGAGTCACACTTCACCTCGGTAGTCCTGTTTGATCTATGTGTGAGTCTGACTTCAGTGTTCTGTCAGCAGCGTCTCCATGGTCCTGGACCACACTGGTGTACTGGTCTCCAAGGTCCAGTGTACTGGTACAGTACTGGTACAGTAAGTGATCTTGACTGCTCACTGTAATTTTTTGTACTGTGTTTGTAGTGTGAGTGGTGTGTGAGTGGTGTGTGAGTGGTGTGTGTTGTTATGTGAGTGGTGTGTGAGTGGTGTGTGTTGGTATGTGAGTGGTGTGTGAGTGGTGTGTGAGTGGTGTGTGTTGTTATGTGAGTGGTGTGTGTTGGTATGTGAGTGGTGTGTGTTGGTATGTGAGTGGTGTGTGAGTGGTGTGTGTTGTTATGTGAGTGGTGTGTGTTGGTATGTGAGTGGTGTGTGAGTGGTGTGTGAGTGGTGTGTGTTGTTATGTGAGTGGTGTGTGAGTGGTGTGTGAGTGGTGTGTGTTGTTATGTGAGTGGTGTGTGAGTGGTGTGTGAGTGGTGTGTGAGTGGTGTGTGAGTGGTGTGTGTTGTTATGTGAGTGGTGTGTGAGTGGTGTGTGTTGGTATGTGAGTGGTGTGTGTTGGTATGTGAGTGGTGTGTGAGTGGTGTGTGAGTGGTGTGTGTTGTTATGTGAGTGGTGTGTGAGTGGTGTGTGAGTGGTGTGTGAGTGGTGTGTGTTGGTATGTGAGTGGTGTGTGAGTGATGTGTGAGTGGTGTGTGAGTGGTGTGTGAGTGGTGTGTGAGTGGTGTGTGTTGGTATGTGAGTGGTGTGTGAGTGGTGTGTGAGTGGTGTGTGAGTGGTGTGTGAGTGGTGTGTGAGTGGTGTGTGAGTGGTGTGTGAGTGGTGTGTGAGTGGTGTGTGAGTGGTGTGTGAGTGGTGTGTGAGTGGTGTGTGAGTGGTGTGTGAGTGGTGTGTGTTGGTATGTGAGTGGTGTGTGAGTGGTGTGTGTTGGTATGTGAGTGGTGTGTGAGTGGTGTGTGAGTGGTGTGTGTTGGTATGTGAGTGGTGTGTGAGTGGTGTGTGTTGGTATGTGAGTGGTGTGTGAGTGGTGTGTGAGTGGTGTGTGAGTGGTGTGTGAGTGGTGTGTGTGATGTGAGTGATGTGAGTGGTGAGTGGTGTGAGTGGTGTGTGAGTGGTGTGTGAGTGGTGTGTGAGTGGTGTGTGAGTGGTGTGTGTTGTTATGTGAGTGGTGTGTGAGTGGTGTGTGTTGGTATGTGAGTGGTGTGTGAGTGATGTGTGAGTGGTGTGTGTTGGTATGTGAGTGGTGTGTGAGTGGTGTGTGTTGGTATGTGAGTGGTGTGTGAGTGGTGTGTGAGTGGTGTGTGAGTGGTGTGTGTTGTTATGTGAGTGGTGTGTGTTGGTATGTGAGTGGTGTGTGAGTGGTGTGTGAGTGGTGTGTGAGTGGTGTGTGAGTGGTGTGTGTTGTTATGTGAGTGGTGTGTGTTGGTATGTGAGTGGTGTGTGTTGGTATGTGTGTGAGTGGTGTGTGAGTGGTGTGTGAGTGGTGTGTGAGTGGTGTGTGAGTGGTGTGTGTTGGTATGTGAGTGGTGTGTGTTGGTATGTGAGTGGTGTGTGAGTGGTGTGTGAGTGGTGTGTGAGTGGTGTGTGTTGGTATGTGAGTGGTGTGTGTTGGTATGTGAGTGGTGTGTGAGTGGTGTGTGAGTGGTGTGTGAGTGGTGTGTGTTGGTAGTGGTGTGTGTTGGTATGTGAGTGGTGTGTGAGTGGTGTGTGAGTGGTGTGTGAGTGGTGTGTTGGTATGTGAGTGGTGTGTGAGTGGTGTGTGAGTGGTGTGTGAGTGGTCTGTGAGTGGTGTGTGAGTGGTGTGTGTTGGTAGTGGTGGTGTGTGAGTGGTGTGTGAGTGGTGTGTGAGTGGTGTGTGATGTGAGTGGTGTGTGAGTGGTGTGTGTGGTGTGTGTTGGTATGTGAGTGGTGTGTTGGTATGTGAGTGGTGTGTGAGTGGTGTGTGAGTGGTGTGTGAGTGGTGTGTGTTGTTATGTGAGTGGTGTGTGAGTGGTGTGTGAGTGGTGTGTGAGTGGTGTGTGAGTGGTGTGTGTTGTTATGTGAGTGGTGTGTGAGTGGTGTGTGTTGGTATGTGAGTGGTGTGTGAGTGGTGTGTGAGTGGTGTGTGTTGGTATGTGAGTGGTGTGTGAGTGGTGTGTGAGTGGTGTGTGTTGGTATGTGAGTGGTGTGTGAGTGGTGTGTGAGTGGTGTGTGAGTGGTGTGTGAGTGGTGTGTGAGTGGTGTGTGAGTGGTGTGTGTTGGTATGTGAGTGGTGTGTGTTGGTATGTGAGTGGTGTGTGAGTGGTGTGTGTTGGTATGTGAGTGGTGTGTGAGTGGTGTGTGAGTGGTGTGTGGGTGGTGTGTGAGTGGTGTGTGAGTGGTGTGTGTTGGTATGTGAGTGGTGTGTGAGTGGTGTGTGAGTGGTGTGTGGGTGGTGTGTGAGTGGTGTGTGTTGGTATGTGAGTGGTGTGTGAGTGGTGTGTGAGTGGTGTGTGAGTGGTGTGTGAGTGGTGTGTGAGTGGTGTGTGTTGGTATGTGAGTGGTGTGTGTTGGTATGTGAGTGGTGTGTGTTGGTATGTGAGTGGTGTGTGTTGGTATGTGAGTGGTGTGTGAGTGGTGTGTGAGTGGTGTGTGAGTGGTGTGTGAGTGGTGTGTGTTGGTATATGAGTGGTGTGTGAGTGGTGTGTGTTGGTATGTGAGTGGTGTGTGAGTGGTGTGTGTTGGTATGTGAGTGGTGTGTGAGTGATGTGTGAGTGGTGTGTGTTGGTATGTGAGTGGTGTGTGAGTGGTGTGTGAGTGGTGTGTGAGTGGTGTGTGAGTGGTGTGTGAGTGGTGTGTGTTGGTATGTGAGTGGTGTGTGTTGGTATGTGAGTGGTGTGTGAGTGGTGTGTGAGTGGTGTGTGAGTGGTGTGTGAGTGGTGTGTGAGTGGTGTGTGTTGGTATGTGAGTGGTGTGTGAGTGGTGTGTGTTGGTATGTGAGTGGTGTGTGAGTGGTGTGTGAGTGGTGTGTGAGTGGTGTGTGAGTGGTGTGTGTTGGTATGTGAGTGGTGTGTGAGTGGTGTGTGTTGGTATGTGAGTGGTGTGTGAGTGGTGTGTGAGTGGTGTGTGTTGGTATGTGAGTGGTGTGTGAGTGGTGTGTGAGTGGTGTGTGAGTGGTGTGTGAGTGGTGTGTGAGTGGTGTGTGAGTGGTGTGTGTTGGTATGTGAGTGGTGTGTGAGTGGTGTGTGTTGGTATGTGAGTGGTGTGTGAGTGGTGTGTGAGTGGTGTGTGAGTGGTGTGTGAGTGGTGTGTGAGTGGTGTGTGAGTGGTGTGTGTTGGTATGTGAGTGGTGTGTGAGTGGTGTGTGTTGGTATGTGAGTGGTGTGTGAGTGGTGTGTGAGTGGTGTGTGAGTGGTGTGTGAGTGGTGTGTGAGTGGTGTGTGAGTGGTGTGTGTTGGTATGTGAGTGGTGTGTGAGTGGTGTGTGTTGGTATGTGAGTGGTGTGTGAGTGGTGTGTGTTGGTATGTGAGTGGTGTGTGAGTGGTGTGTGTTGGTATGTGAGTGGTGTGTGAGTGGTGTGTGTTGGTATGTGAGTGGTGTGTGAGTGGTGTGTGAGTGGTGTGTGTTGGTATGTGAGTGGTGTGTGAGTGGTGTGTGTTGGTATGTGAGTGGTGTGTGGGTGGTGTGTGTTGGTATGTGAGTGGTGTGTGGGTGGTGTGTGAGTGGTGTGTGAGTGGTGTGTGTTGGTATGTGAGTGGTGTGTGGGTGGTGTGTGAGTGGTGTGTGAGTGGTGTGTGTTGGTATGTGAGTGGTGTGTGGGTGGTGTGTGAGTGGTGTGTGGGTGGTGTGTGAGTGGTGTGTGGGTGGTGTGTGAGAGGTGTGTGGGTGGTGTGTGGGTGGTGTATGAGTGGTGTGTGTTGGTATGTGAGTGGTGTGTGGGTGGTGTGTGAGTGGTGTGTGGGTGGTGTGTGGGTGGTGTGTGAGTGGTGTGTGTTGGTATGTGAGTGGTGTGTGGGTGGTGTGTGAGTGGTGTGTGGGTGGTGTGTGAGTGGTGTGTGGGTGGTGTGTGGTGTGTGGGTGGTGTATGAGTGGTGTGTTTTGGTATGTGAGTGGTGTGTGGGTGGTGTGATATAAATTCTCTGGAAAATGTACAAAGGAGGATGACAAAGTTGATCCCATGTATCAGAAACCTTCCCTATGAGGATAGACTAAGGGCCCTGAATCTGCACTCTCTAGAAAGACGTAGAATTAGGGGGGATATGATTGAGGTGTATAAATGGAAGACAGGAATAAATAAAGGGGATGTAAATAGTGTGCTGAAAATATCTAGCCTAGACAGGACTCGCAGCAATGGTTTTAAGTTGGAAAAATTCAGATTCAGGAAGGATATAGGAAAGTACTGGTTTGGTAATAGAGTTGTGGATGAGTGGAACAAACTCCCAAGTACCGTTATAGAGGCCAGAACGTTGTGTAGCTTTAAAAATAGGTTGGATAAATACATGAGTGGATGTGGGTGGGTGTGAGTTAGACCTGATAGCTTGTGCTACCAGGTCGGTTGCCGTGTTCCTCCCTTAAGTCAATGTGACCTGACCTGACTAGGTTGGGTGCATTGGCTTAAGCCGGTAGGAGACTTGGACCTGCCTCGCATGGGCCAGTAGGCCTTCTGCAGTGTTCCTTCGTTCTTATGTTCTTATGTTCTTATGTGTGTGAGTGGTGTGTGGGTGGTGTGTGAGTGGTGTGTGGGTGGTGTGTGAGTGGTGTGTGGGTGGTGTGTGGGTGGTGTGTGAGTGGTGTGTAGGTGGTGTGTGAGTGATGTGTGGGTGGTGTGTGGGTGGTGTGTGGGTGGCGTATGAGTGGTGAGTGGGTGGTGTGTGAGTGATGTGTGGGTGGTGAGTGATGTGTGGGTGGTGGCAGCGGGATGTTTGCGTGGGTAGTAAGTAAAGAGGGTGGAGGAGGTGCACCGCCCACCACCCGCGTGTGGGCGGTGCTGGCTGTGCCTGGTCCGCCCATAAGATAGTTTACTGCCAGTCTTACGAGAGTGTGGCAGTGTCTTATGTGGTGAATGACCGTAACACCACCACCACCACCCTGTAGCACCACCGCCACTACCACCACCACCATCCCCAGTGGCACCACTACCAACTCTGTGGCACCACCATCCTGTAGTACCACCACCACCCCCTGTGGCACCACTACCACTCTGTGGCACCACTATCACTCTGTGGCACCACTACCACTCTGTGGTACCACCACCATCCTGTAGCACAATCACCACCCTGTGGCATCATCACAACCTTGTAGCACCACCACCACCCTGCAGCACCACAACCACCACCCTGTGAACCACTACCACCCTGTAGCACCACCACCACCTCCCTGTGGACCACTACCACCCTGTAGCACCACCACCACCACCCTGTAGGCCACTACCACCCTGTAGCACCACCACCACTACCCTGTAGGCCACTACCACCCTGTAGCACCACCACCACCACCACCACCACCACCCTGTAGGCCACTACCACCCTGTAGCACCACCACCACCACCACCCTGTAGGCCACTACCACCCTGTAGCACCACCACCACCACCCTGTGGACCACTACCACCCTGTAGCATCACCACCACCACCAACCTGTGGACCACTACCACTCTGTAGCGCCACAACCACCCTATAGCACCACCACTCGTAGCAGCACCGCCAACTATAGCAGCACCACCAACTGTAGCAGCACCACCAACTGTAGCAGCACCACCACTCGTAGCAGCACCACCAACTGTAGCAGCACCACCAACTGTAGCAGCACCACCAACTGTAGCAGCACCACCAACTGTAGCAGCACCACTAGCTGTAGCAGCACCACCACTCGTAGCAGCACCATCAACTGTAGCATCACCACCAACTGTAGCAGCACCACCAACTGTAGCATCACCACCAACTGTAGCATCACCACCAACTGTTGCATCACCACCAACTGTAGCAGCACCACCAACTGTAGCAGCACCACCAACTGTAGCAGCACCACCAACCGTAGCAGCACCACCAACTGTAGCAGCACCACCAACTGTAGCAGCACCACCAACTGTAGTAGCACCACCACCCATAGCAGCACCACCAGCTGTAGTAGCACCACCAACTGTAGCAGCACCACCAACTGTAGCAGCACCACCAACTGTAGCAGCACCACCAACTGTAGCAGCACCACTAGCTGTAGCAGCACCACCACTCGTAGCAGCACCACCAACTGTAGCATCACCACCAACTGTAGCAGCACCACCAACTGTAGCATCACCACCAACTGTAGCATCACCACCAACTGTTGCATCACCACCAACTGTAGCAGCACCACCAACTGTAGCAGCACCACCAACTGTAGCAGCACCACCAACTCTAGCAGCACCACCAACTGTAGCAGCACCACCAACTGTAGCAGCACCACCAACTGTAGTAGCACCACCACCCATAGCAGCACCACCAGCTGTAGTAGCACCACCAACTGTAGCAGCACCACCAACTGTAGTAGCACCACCAACTGTAGCAGCACCACCAACTGTAGCAGCACCACCAACTGTAGTAGCACCACCACCCATAGCAGCACCACCAGCTGTTGTAGCACCACCAACTGTAGCAGCACTACCAACTGTAGCAGCACCACCAACTGTAGCAGAACCACCAACTGTAGCAGCACCACCAACTGTAGCAGCACCACCAACTGTAGTAGCACCACCACCCATAGCAGCACCACCAGCTGTAGTAGCACCACCAACTGTAGCAGCACCACCAACTGTAGCAGCACCACCAACTGTAGCAGCACCACCAACTGTAGCAGCACCACTAGCTGTAGCAGCACCACCACTCGTAGCAGCACCACCAACTGTAGCATCACCAAGAACTGTAGCAGCACCACCAACTGTAGCATCACCACCAACTGTAGCATCACCACCAACTGTTGCATCACCACCAACTGTAGCAGCACCACCAACTGTAGCAGCACCACCAACTGTAGCAGCAACACCAACTGTAGCAGCACCACCAACTGTAGCAGCACCACCAACTGTAGCAGCACCACCAACTGTAGTAGCACCACCACCCATAGCAGCACCACCAGCTGTAGTAGCACCACCAACTGTAGCAGCACCACCAACTGTAGTAGCACCACCAACTGTAGCAGCACCACCAACTGTAGCAGCACCACCAACTGTAGTAGCACCACCACCCATAGCAGCACCACCAGCTGTTGTAGCACCACCAACTGTAGCAGCACTACCAACTGTAGCAGCACCACCAACTGTAGCAGCACCACCAACTGTAGCAGCACCACCAACTGTAGTAGCACCACCACCCATAGCAGCACCACCAGCTGTAGTACCACCACCAACTGTAGCAGCACCACCAACTGTAGCATCACCACCAACTGTAGCAGCACCACCAACTGTAGCAGCACCACCAACTGTAGCAGCACCACCACCCATACCAGCACCACCAGCTGTAGTAGCACCACCAACTGTAGCAGTAAGGACATAATGTGAAGAATGTATAACCATGTATTGTATTAATACAACCAGTGAATGGCAATACGTCTACAAATAAAGTTACCCAAATGTTGTACATGTAGCTAATTCTTCATCGGATTAAGATAATATTGAAACTGAGGAAGAGTTAGCCAAGTTAATGTGTTGTTATTGAGGTGCGGAAGATGTACTCTAACGTACAGAAATACAAAGAACTAACCCTCGGTACTCTATAACATTCACGTACATTATCTTAATCTGAATCTATTGTTCCGTCTATATTTTCTACCATTAACAAATTTATCACATGTAACTATTTATCCCCCCCCCATCAAGGTCATATATGCAAATTAGATGTATTTCGCTCCCTGCACTATACAACCCCAGTCCTTTCTACCTCGTTGCACATGACAGGAACAGTAGACAGGGATTTAACAAGTCATCACATGGAAGCCAGTATCATAATACCTTGAATCCAAATGGTAAATTATAGCAAGCCACAACACACCCGCCATGACGCACCAGCTGGTCAACATCACTATCATCAGTCTTGTTCAAACTGACATAAAACACCCACAAGTTGAGGATTAAGACACATGTGCAACACTTGCGGATCTTTATTAATCAAATGTCTCACCTACACACTAGAGTTGTTCAGTCAAACACAGAAGCAGGAGCTTAATAGTGAATTGAAGATGATGTAATTACTCCATCAACCTTGGTTGATGCTCTGATTACTTGAATATGATAATGATGTTAATAATAATAATAATAATAATAATAATAATAATAATAATAATAATAATAATAATAATAATAATACAGAAAAAATCATAAAATTAATTATAATGATAATAGAAAGAAGAAGAAAAACATCTTTCTACGGAAGGTTTAAAGTTCCGAGGATCAGTTAACCTGTGATTGTGAACGACTGAGTCAGTGCCAGCTGAGACAGCCTCTCTCAGTGCCAGCTGAGACAGCCTCTCTCAGTGCCAGCTAAGACAGCCTCTCTCAGTGCCAGCTGAGAGAGACGCAGCCTCTCTCAGTCCCAGCTGAGAGAGACGCAGCCTCTCTCAGTCCCAGCTGAGAGAGAGAGAGCTAGCTAGGCCTGGCAGGAGAGAGGAACCACGTGGTCACACCAGCCGTTATGACAGTTACTGGCCATTGTGAAGTGGGGATGGGGGGCCAGGGGGTACATCCAGGGGGGGATGGGAGATAGGGGGGGCTTTCTTAACTCCTAATGTGCATCTCTGCGCACACACTCACATACAGACGAATACACACACACACGCATACCTTGAGTATATACACACCGTCAGGTGTATATCCCACAGCGTGTATACACATCGATGTGTATTAATCACAGTATATATACCGAGATTATTAATATTTAGGTAGATAGGGAAAAAGTCGATACAATATGTAGGAAGGTAAGTATACAGTTAAACAGATTTATAGATACATAGGTAAATATTTAGGTAGGTAGGTAAGAAGGTAGGTAGGCAAGTAGGGAGGTAGGTATGTAGGAACGGAGGTAGGTAGGTATGTAGGAACTGACGTAGAAAGGTAGGAAGATAGGTAGGAAGATAGGTATGTAGGGAGGTAGGTATGTAGGTAGGTATGAAGGAAGGTAGGCAGAAAGGTAAGTAGATATGTAGGAAGATACGTAGGTAGATAGGAAGGTAGGTAGGTAGGTGGGTAGGTAGGTAAGTAGTAGGTAAGTAGGTGTGTAGGAAGGTAGGTTCGTGGGTAGGTAGGTGGGCATATAGGAAGGTAGGAGAGCAGGTAGAAAGGTGACAGGTAGGTGGGTAGGTAGGTAAATAGGTAGGTAGGTACTTATTTAGGAAGGTAGGTTCGTGGGTAGGTAGGTGGGCATATAGGAAGGTAGGAGAGTAGGTAGAAAGGTGACAGGTAGGTGGGTAGGTAGGTAAATAGGTAGGTAGGTACGTATTTAGGTAGGTAGGTAGGAAGGTAGGTAGATATGTAGGAAGGTACGTAGGTAGATAGGACGGAAGGTAGGTAGGAAGGTAGGTAATTAGGTGTGTAGGAAGGTAGGTAGGTAGAAAGGTAGGTAGGAAGGTAAATAGATAGGTAGATAGGTACTAAGGTGGGTAGATAGGTAAGAAGGTAGGTAGGAAGGCAGGTATCTAGGAAGGAAGGTAGTGGGAAGGTAGGTAGGTAGGAAGGAACGTAGGTAGATAGGATGGTAGGTAGGAATGTAGGTAGGTAGGAAGGAAGGTAGATAGGTAGGAAGGAAGGTAGATAGATAGGTAAGAAGGTAGGAAGGTATATAGGTTGGTAGGTAGGAAGGTAGATAGATAGGCAGGAAGTAACGTAGGTAGGTATTTAGGAAGATAGGTAGGTACGTAGGTAGGAGGGTAGGTAAGTAGGTAGGTAGGCAGGAAGGAATGTAGGTAGGTATTTAGGAAGGTAGGTAGGTAGGAAGATAGGTAGGTACGTAGGTAGGAAGTAAGGTAGGTAGTTAGGAGGGTAGGTAGGTAGGAAGTAAAGTAGGTAGGAGGGTAGGTAGGTAGGTAAGTAGGTAGGTAGGTAGGGAGGTAGGAAGGAAGGTAGGTAGGTAGGAAAGTAGCAAGGAAAGAAGGTAGGTAGGAAGGAAGGTAGGTAGGTAGGAAAATAGGTAGGTACGTAGGTAGGAAGTAAGGTAGGTAGGTAGGAGGGTAGGTAGGTAGGAAGTAAAGTAGGTAGGAGGGTAGGTAGGTTGGTAGGTAAGTAGGTAGGTAGGTAGGAAGGTAGGGAGGTAGGAAGGAAGGTAGGTAGGTAGGGAAGTCGGAAGGAAAGAAGGTAGGTAGGTGGGAAGGAAGGTAGGTAGGTAGGAAGGAAGGTAGGTAGGTAAGCAGGTAGTTACATGCTCGGGGGGTCAGAGGCTGCAAACCTTACTCAACGAAGAGGATTTTGGGATGAGCATCACACCGAACACATCGTCTCAGGCGCACATAAAACAAATAACTGGTGCAGCACGTGGTTTCGACACCTAAGGAGTCATTCCGACACTACACCGTGTACGTCAGGCTCATATGGAGTATGCAGCTCCAGTATGGAACCCACACCTGGTCAAGCACTTCAAGAAATTAGAGAAAGCGTAAAGGTCTGCAACAAGACTAGTCTCGGAGCTGGGGTATATCCTATGAGGAGAGGTTAAGGGAACTCAACCTGAGAGAAATTGATAAGTTGGACAGGACCAGAATGTTTCAGAGATGAGGCACAGTAATAAGGGCTCACAACTGAAAGTTAAAAACTCTCATGAGTCATAGGAATGTTAGGAAGTATTTCTTTGGCCTTAGAGTTGTCAGGAAGTGGGACAATCTCGAGAGTGAAGTAGTGGAGGCAGGATCCATATATAGCTTTAAGAAGAGGTACGATAAGGCTCTAGGAGCAGGAAGAAAGTGGACCTAGTAACAACCAGCAGATAGGCGCGGACCAGGAGCTGTGACTGGACCCCTGCAACTACATAAAGGTGATCACACACACACACACACACACACACACACACACACACACACACACACACACACACACAGGAACAAAGTGACACAACTGGAAGTTAAAAACTCAGATTAGTCAAAAGGATGTTAGGAAGTATTTCTTCAGTCACAGAGTTGTCAGGAAGTGGAATAGTCTGGGAAGTGATGTAGTGGAGGCAGAATCCATACATAGCTTTAAGAAGAGATACGATACTGCTCCTAGAGAAGAGAGTGGATCTAGTAGCGACCAGCAAAGAGGCGGGGCCAGGAGCTGTCACTCGACCCCTGCAACCACGAATAGGTGAGTACACACACACACACAGGACCAGATTAGTGGCAGGAAGATTACTTGGGGTGTTGCCATGGTAACAGCACTACTACGGGGGATTATGGGGGGTAGTAACTCTCTCTCTCTCTCTCTCTCTCTCTCTCTCTCTCTCTCTCTCTCTCTCTCTCTCTCTCTCTCTCTCTCTCTTTCTCTCTCTCTCTGTCGTATCGTGATTGCTGTTTTCTGCTGGGTAAATTGTATTTACCCAGGGAATGGTACTTTCCTCCTGTTAAAAATGAGTGTGAAACAGACTGGTACTTTCCTCCTGATGTACGAATATGAAACAATTAAGGTACTTTCCTCTTGTTATATAAGTGTAAAACTAGGAATGCACTCTCCTGTTATATGAACGTCAAAACAGGGAAGGTACTTTCCTGTTATCTGCGTAAAACAGGGAAGGTATTCTCCTGTTATGTGAGCGTATAACAGAAGCCTGTTAGAGAAGACACACTCAGCACCTGAGCCTCACGTCTGGAAGTCCACTTTTATAAAGTCATGAGGACTCTCACTAGCACGAGTGCTGAGTGCTCAAGGACCACATAGTCTGGTAAAATTCCAGAGGCCTGAAAGAAGAGTGCAGTTGTAGCCTCCCTCCATCACTCATGGTACCATCACTCGTGATGGTACAGGATAGACAGGACAGTAGCACTAGCACCACATCTCATAACATTCACTGAAGGAATGATGTGATGTCAGTTAATAGATTTTTATGGAGAAGCATGACCCACACGACCCAGGACACATCATACCTCTCACTACTACAAGACCATTATGATGGAATCTCGAAAACTTTGTAAAAACTCTATTCACTTGCAATCTACGCAGACTTTGCTTTTGCTCAATGCAACTATAGGGTGTTAGCTCATACTACGATACCAGCAGATATAACTGGAAAATTAGAGAAATGGATAGTCAGATTTCTTAAAAATACAGCACAGAAAGTATTAGTAATAGACAGTGCAAAATCTAACCTTAGATAAGTTAAAAAAAAAAAAAAACTCGTTACCCCAGGGCAGGGTCCTGGAGCCTCTGCTGTTTATCATAGTTCTTTGTGTACCATGCTGAAAGAAACACGAAAGTCACCTCAGTAGAAGGCAGAAAAAAATATAAACAGATATTAACAGTTTCCCAGAGGATAAATATAAGCAAGATAAAGTTCATTGGTGGTTAATTTCAAGTTCTTTGATCTGGAAAGAATGAAGAACGTAAAATAAGCAGAGGATACATAACGCAGGAAGACCATGTTAGTTGATCTGTCGTTTAAAAAAAAACAATAATATAAGGCAAATAATAAGATAATGAGAAAGTAAGAACTTTCAGGGAAAAAAACACCAATGATGTTTTTACGTTTGTAACATTATTGTGTTCTCAGAGCACTTTGTCAGGCAGGAGTAATATCAGAGCTGGAAAATGGTAATTATGAGAGTTGTGGTGGTGGTAGTGATGATGGTGGTAGTGATGATGGTGGTGGTTCATAAGATTTGCTGGTCACCAGCTGCTCCTTCACCAGGAAAATGTCCTGTTTCACAAAGGTCTCTACACACTGTAAATTTAATTGCTTGGCCATCCCAGTGACACTAAAGTTAACTTATGGCACTGAGCTAGACTTTAATTGTAGGCCTGCTGCAGTGTTCCTTCTTTCTTATATTCTTTCTAATGTTCTTATGTACTGATTCTATGTGATCATTGAAGGTTCTTATTCCCATAATGACTAACAACATGCTCACCGCAGAAGTCAGATATACATACTCAGAAAATCAGAAAAAAGGAATTAATGTACAATTCTTATGGATTACTTCACTCATTAAATCACTCCTTTATGATCAAGCTGATAAATTAGTCAAATAAAGTACCATGGAGGAAAATGCAAAATATAACTTTGATATAATTGTACCTAGTATTAAGATTAATATTTAGAGAAAAGTAAATAATGAAGCTGAATGTTATAGGAATGTAGTTAGAAGCCTGAGTAGATCTGTCACTCAAAATGATGGTATGAACGTAGATAAGTACGTTTATGTAGCAATGTGAACACTGATATTGTAGTGGCCAGGCTTAGGCTTGGTCACAAGTATTGACTGATATTGTAGTAGCCAGGCTTAGGCTTGGTCACAAGTATTGACTGATATTGTAGTAGCCAGGCTTAGATTTGGTTACCAGTACTGACTGATGTAGTAGCCAGGCTTAGGCTTGGTTACCGGTACTGACTGATGTAGTAGTAGCCAGGCTTAGGCTTGGTTACTAATACTTCTGGCAGTTTGGTAGACACATATGATTGTTCAACTTTCTTGAAGATACGTATGGGTTGAATTGTTCACTTATTGAGTAATTTAGAGATAGTATAATAGTGTATGTGATATGTCACGATATCGTGTTAATCAAAATAAAATACGAAACATATTAAGCAAATATTTTAAAATTGACATGCAACAGATAAAACAGAGATAATCTCGTTAAAGCTTTTAGTGCCTAGTTCCTAGACCTTTTGTGTATCGATATGTTCTTACACTACCCTCCACAGGATAGATACGAGGTGCACTTCAACAGCAAAATCTAAATCTAATCTAATCCCTCACTCACTCCCCACACTAACCACTAAGATCTCTGCCTAACAAGGTCCCTTCCCAAAAGGTTCCTACCTCACCAGGTTCCTGCTTCACCAGGTCCCTGCTTCACCAGGTCCCTGCTTCACCAGGTCCCTGCCTCACCAGATCCCTGCCTCACCAGGTCCTTGCCTCACTAGGTCCCTGCTTCACCAGGTCCCTGCCTCACCAGGTCCCTGCTTCACCAGGTCCTTGCCTCACTAGGTCCCTGCCTCACCAGGTCCCTGCTTCACCAGGTCCTTGCCTCACTAGGTCCCTGCCTCAAACACTCACCAAACAGGGTGATCACATCTCACCACTAACACAGTAAACTCATTTTTGTGATCGTTTAGGAAAGAAACTGACAGTGATCTAGTTTTTATGTCTGTTTTATGTTCATCGTTAGTGTCCAGTTTTAGTTGTATGTGTGTGTGTACTCACATGCAGCGGTCGAGTCCTAGCTCCAGGCTCAGGCCCCTCAACTTACCACTTGCCAGATTCACTTCCTCCTAGCCTTGTGGAACCTGCCTCCACCACTTCTTCACCGAGATCATTCCACTTCAGACTACTCTGAGCCTGAAGAAATACTTCCAGAAATCCGTGTGGCTCATCTGTATATTTAACTTCCAGCTGTGTCGCCAAGTGCCGGTTTTCCCCCTCTCAGACAGCCTGTCGCTGTCTACTATCAATTTCTCTGAGGACTGTGTATGTTATTTTCATATCTTCCCTGGTTCTTCTGTCTCTCCTATCGTGTCTACATCTGGATGCGAGGTCTCCTCTGCTTCCCGGCATTTTCCAACTAGGTCATTCCATTATCTCCTTCCTTGACATTCTTTCCAGTTCTCTATCCTACTGCGATGCATTCAGGAACTCTCCCATCCACTTAAAGTTTTATTCTAAACTCAGACGTCTTGATCCCTCAACCTGTCGCTTTTTCCTCTACCTCAAGGTCCACAAGTTGCTCGAAGTATAGACTGTATGATCACTAGTGTCCAGGGGGCTCTCATATTGTATCACCCATGTCAGATGCACTTGTGGTAAATACTAGGCCCAGTCTTGCTGGTTCATCTTTTCATTTCACTCTTGTCATCTCTTTAACATGCTGGCTCGAAAGTTTTCTCTAATCACCTCTTTTAACTTAGCACTCCATGCCCCCGGTCCCACAATTTATTTCTTTTTGTTTGGTTGAAGTCATCCTTGTGATGCTATGTGCACCTTCAGGTGCTTCTGCTATGATGTCAACAATTACTTCGTTGTTTTCTTTATATTTCTGTTTCTGTCTCATAATGTTAGATGATGGACTGTATATTACTGGAACTACTACACTGGGTTCCCCAGTCTTAACTGAGACCACATGAAGTTGTGCATCTCTTATGCATTTGTTCCTCTCACTTCTCCAGAACTCCACTGATTTCTGATTAGCAGCGCAAGTCCTCTGCCTCCTCTGTTGCCTCTGTCTTCCCTTATCACTTGATGTCTTTATGGAAAGGTGATGGCCGTGATGTCTGGGGTTACCTCAGCTATTCACTCTTTCAGTTCATTATTCTTGTTTGATAATTCATCTGCATTTGTATACCACACTCCTAGCTTACGTTCCCTTACAATACACTGGTTGGTGTTGTCTACTCTTTCTGCATGTTGCTGACCTAACTTTATCCTTGATTTGTTCCCACCACTACAGAGGAACGGGTCAAGGATAAGGTAGGTAGGAAAAGGGAATGGGAGGAAGGTGTGGGTAGAATATGGAGGGAAGGGGGGTGCTGGGGAATAGGGGTGAGTGGCTCAGAATTCGGCCAGCTGGGGAAGGAAGGAGTGGAGTTGTGCCTAGAAGAGTTCCTCGAGTTTGGTGCTCCCTCATCTGCTGTTATTCTCCGTGAATGACGACGGGTTTCGGTACTCCCTCATCTGTTCCATTTTCATCACTCTCCTGTTCTAATCCTGTGTGTGTATATATATAGAAGGGTGGGGATGCGTGCATGTGCATGCGTGTGTGTACTTCCAGTTTAGTGATTGTTAAGGGTTGGGTCTTGTTCATGTGCCTGTCTGGTTGCATCGACTGGCAGTACTGGGTTCTGGTCACTTGAACCTTGTCATACCAACTCTTTAAAACTATATATGAAGCTTGTTATCACCACTTCTTCCATATCTAATTCTTTCCATTTTCCTATTAGGCTGAGACTGAAAAAGTACTTCCCAACATCTGTGTTTTTAACTTCCATCTATATCCCCTTGTACTGGCCTTCACACCGTAAAAATTGTGTTTTATCAGTCTTATCAGTTCCTCGAGAGTATTTTTCTTGCACTGTAATCTTGTCCTGCCTCGTCCTCGTCTCGATGGCCGTCAGGTTCATCTCATTTAGTTTCGTCATAATATACTCTTCACAACACCGAAACTAATCTAATTACAAACCATCTTCATCAGGTGGAGACTCCAAGCTAGTGCTACATACTGCAGTTGAAATAATGTTGGTAGAATTACCCACAGTATGTCAGGTAAAAGGACACATGTGTAATTGATACGACATATTTTGTTGTGGCAACATTTCGCTCTCCAGGAGCTTTGTCAAGCCTTTGACAAAGTTCCTGGCGAGCGAAATGTTGCCACAATAAAATGTCCCATTAGTTACACATGTGTTCTTTTACCTAGTATATACTGCAGTTGTTTCTCAGCTTTACTTCATACCCCTGTATAGTTGCTCCTGGCTCGTCTGCTTGCTTCTTGTTTTCTTCTCTCCTCTGTACTTCTCTTCTTGCCTCCCTGTTTCCGACTGTCCTCTATGCTTCACAGTTCTTCCTGCCTACAAGCCTGCTGGAACCGAGGGACTCTTATTTTATGTCTCCTCTTGTCTGATATAAATCTCTTTCTTACCTCACTACACTCTTACTCTAGATTTCCATCGTCTCTTGGGCTGTCTAGCCTTCCAGTTAACTTTTTTCAGGAAATTTCTCAATCCCTCATTGTCTGCTCTTTAGTTTTTTCTTATTTCCTGCACCATTTTACTCACCTGCACCTGTGGTATTCCACTGTCAACGTCACCTAGGTCTTAGATATGGACCTTAAGATATCGTAGATTCCAAGAGTTCTAAAGAAATGTAAAGAGGAACATATTGAAGCATTATCTGAGGCATTATCTGGTCTCTTCAACAAATCATTACAAAACGGATATCATACCAATTAAAATGAAAATGTCAGATGCCATACCCACTCACAAATTAGGAGACAGGTCCTTGGCTTCAAATTATAAATCAATCAGCCTAACCTCAACTGTAAGTAAGTTGATGGAATCAATTATTGCGGAAGCAATTTGAAGCCTCCTTGAAAAGTATAATTTCATCAATGAATCTCAGCGCGGTTTCACAAAGGGCGTTAATGCCATACGAATTTACTTATCTTTTTCACCAAAGTACGAGTAGTTGAGGTGATAAACCAAGTTAAAAAATACGGTAGTGTGTATGTGGACTTCAGTGAGGCCTTTAATAGAGTTCCACACAGGGAACTGTTGAAGAAAGTAGCAACACGTGGAATAGGTGGAGACAATTAACTCATGGATCGAGGCGTAGTTGACTCATAGGCTACAGAGTTTGAAATAAATGGGGAGAAATTAGAATGGTGACCTGTTACCAGTGGTGTTTCATGTGGATCTGTATTGTGCCCTTTAATGTTCACTGTATACATAGACGACCTAAATGAGAAATTATATAACGACACAAGTAAGTTTGCCGATAACACTAAATATAGGCTGTCAAATAAATTCTGATGATGACACACATAGCTACGAGATGACCTGGTTGAGTTGGTGTTGTGGTCACACAAGTGACAGATGCGGTTCAATATAAAGAAATATAATCCTGGGAAAACCAAATATCTATGGTAGGTACAATATAAAATTAACAATATAGATCTCAATGAAACTGAATGTGAAGAAGATCGAGAAGTTGATTCTGGTTATCAGTAAAATAAAGCCACAACAACACTGTGTAAGTGTTCGCAATAAAGCTACTCAAATTCTAAGCCTCATACAAAAAGTATAAATAATAGGAGTCATCAGATAATAATTAAAATTGATATATCTTTGGTTTGGTCTCTTTTAGATTACGCTGCTCAGATCTGGTCTCCATCTTAAAGAATGGACATAAATTCCCTGGAAAAAAGTATGCAGAGAAGGATAACAAAGTTGATCCCTTGTATTATAAACCTATTCAACAATGATCAGCTGACATCACTGACCTTGTACTCTCTGGAAAGCGCAGAATTAGGGAAAATATGACTGAAGTGGACAACTGGAATAAATAAGAGGAACGTCAATAACGCGATGAAATATCTAATGAGGACAGGACTCGCACCAATAGCTTCAAATTATACCAGTTTAGATTTAGAAAAGATACAGAAAGCACTGGTTTAGTTATAGATTGACCAAACTTTGCATAGCTTTAAAAATATTTTGGACAGGTATATGAATGGGTGTGAATTAGACCTGCCTAGCATGGGTCAGTAAGCCTGTTGCAGTACTTCTGTGATATTATGTTCTTAACACAGTGTTCTTGAGATATTATAGATACCAAAACAACACAGTGTTCTTGGGATATCGTAAATACCAAGACAACACAGTGTTCTTGAGATATCGTAGATACCAAAACAACACAGTGTTCTTGGGATATCGTAGACACCAAGACAACACAGTGTTCTTGAGATATCGTAGATACCAAGACAACACAGTGTTCCTGGGATATCATAGATACCAAGACAACACAGTGTTCTTGGGATATCGTAGATACCAAGACAACACAGTGTTCTTGGGATATCGTAGATAACAAGACAACACAATGTTCTTGGGATATCGTAGATACCAAGACAGCACAGTGTTCCTGGGATATCATAGATACCAAGACAACACAGTGTTCTTGAGATATCGTATACCAAGACCGAGCTGAACAACATCTGTCAGCATCAAGTATCAACCTTGTGGAACACTGGTCTGGCTGTTGTCACACTCTTGTGGTCTGCCTCATGAAGGTTACACCTAGGCCAAATATTTTCGAGGCCTATTTACTGTGGAACAGTCAGATTTAAAGTAAGAGAGAGAGAGAGAGAGAGAGAGAGAGAGAGAGAGAGAGAGAGAGAGAGAGAGAGAGAGAGAGAGAGGTTCTATTTACGACTGTACGGAAAGGTCTCAACTACCCTGAGGGTAATTACAAGAGTGATACCAGTCTTCTGGGCAACCAGTACCACCACCACGGCCACCAGCCTACAAAACAACCACAAGACACGATGTTCACTCTGTGGTTAATTCCTGTTGCTTGTAGAACTCACCGATGGGTCTGTGGTTCAATGCTGCTGAGTGGAGAACTCACCGCCGGTTCTGTGGTTCACTTCTGCTGACTAGAGAATTCACCGATGGTTCCGACACCCCTTGACTCCTTCCGGGATAATTACTTCCCTCCTACTGAGACAACGATCACCACCCCATCCTGGGATGCTCAGGCAGGAAGTTAACACCAACCCTAAGGTTCACTGACAAAGGTGGTTCACTGACAAAGGTGGTTCACTGACAAAGGAGGTTCACTGACAAAGGAGGTTCACTGACAAAGGAGGTTCACTGACAAAGGAGGTTCACTGACAAAGGAGGTTCACTTACAAAGGAGGTTCACTGACAAAGGTGGTTCACTTACAAAGGAGGTTCACTGACAAAGGAGGTTCACTGACAAAGGAGGTTCACTGACAAAGGAGGTTCACTTACAAAGGAGGTTCACTGACAAAGGAGGTTCACTGACAAAGGAGGTTCACTGACAAAGGAGGTTCACTGACAAAGGAGGTTCACTGACAAAGGAGGTTCACTGACAAAGGTGGTTCACTGACAAAGGAGGTTCACTGACAAAGGAGGTTCACTGACAAAGGTGGTTCACTGACAAAGGAGGTTCACTAACAAAGGAGGTTCACTGACAAAGGAGGTTCACTGACAAAGGAGGTTCACTTACAAAGGAGGTTCACTGACAAAGGTGGTTCACTGACAAAGGAGGTTCACTTACAAAGGAGGTTCACTGACAAAGGAGGTTCACTGACAAAGGAGGTTCACTGACAAAGGAGGTTCACTGACAAAGGAGGTTCACTGACAAAGGAGGTTCACTTACAAAGGAGGTTCACTGACAAAGGAGGTTCACTTACAAAGGAGGTTCACTGACAAAGGAGGT
>NC_091322.1:31961929-31989429 GCF_038502225.1 Cherax quadricarinatus | reverse complement strand
GCTTGTTGAGGCGGGTATTCAAAGCTACCCAAGAATTTACTCCTGTACCAACAACATCAATCAAACCCAGCACCTCCCACTCATATATTTGTCCAATCTCTTTTTAAAGTCACCCAAGGTCCTAGCCTCTATTACCCTACTCGGAAGATTGTTCCACGCATCCACAGCTCTTGTTCGTAAACCAGTACTTACCTATGTCCTTTCTAAATCTAAATTTATCCAACTTTAATCCATTATTTCTGGTTCTTACTTGGTTCGACATCCTCATTACTTTATTAATATCACCTTTGTTTATGCCCATCATCCACTTATACACTTACATGATATCTCCCCTCATTCTACGTCTCTCCAGAGACGTAGAATGAGGGGAGTGGAGACTCAAGGACCGACAAATTTGGGAAATAGCTTATACATACAAGGGTTCTGAGTATGATTTTGCAACATGACTTGCAACCTGGTACTACCTTACTCTCCTTAGTTATGACATAACAATTACAGGTAATCTTCTCTACTGCCATTTTAAGACTTCCTCGTAGTCTCTGAAGGACGAGCTAAGAAGTCTGCATCTTACTGACGCTGAAATTATCAATAACATAGACAAGCTGAGGCAGAGAAAGCAGAACTTCGAAAGAAAAACACTTACCATAGTGATACAATGCAAACTGAGGTGTCTCTCCAGTTAAGTTTACTCAGGTACAGGTACACATACATACAGTTACATGAATTATCATACATAGCAGCATATGTGTAGGTTACCTAGGATAATCTAAGAAAAAGAAATCAAACAAAGTGACTTATTCCCACTGGGATCCTTGCACAAAGAATTTTGTTTACTCTTTACATCTGGAATGGCATCATCCCATGTGGTACAGCTCAGAGTGATGGTCATTCTGAGCACCTCTGGGATTTTGCGATTTGCTGGAGTAATGTACTGCTCTGGGTTTTACATTTCGAGCTAATGCCACTAGGCCACGTGCTGCCATCTGTCGGGGCTTAGACCAACTAGACCTCACTGCACGAGACGCTGCCTCGCTCTCACAATTGCGCCAGAGAGCCCACGGACAAGACCTGCTCCTCTCTGTCTCATCGGGGCCATGGGCCGGGCAGGCCTACCCTAGACCACTGCCTGCCCTGACAACCCCAATAAAGCTAAGACGCCTCGGAAGAAGGATTGTTCAACCCACCAGAGACATACCCTCTTTATACATAAAGGAAGTTTACTTGACAAAGGAGGTTCACCTGACAAAGAAGGTTCACCTGACAAAGAAGGTTCACCTGACAAAGGTTCACCTGACGAAGAAGGTTCACCTGACAAAGAAGGTTCACCTAACAAAGAAGGTTCACCTGACAAAGGAGGTTCACCTAACAAAGGAAGTTTATCTAACAAAGAAGGTTCACCTGACAAAGAAGGTTCACCTGACAAAGGAAGTTTATCTAACAAAGAAGGTTCACCTGATAAAGGAGGTTTACCTAACAAAGAAGGTTCACCTGACAAAGAAAGTTCACCTGACAAAGAAGGTTCACCTGACAAAGAAGGTTCACCTGATAAAGGAGGTTTACCTAACAAAGAAGGTTCACCTGACAAAGAAGGTTCACCTGACAAAGAAGGTTCACCTGACAAAGAAGGTTCACCAAACAAAGAAGGTTCACCTGACAAAGGAGGTTCACCTGACAAAGGAGGTTTATCTGACAAAGAAGGTTCACCTGACAAAGGAGGTTTATCTGACAAAGAAGGTTCACCTGACAAAGGAGGTTCACCTGACAAAGGAGGTTCACCTAACAAAGAAGGTTCACCTGACAAAGGAGGTTCACCTGACAAAGGAGGTTCACCTAACAAAGAAGGTTCACCTGACAAAGAAGGTTTACCTAACAAAGAAGGTTCACCTGACAAAGAAGGTTCACCTAACAAAGAAGGTTCACCTGACAAAGGAGGTTCACCTAACAAAGTAGGTTCACCTAACAGAGGAGGTTTACCTAACAAAGTAGGTTCACCTGACAAAGGAGGTTCACCTAACAAAGTAGGTTCACCTAACAGAGGAGGTTCACCTAACAAAGAAGGTTCACCTGACAAAGGAGGTTCACCTGACAAAGGAGGTTCACCTAACAAAGAAGGTTCACCTGACAAAGAAGGTTCACCTGACAAAGAAGGTTCACCTAACAAAGAAGGTTTACCTAACAAAGAAGGTTCACCTGACAAAGGAGGTTCACCTAACAAAGTAGGTTCACCTAACAGAGGAGGTTTCAATAACAAAGAAGGTTCACCTGACAAAGAAGGTTCACCTAACAAAGAAGGTTCACCTAACAAAGGAGGTTCACCTAACTGACCTCTCCTCGCACCTGCCAAACCAATATCGCCTCAGGTACGCTCTAATAACCTGGAAACATGCAGAACATTGAATAAAGTTTTCAGACTGACTGGTTGTGTACTGCATCTCTCAGCCAGCCCATCCCATCCCATCCTCTGTTACTGTGTCTCTCAGCCAGCCCGTGCCATCCTCTGTTACTGTGTCTCTCAGCCAGCCCGTCCCATCCTCTGTTACTGTGTCTCTCAGCCAGCCCGTCCCATCCTCTGTTACTGTGTCTCTCAGCCAGCCCGTCCCATCCTCTGTTACTGTGTCTCTCAGCCAGCCCGTCCCATCCTCTGTTACTGCATCTCTCAGCCAGCCCGTCCCATCCTCTGTTACTGTGTCTCTCAGCCAGCCCGTCCCATCCTCTGTTACTGTGTCTCTCAGCCAGCCCGTCCCATCCTCTGTTACTGCATCTCTCAGCCAGCCCGTGCCATCCTCTGTTACTGTGTCTCTCAGCCAGCCCGTCCCATCCTCTGTTACTGTGTCTCTCAGCCAGCCCGTCCCATCCTCTGTTACTGTGTCTCTCAGCCAGCCCGTCCCATCCTCTGTTACTGTGTCTCTCAGCCAGCCCGTCCCATCCTCTGTTACTGCATCTCTCAGCCAGCCCGTCCCATCCTCTGTTACTGTGTCTCTCAGCCAGCCCGTCCCATCCTCTGTTACTGCGTCTCTCAGCCAGCCCGTGCCATCCTCTGTTACTGCGTCTCTCAGCCAGCCCGTCCCATCCTCTGTTACTGTGTCTCTCAGCCAGCCCGTCCCATCCTCTGTTACTGTGTCTCTCAGCCAGCCCGTCCCATCCTCTGTTACTGCGTCTCTCAGCCAGCCCGTCCCATCCTCTGTTACTGTGTCTCTCAGCCAGCCCGTCCCATCCTCTGTTACTGCGTCTCTCAGCCAGCCCGTCCCATCCTCTGTTACTGTGTCTCTCAGCCAGCCCGTGCCATCCTCTGTTACTGTGTCTCTCAGCCAGCCCGTCCCATCCTCTGTTACTGTGTCTCTCAGCCAGCCCGTGCCATCCTCTGTTACTGCGTCTCTCAGCCAGCCCGTCCCATCCTCTGTTACTGTGTCTCTCAGCCAGCCCGTGCCATCCTCTGTTACTGTGTCTCTCAGCCAGCCCGTGCCATCCTCTGTTACTGTGTCTCTCAGCCAGCCCGTCCCATCCTCTGTTACTGTGTCTCTCAGCCAGCCCGTCCCATCCTCTGTTACTGTGTCTCTCAGCCAGCCCGTGCCATCCTCTGTTACTGTGTCTCTCAGCCAGCCCGTGCCATCCTCTGTTACTGGGTCTCTCAGCCAGCCCGTCCCATCCTCTGTTACTGTGTCTCTCAGCCAGCCCGTGCCATCCTCTGTTACTGCGTCTCTCAGCCAGCCCGTCCCATCCTCTGTTACTGTGTCTCTCAGCCAGCCCGTCCCATCCTCTGTTACTGTGTCTCTCAGCCAGCCCGTTCCATCCTCTGTTACTGTGTCTCTCAGCCAGCCCGTCCCATCCTCTGTTACTGTGTCTCTCAGCCAGCCCGTGCCATCTTCTGTTACTGCGTCTCTCAGCCAGCCCGTCCCATCCTCTGTTACTGTGTCTCTCAGCCAGCCCGTCCCATCCTCTGTTACTGAGTCTCTCAGCCAGCCCGTCCCATCCTCTGTTACTGCGTCTCTCAGCCAGCCCGTCCCATCCTCTGTTACTGTGTCTCTCAGCCAGCCCGTCCCATCCTCTGTTACTGCATCTCTCAGCCAGCCCGTCCCATCCTCTGTTACTGTGTCTCTCAGCCAGCCCGTCCCATCCTCTGTTACTGTGTCTCTCAGCCAGCCCGTCCCATCCTCTGTTACTGTGTCTCTCAGCCAGCCCGTCCCATCCTCTGTTACTGCATCTCTCAGCCAGCCCGTCCCATCCTCTGTTACTGTGTCTCTCAGCCAGCCCGTCCCATCCTCTGTTACTGCGTCTCTCAGCCAGCCCGTGCCATCCTCTGTTACTGCGTCTCTCAGCCAGCCCGTCCCATCCTCTGTTACTGTGTCTCTCAGCCAGCCCGTCCCATCCTCTGTTACTGTGTCTCTCAGCCAGCCCGTCCCATCCTCTGTTACTGTGTCTCTCAGCCAGCCCGTCCCATCCTCTGTTACTGTGTCTCTCAGCCAGCCCGTCCCATCCTCTGTTACTGTGTCTCTCAGGCAGCCCGTCCCATCTTCTGTTACTGTGTCTCTCAGCCAGCCCGTCCCATCCTCTGTTACTGTGTCTCTCAGCCAGCCCGTCCCATCCTCTGTTACTGTGTCTCTCAGCCAGCCCGTCCCATCCTCTGTTACTGTGTCTCTCAGCCAGCCCGTCCCATCCTCTGTTACTGTGTCTCTCAGCCAGTCCGTCCCATCCTCTGTTACTGTGTCTCTCAGGCAGCCCGTCCCATCTTCTGTTACTGTGTCTCTCAGCCAGCCCGTCCCATCCTCTGTTACTGTGTCTCTCAGCCAGCCCGTCCCATCCTCTGTTACTGTGTCTCTCAGCCAGCCCGTCCCATCCTCTGTTACTGTGTCTCTCAGCCAGCCCGTCCCATCCTCTGTTACTGTGTCTCTCAGCCAGCCCGTCCCATCCTCTGTTACTGTGTCTCTCAGGCAGCCCGTCCCATCTTCTGTTACTGTGTCTCTCAGCCAGCCCGTCCCATCCTCTGTTACTGTGTCTCTCAGCCAGCCCGTCCCATCCTCTGTTACTGTGTCTCTCAGCCAGCCCGTCCCATCCTCTGTTACTGTGTCTCTCAGCCAGCCCGTCCCATCCTCTGTTACTGTGTCTCTCAGCCAGCCCGTCCCATCCTCTGTTACTGTGTCTCTCAGCCAGCCCGTCCCATCCTCTGTTACTGTGTCTCTCAGCCAGCCCGTGCCATCCTCTGTTACTGTGTCTCTCAGCCAGCCCGTGCCATCCTCTGTTACTGCGTCTCTCAGCCAGCCCGTGCCATCCTCTGTTACTGCATCTCTCAGCCAGCCCGTGCCATCCTCTGTTACTGCATCTCTCAGCCAGCCCGTGCCATCCTCTGTTACTGCGTCTCTCAGCCAGCCCGTGCCATCCTCTGTTACTGCATCTCTCAGCCAGCCTGTCCCATCCTCTGTTACTGCATCTCTCAGCCAGCCCATGCCATCCTCTGTTACTGCATCTCTCAGGCAGCCCGTGCCATCCTCTGTTACTGCATCTCTCAGCCAGCCCGTGCCATCCTCTGTTACTGCATCTCTCAGCCAGCCTGTCCCATCCTCTGTTACTGCGTCTCTCAGCCAGCCCGTGCCATCCTCTGTTACTGCATCTCTCAGCCAGCCTGTCCCATCCTCTGTTACTGCATCTCTCAGCCAGCCCGTCCCATCCTCTGTTACTGCGTCTCTCAGCCAGCCCGTCCCATCCTCTGTTACTGCATCTCTCAGCCAGCCTGTCCCATCCTCTGTTACTGCATCTCTCAGCTAGCCCGTCCCATCCTCTGTTACTGCATCTCTCAGCCAGCCCGTGCCATCCTCTGTTACTGCATCTCTCAGCCAGCCTGTCCCATCCACTGTTACTGCATCTCTCAGCCAGCCCGTCCCATCCTCTGTTACTGCGTCTCTCAGCAAGCCCGTCCCATCCTCTGTTACTGCGTCTCTCAGCCAGCTCGTCCCATCCTCTGTTACTGCATCTTTCAGCCAGCCCGTCCCATCCTCTGTTACTGCATCTCTCAGCCAGCCCGTGCCATCCTCTGTTACTGCATCTCTCAGCCAGCCTGTCCCATCCTCTGTTACTGCATCTCTCAGCCAGCCCGTCCCATCCTCTGTTACTGCGTCTCTCAGCCAGCCCGTCCCATCCTCTGTTACTGCATCTCTCAGCCAGCCCGTGCCATCCTCTGTTACTGCGTCTCTCAGCCAGCCCGTGCCATCCTCTGTTACTGCATCTCTCAGCCAGCCCGTCCCATCCTCTGTTACTGCATCTCTCAGCCAGCCCGTGCCATCCTCTGTTACTGCGTCTCTCAGCCAGCCCGTCCCATCCTCTGTTACTGCATCTCTCAGCCAGCCCGTGCCATCCTCTGTTACTGCATCTCTCAGCCAGCCCGTCCCATCCTCTGTTACTGCATCTCTCAGCCAGCCCGTGCCATCCTCTGTTACTGCATCTCTCAGCCAGCCTGTCCCATCCTCTGTTACTGCATCTCTCAGCCAGCCCGTCCCATCCTCTGTTACTGCGTCTCTCAGCCAGCCCGTCCCATCCTCTGTTACTGCATCTCTCAGCCAGCCCGTGCCATCCTCTGTTACTGCGTCTCTCAGCCAGCCCATGCCATCCTCTGTTACTGCATCTCTCAGCCAGCCCGTGCCATCCTCTGTTACTGCATCTCTCAGCCAGCCTGTCCCATCCTCTGTTACTGCATCTCTCAGCCAGCCCATCCCATCCTCTGTTACTGCGTCTCTCAGCCAGCCCGTCCCATCCTCTGTTACTGTGTCTCTCAGCCAGCCCGTCCCATCCTCTGTTACTGAGTCTCTCAGCCAGCCTGTCCCATCCTCTGTTACTGCGTCTCTCAACCAGCCAGTCCCATCCTCTGTTACTGCATCTCTCAACCAGCCCGTCCCATCCTCTGTTACTGCGTCTCTCAGCCAGCCTGTCCCATCCTCTGTTACTGCATCTCTCAACCAGCCCGTCCCATCCTCTGTTACTGCATCTCTCAGCCAGCCCGTCCCATCCTCTGTTACTGCGTCTCTCAGCCAGCCCGTCCCATCCTCTGTTACTGAGTCTCTCAGCCAGCCTGTCCCATCCTCTGTTACTGCATCTCTCAACCAGCCCGTCCCATCCTCTGTTACTGCGTCTCTCAGCCAGCCCGTCCCATCCTCTGTTACTGAGTCTCTCAGCCAGCCTGTCCCATCCTCTGTTACTGCATCTCTCAGCCAGCCCGTCCCATCCTCTGTTACTGCATCTCTCAGCCAGCCCGTCCCATCCTCTGTTACTGCATCTCTCAACCAGCCCGTCCCATCCTCTGTTACTGCATCTCTCAACCAGCCCGTCCCATCCTCTGTTACTGCATCTCTCAGCCAGCCCGTCCCATCCTCTGTTACTGCGTCTCTCAGCCAGCCCGTCCCATCCTCTGTTACTGAGTCTCTCAGCCAGCCCGTCCCATCCTCTGTTACTGCATCTCTCAGCCAGCCTGTCCCATCCTCTGTTACTGCATCTCTCAACCAGCCCATCCCATCCTCTGTTACTGCGTCTCTCAGCCAGCCCGTCCCATCCTCTGTTACTGCGTCTCTCAGCCAGCCTGTCCCATCCTCTGTTACTGCGTCTCTCAGCCAGCCTGTCCCATCCTCTGTTACTGCATCTCTCAGCCAGCCCATCCCATCCTCTGTTACTGCGTCTCTCAGCCAGCCCGTCCCATCCTCTGTTACTGCGTCTCTCAGCCAGCCCATCCCATCCTCTGTTACTGCGTCTCTCAGCCAGCCCGTCCCATCCTCTGTTACTGCATCTCTCAGCCAGCCCGTCCCATCCTCTGTTACTGCGTCTCTCAGCCAGCCCGTGCCATCCTCTGTTACTGCATCTCTCAGCCAGCCCGTGCCATCCTCTGTTACTGCATCTCTCAGCCAGCCCGTGCCATCCTCTGTTACTGCATCTCTCAGCCAGCCCGTGCCATCCTCTGTTACTGCATCTCTCAGCCAGCCTGTCCCATCCTCTGTTACTGTGTCTCTCAGCCAGCCCGTGCCATCCTCTGTTACTGTGTCTCTCAGCCAGCCCGTCCCATCCTCTGTTACTGCGTCTCTCAGCCAGCCCGTCCCATCCTCTGTTACTGTGTCTCTCAGCCAGCCCGTGCCATCCTCTGTTACTGTGTCTCTCAGCCAGCCCGTCCCATCCTCTGTTACTGCGTCTCTCAGCCAGCCCGTCCCATCCTCTGTTACTGTGTCTCTCAGCCAGCCCGTCCCATCCTCTGTTACTGTGTCTCTCAGCCAGCCCGTGCCATCCTCTGTTACTGCATCTCTCAGCCAGCCCGTCCCATCCTCTGTTACTGCGTCTCTCAGCCAGCCCGTGCCATCCTCTGTTACTGTGTCACTCAGCCAGCCCGTCCCATCCTCTGTTACTGCGTCTCTCAGCCAGCCCGTCCCATCCTCTGTTACTGTGTCTCTCAGCCAGCCCGTGCCATCCTCTGTTACTGTGTCACTCAGCCAGCCCGTCCCATCCTCTGTTACTGTGTCTCTCAGCCAGCCCGTGCCATCCTCTGTTACTGTGTCTCTCAGCCAGCCCGTGCCATCCTCTGTTACTGTGTCTCTCAGCCAGCCCGTGCCATCCTCTGTAACTGTGTCTCTCAGCCTGCCCGTGCCATCCTCTGTTACTGTGTCTCTCAGCCAGCCCGTGCCATCCTCTGTTACTGTGTCTCTCAGCCAGCCCGTCCCATCCTCTGTTACTGTGTCTCTCAGCCAGCCCGTGCCATCCTCTGTTACTGTGTCACTCAGCCAGCCCGTGCCATCCTCTGTTACTGTGTCTCTCAGCCAGCCCGTGCCATCCTCTGTTACTGTGTCACTCAGCCAGCCCGTCCCATCCTCTGTTACTGTGTCTCTCAGCCAGCCCGTGCCATCCTCTGTTACTGTGTCTCTCAGCCAGCCCGTCCCATCCTCTGTTACTGCGTCTCTCAGCCAGCCCGTCCCATCCTCTGTTACTGTGTCTCTCAGCCAGCCCGTGCCATCCTCTGTTACTGTGTCACTCAGCCAGCCCGTCCCATCCTCTGTGACTGTGTCTCTCAGCCAGCCCGTCCCATCCTCTGTTACTGCGTCTCTCAGCCAGCCCGTCCCATCCTCTGTTACTGCGTCTCTCAGCCAGCCCGTCCCATCCTCTGTTACTGCGTCTCTCAGCCAGCCCGTCCCATCCTCTGTTACTGCGTCTCTCAGCCAGCCCGTCCCATCCTCTGTTACTGTGTCTCTCAGCCAGCCCGTGCCATCCTCTGTTACTGCGTCTCTCAGCCAGCCTGTGCCATCCTCTGTTACTGCGTCTCTCAGCCAGCCCGTCCCATCCTCTGTTACTGCGTCTCTCAGCCAGCCCATCCCATCCTCTGTTACTGCGTCTCTCAGCCAGCCCGTGCCATCCTCTGTTACTGCGTCTCTCAGCCAGCCCGTGCCATCCTCTGTTACTGCGTCTCTCAGCCAGCCCGTCCCATCCTCTGTTACTGCGTCTCTCAGCCAACCCGTCCCATCCTCTGTTACTGAGTCTCTCAGCCAGCCCGTCCCATCCTCTGTTACTGCGTCTCTCAGCCAGCCCGTCCCATCCTCTGTTACTGCGTCTTTCAGCCAGCCCGTCCCATCCTCTGTTACTGCATCTCTCAGCCAGCCCGTCCCATCCTCTGTTACTGTGTCTCTCAGCCAGCCCGTGCCATCCTCTGTTACTGCGTCTCTCAGCCAGCCTGTCCCATCCTCTGTTACTGCATCTCTCAGCCAGCCCATCCCATCCTCTGTTACTGCGTCTCTCAGCCAGCCCGTGCCATCCTCTGTTACTGCGTCTCTCAGCCAGCCCGTGCCATCCTCTGTTACTGCGTCTCTCAGCCAGCCCGTCCCATCCTCTGTTACTGCGTCTCTCAGCCAACCCGTCCCATCCTCTGTTACTGAGTCTCTCAGCCAGCCCGTCCCATCCTCTGTTACTGCGTCTCTCAGCCAGCCCGTCCCATCCTCTGTTACTGCGTCTTTCAGCCAGCCCGTCCCATCCTCTGTTACTGCGTCTTTCAGCCAGCCCGTCCCATCCTCTGTTACTGCATCTCTCAGCCAGCCCGTCCCATCCTCTGTTACTGCATCTCTCAGCCAGCCCGTGCCATCCTCTGTTACTGCATCTCTCAGCCAGCCCGTCCCATCCTCTGTTACTGCGTCTTTCAGCCAGCCCGTCCCATCCTCTGTTACTGCTTCTCTCAGCCAGCCCGTCCCATCCTCTGTTACTGCATCTCTCAGCCAGCCCGTCCCATCCTCTGTTACTGCGTCTCTCAGCCAGCCCGTCCCATCCTCTGTTACTGCATCTCTCAGCCAGCCCGTGCCATCCTCTGTTACTGCGTCTCTCAGCCAGCCCGTCCCATCCTCTGTTACTGCGTCTCTCAGCCAGCCCGTCCCATCCTCTGTTACTGTGTCTCTCAGCCAGCCCGTGCCATCCTCTGTTACTGCATCTCTCAGCCAGCCCGTCCCATCCTCTGTTACTGCGTCTCTCAGCCAGCCCGTCCCATCCTCTGTTACTGCATCTCTCAGCCAGCCCGTGCCATCCTCTGTTACTGCGTCTCTCAGCCAGCCCGTCCCATCCTCTGTTACTGCGTCTCTCAGCCAGCCCGTCCCATCCTCTGTTACTGTGTCTCTCAGCCAGCCCGTCCCATCCTCTGTTACTGTGTCTCTCAGCCAGCCCGTCCCATCCTCTGTTACTGTGTCTCTCAGCCAGCCCGTCCCATCCTCTGTTACTGTGTCTCTCAGCCAGCCCGTCCCATCCTCTGTTACTGTGTCTCTCAGCCAGCCCGTGCCATCCTCTGTTACTGCATCTCTCAGCCAGCCCGTCCCATCCTCTGTTACTGCGTCTCTCAGCCAGCCCGTCCCATCCTCTGTTACTGCGTCTCTCAGCCAGCCCGTGCCATCCTCTGTTACTGCGACTATCAGCCAGCCCGTCCCATCCTCTGTTACTGCATCTCTCAGCCAGCCCGTGCCATCCTCTGTTACTGCGTCTCTCAGCCTGCCCGTCCCATCCTCTGTTACTGCATCTCTCAGCCTGCCCGTCCCATCCTCTGTTACTGCATCTCTCAGCCAGCCCGTCCCATCCTCTGTTACTGCATCTCTCAGCCAGCCCGTGCCATCCTCTGTTACTGCATCTCTCAGCCAGCCCGTGCCATCCTCTGTTACTGCATCTCTCAGCCAGCCCGTCCCATCCTCTGTTACTGCGTCTCTCAGCCAGCCCGTGCCATCCTCTGTTACTGCGACTATCAGCCAGCCCGTCCCATCCTCTGTTACTGCATCTCTCAGCCAGCCCGTGCCATCCTCTGTTACTGCGTCTCTCAGCCAGCCCGTCCCATCCTCTGTTACTGCGTCTCTCAGCCAGCCCGTGCCATCCTCTGTTACTGCGTCTCTCAGCCAGCCCGTGCCATCCTCTGTTACTGCGACTATCAGCCAGCCCGTCCCATCCTCTGTTACTGCATCTCTCAGCCAGCCCGTCCCATCCTCTGTTACTGCGTCTCTCAGCCAGCCCGTGCCATCCTCTGTTACTGCGTCTCTCAGCCAGCCCGTCCCATCCTCTGTTACTGCGTCTCTCAGCCAGCCCGTCCCATCCTCTGTTACTGCGTCTCTCAGCCAGCCCGTCCCATCCTCTGTTACTGTGTCTCTCAGCCAGCTCATCCCATCCTCTGTTACTGCATCTCTCAGCCTGCCCGTCCCATCCTCTGTTACTGCATCTCTCAGCCTGCCCGTCCCATCCTCTGTTACTGCATCTCTCAGCCTGCCCGTCCCATCCTCTGTTACTGCATCTCTCAGCCAGCCCGTCCCATCCTCTGTTACTGCATCTCTCAGCCAGCCCGTGCCATCCTCTGTTACTGCGTCTCTCAGCCAGCCCGTCCCATCCTCTGTTACTGCGTCTCTCAGCCAGCCCGTGCCATCCTCTGTTACTGCGTCTCTCAGCCAGCCCGTCCCATCCTCTGTTACTGCGTCTCTCAGCCAGCCCGTGCCATCCTCTGTTACTGCGACTATCAGCCAGCCCGTGCCATCCTCTGTTACTGCGACTATCAGCCAGCCCGTGCCATCCTCTGTTACTGCGTCTCTCAGCCAGCCCGTGCCATCCTCTGTTACTGCGACTATCAGCCAGCCCGTGCCATCCTCTGTTACTGCGTCTCTCAGCCAGCCCATCCCATCCTCTGTTACTGCATCTCTCAGCCAGCCCGTCCCATCCTCTGTTACTGCGTCTCTCAGCCAGCCCATCCCATCCTCTGTTACTGCATCTCTCAGCCAGCCCGTCCCATCCTCTGTTACTGCATCTCTCAGCCAGCCCGTCCCATCCTCTGTTACTGCGTCTCTCAGCCAGCCCATCCTATCCTCTGTTACTGCATCTCTCAGCCAGCCCATCCCATCCTCTGTTACTGCATCTCTCAGCCTGCCCGTCTCAGCGTCAGCCAGTCCCATCCTCTGTTACTGTCTCTCAGCCAGCCCGTGCTTCTCTGTTACTGCCTCTCAGCCAGCCTGTCCCATCCTCTGTTACTGCATCTCTCAGCCAGCCCGTCTCTCTGTTAGCCTCTCAGCCAGCCCGTCCCATCCTCTGTTACTGCATCTCTCAGTGTCTCTCAGCCAGCCAGCCCGTCCCATCCTCTGTTACTGTGTCTCTCAGCCAGCCCCCGTCCCATCCTCTGTTACTGCATCTCTCAGCCAGCCTGTCCCATCCTCTGTTACTGCATCTCTCAGCCAGCCCGTCCCATCCTCTGTTACTGCGTCTCTCAGCCAGCCCGTCCCATCCTCTGTTACTGTGTCTCTCAGCCAGCCCGTCCCATCCTCTGTTACTGCGTCTCTCAGCCAGCCCGTCCCATCCTCTGTTACTGTGTCACTCAGCCAGCCCGTCCCATCCTCTGTTACTGTGTCACTCAGCCAGCCCGTCCCATCCTCTGTTACTGCGTCTCTCAGCCAGCCCGTCCCATCCTCTGTTACTGCGTCTCTCAGCCAGCCCGTCCCATCCCTTGTTACAAGAACCTTGACACAGCTGATATCACCTAGCAGTAAGTAGGTACCTGGGTGACAGCTAGCTGGTGTGGGGTTGCATCTCCGAGGGTGCTAGGATGCTTCTGGGTATACTAAGGTATATATATTATTACCCATGTGGGTAGTGGTATACTTTTGGCTATACTATCATCCGTGAGGGTGGTAGTATACTTCTGGGTATACTACCCTCTTTGAGGTTGGTAGTATACTTCTGGGTATACTAAAGTATACTACCATCCTTGAGGGTAGTAGTATACTTCTGGGTATACTAAAGTATACTACCATCCTTGAGGGTGGTAGTATACTTCTGGGTATACTAAAGTATACTACCATCCTTGAGGGTGGTAGTGTACTTCTGGGTATACTAAAGTATACTACCATCCTTGAGGGTGGTAGTATACTTCTGGGTATACTAAAGTATACTACCATCCTTGAGGGTGGTAGTGTACTTCTGGGTATACTAAAGTATACTACCATCCTTGAGGGTGGTAGTATACTTCTGGGTATACTAAAGTATACTACCATCCTTGAGGGTGGTAGTGTACTTCTGGGTATACTAAAGTATACTACCATCCTTGAGGGTGGTAGTATACTTCTGGGTATACTAAAGTATACTACCATCCTTGAGGGTGGTAGTATACTTCTGGGAACAGCTTTGAACAAAAAGAATGTTAGAACAAGGAAGATTATTAATAATACCAGGAACAGTAGCAGTACCAGCAAAGGTAGCAGCAGCACCAACAACAGAAGTAGTACCACAAAAGTAGCAGCAGCCCCAACAATAGTAACAGTACCACAGACGTAGCAGCAGATGTAGCAGTGCCACCACCAGCAACAGTAGCAGTACCATCTGCAGTAACAGCAGCAGGTTAATCTGCACACAGAAATCACTCCCTACGACAGTAAAAGACTGGTTTTACAAAGGGGCGTTCCTGTCTTACGAATTTACTAAATTTTTTCACCTAGGTGTTTGAGGAGGTAGATCATGGTAGTGAATATGATATTGTGTATATGGACTTCAGTAAGGCTTTCGATAGAGTTCCATATCAGAGGCTGTTGAGGAAACTTAAGGCACAAGGAATAGGAGGAGAGATTTTTTCATAGGTAGAGGCATGGTTGACAAATAGGCAGCAGAGAGTTTGAATAAATAGGGAGAAATAAGAGTGGGGGCATGTCACAAGAGGTGTTCCACAGGCGTCAGTGTTGGGCCCGTTGTTGTTCACAATTTACATGAACGATATAGATGAGGGAATAAATGGCGACATAAGCAAATTTGCTGATGACACCAAACTAGGCCGTCTAATTCATTCTAATAAGGACATTAGAGCACTCCAGGATGATTTGAATAGACTGATGCAATGGTCACAGAAATGGCAGATGCAGTTTAATATAGACAAATGCAAAGTTCTTAATGTTTAACAGGAAAATAACCATGCCACATAAAAACTGAATAATGTAGATCTTACTATTATTGATTGCAAAAAGAATTTATGAGTTCTGGTTAGCAGTAATCTGAAACCAAGACAACAGTGCGTAAGTGTTCACAATAAAGCTAACAGAATCCTTGGCGTCATATCAAGAAGCATAAATAATAGAAGTCCTCAGGTTGTTCTTTAACTCTATATATCCTTGGTTAGGCCTCATTTAGATTATGCTGCACCGTTTTGGTCACCGTATTTCAGAATGGATATAAATGCACCGGAAAACGTACAAAGGAGGATGACAAAGTTGATCCCATGTATCAGAAATCTTTCCTATGAGGATAGATTGAGGTTCCTGAATCTGCACTCTCTAGAAAGGCGTAGAATTAGAGCTTTACTCCATAAAGGTGGCAGCAAAGCATTAGCAAAGAACTATAGACCAATAGCTGTAACATCCCACACGATAAAAATCTTTTAAAGAGTGCTAAGAAGCATAGTTCCAAACCATTTAGATTCCCAAAAACTGCACAACCCAGGGCAACATGGGTTCAGGGCAGGTCGCTCCTGCCTCTCACAGCTACTGGATCACTATGATATTGCCTTGAATGCACTGGAAGAAAAGCAGAATGCAGATGTAATATACACAGACTTTGCAAAAGCCTTTGACAAGTGACATTATGATGTAATATCACACAAGATACATGCTAAAGGAATAACTGGCAAAGTAGGGAGATGAATCTTCAACTTTCTAACCAATCAAACACAAAGAGTAGTGGTCAACAGAGTTAAATCAGAAGCTGCTATAGTGAAAAGCTCTGTCCCACAAGGCACAGTACTCGCCCCCATCCTGTTCCTCATCCTCATATCAGACAGACAGAGATGTAATCCACAGCACCGTGGCATCCTTTGCATGAGGCTGTCATCTATTGAAGACACGGTTAACCTCCAAGAAGTTATAAACAAAGTTTTCCAATGCGCAACGGAAAACAATATGATGTTCAATAAAGACAAATTCCAACTACTCCGTTATGGAAAACTGGAGGAGGTAATAACTAGAACAGAGTATACTACAAACTCTGGCCATACAATTGAGTGGAAAAATAATGTAAGGGACCTGGAAGTAGTAATGTCTGAGGTTCTCACTTTCAAGGATCACAACAGTGCCACGATCGCACGTGCAAAGAAAATGATAGGATGGATAATGAGAACTTTTAAAACGAGAGATGCCAAGCCAATGATGATCCTTTTCAAATCACTTGTTCTCTCTAGGCTGGAATACTGCTGTACATTAACATATCCGCTCAAAGCAGGTGAAATTGCAGATATAGAGAGTGTAGAGAGATCCTTTACTACACATATAAGGTCTGTCAAGAACCTTAACTACTGGGAACGCTTGGAAGCACTTGACTTGTACTCGTTGGAACGCAGGAGAGAGATATCATAATCTACACTTGGAAAATCCTGGAAGGAATGGTCCCAAATCTGCACACAGAAATCACTCCTTACGAAAGTAAAAGACTGGGCAGGCGATGCAAAATACCCCCAGTAAAAAGTAGGGGCGCCATTGGTACACTAAGGGAAAATACCATAAGTGTCCGGGGCCCAAGACTGTTCAACAGCCTCCCCACCAACATAAGGGAAATTATCAATAGGCCCCTGGCTGCCTTGAAGAGGAAGCTGGACAGATACTTTAAGTCGGTGCCGGATCAGCCGGGCTGTGGTTCGTATGTTGGAATACATGTGGCCAGCAGTAACAGCCTGGTTGATCAGGCCCTGACCCACCGGGAGGCCTGGTCGTGGTCCGGGCCGCAGGGGCGTTGATCCCCGGAATACTCTCCAGGTAGACTCCAGGTAGAAATATGATCGAGGTGTATAAATGGAAAACAGGAATAAATAAAGGAGATGTGAATAGCGTGCTAAAAATACCTAGCCAAGACAGGACTCGCAGCGATGGTTTTAAGTTGGAAAAATTCAGATTCAGGAAGGATATAGGAAAGCACTGGTTTGGTAATAGAGTTGTGGATGAGTGGAACAAACTCCCGAGTACCGTCATAGAAGCTAAAACGTTGTGTAGTTTTAAAAATAGGTTAGATAAATACATGAGTGGGCGTGGGTGGGTGTGAGTTGGACCTGACTAGCTTGTGCTAGTAGGTCTGATGCCGTGCTCCTTCCTTAAGTGGATGTAACCTGGACCTGACTAGGTGGGTCATTGGTTTAAGCAGGGAGGTGATTTAGACCTTCCTCACATGAGCCTGTAGGCCTGCTGCAGTGTTCCTTCTTTATTATGTTCTTATGTAAGCGAGCCACGTGGTCGGGACACCCACCCCGTGCTGTCTACCTCTCACTCACTTCCCTGGCCTTGTGTCCCTCCTTCCTTCACTCTTACCCCTTCCCCCTTCCCCCTTCCCCCTTCCCCCTTCCCCCTTCCCCCAACCATGAGGATCACCACACCCCTACCATCTGCTACCATCCCTCGCACCATCACCGCTACGACATCGAGGTCACAATCCACACACCGCCGCCAACATGACTTCAGTTTACCACACGTCTGCGAGGTTCGTCTACACGTGTCTGGTACACAAAGAAGCGTCCACACTCTTTCTTAACTCCTCAGTTCATCCTAGTAACAACTCTGGTACGTAAGAAGAGAGGAACCCTGCAGTGGGTACCTGGGTGTTAGTCGACTGGTGTGGGTCGCATCCTGGGACAAAACTGACCTAATTTGCTCGAAATGCTCTGCATAACAAGTAGTTTTCTGTGTAGTAGTATGTCATTGATATCAGCTAGGACTGTATACCTCGTACATGTACTTGTAGAAATAAAGATTATTATTATATTGTATTATAGTGTATACCACTTGTTTCGTGGTTTCATTGCTGTAACGTACTATACCAAAGGTAAAGGAGTCTCATCTCTCTTTGTGCTATAGCTTAGTGTGTGTGCGAAACGTCTTCAGTAGTCACATCCTTCTACGTCTCTGTCTCGAGGTTTTCTGCCGTTTCTCTCCATGTCCTACTGGGACGTGAAAGAACAAGCAATTCTTATGCTCACTATTAGATTTAGATTTTTTACTTCCACTCACAGTATTTACAAAATATACATCAAATAGAAAAACCATACGATGTACAGCAATTCGGACAAGCAATGGAGAGGTAAAGAGGTAGAATTAACCAGGCAGAAGTATATAGGTGAGAAGAATGAGGCAAGAGCTTGTGATACACCGTCTTGCTTCACCACTCACTGACGGTGACTTTACTACCCCACCTTTAACTTTACTGAGACTTCAATGAACCACTGATATACCTCCTGTACTGGGAAGACTCAAGGCTCCTCCGACCCTCTCAGTATAGAGTAAATCCAAAGATCACTTTTCATTTAATACACAGAGAAGGTACCAGCACACTCCAGATATTCTCTGTAAGGTATCTGTGAAGATGCAACGCTAGGAGTGGCAAGAAACATTGAGAATGATAGAATATAACTAACTGACAAAACAATTTATCAATTTGCTCCTACTGTAAACAGAGTCCACCTTCTACAAGGAGTATAATCCAGAGTCCAGCTCACACCAGAGGCTAACGCAGAGTCCATTTTCCACAAGGAGTATAATCTGAGTCCATATCACCTTAGCTTACATACTGAGGATCCGTGGTTCGATCCCTGGGAGGGGTGAAAACGTTGGACATGTTTCCTTACACCTGGAGTCCCTGTTCACCCAGCAATTCAGTAGATACCCGGGTTTGTAGATTGCTGTGGGTGGCATCCTGGGGGTGATACCTTACGAAGTGCTGGGCTTTGAAATGAGCTGAGGCAGGATAACAGCTCTTAGCCTAGGCCAGACTCTGCTGTAGTGAATTACACAGCAACAGACCTGCCTGCTTTTCTTTCAGCTTAGCCACCTGCTACACGTGTTCCTCTGTCACCTGTTAATTTCTCCGAGACCTTCTTTTATCAGCTGTCAAGCAAGTCTTTGCAGCGTTGCTCTGACCAGAGCACAAGAATGAAGGAACGCTGCAGTAGTCTTGATGACCTATGCTAGGCAGGTCTAACTCACACCCATTCATGTATCAATCCAACCTAAATTTAAAGTTCTTGCCGCAATGACGCTACTTGGTAACTTGTTCCATTCATCTACAGTTGAATAACAAAGGTTATAAAACTAACCCTGAGGCACATCACTCCTCTCCACAAAGGTGGTAGTAAAGCAATGGCATAAAACTACAGATCAAAAGCCCTGACATCCTACATTATCAAGATCTTTGAAAGAGTTTTAAGAAGCAAGATAAACATCACATGGAATCGCAGCAGTTGCACAACCATGGTCAACATGGGTTCAGAACTGGTCGCTCCTGCCTTCCGCAACTGCTGAACCATTACGAAATGGTCTTGGGTACTCTTGAAGACAAACAAAATGCAGATGCAGTATTTACTGACTTTGCAAAAGCCTTTGATAAGCACAACCATGGGGTAACTACGCACAAAAATAATAACTGGGAAGGTGGGCAGATGGATATTTAACTTCCTCACAAACAGAACCCAAAGAGTAATAGTAAACGGAGTGAAATCAGAGGCTGCTACAGTGAAAAGTTCTGCCCCCTCAAGGGAAAGTACTAGCTCCACTTCTCTTTCTCATTCTCATTACTGACATAGAGACATGAGTCCTAACACTGTACCATCTTTTGCAGATGATACTAGAATCTGATGAGAGTGGGATCCATAGAAGCCACAGTGAGCCTCCAGGCTGATATAAACTAAGTTTTCCATATGATGTGAATGAGGCAAACTTCAGTTATTATGCCATGGAAGAATGGTGAAAATAAAAACAAGACCAGAGTACAAGACAAATTCAAACCACTCAGTAGAACGTAAGTCAGATGTGAGAGAACTGGAAATGATGTCAGAAGATCTCACGTTCAAGGAGCACAACAACGTTATCATCGAATTTGTAAGAAAAATTTTAGGATCGAAACCTAGAATCTTCAAAACATGGGATATAAAACCAGTAATGATACTCTTCAGATCACTCATTCTTAACAAAATCTTATTTTATCTTAACTAGTTTCTTAATCTCCTGACTGGAACTAGTTTCTTAGTCTCCTGACGGGAACTAGTTTCTTAGTCTCCTGATTGGAACTAGTTTCTTAGTCTCCTGACTGGAACTAGTTTCTTAGTCTCCTGACTGGAACTAGTTTCTTAGTCTCCTGACTGGAACTAGTTTCTTAGTCTCCTGACTGGAACTAGTTTCTTAGTCCCCTGACTGGAACTAGTTTCTTAGTCTCCTGACTGGAACTAGTTTCTTAGTCTCCTGACTGGAACTAGTTTCTTAGTCTCCTGACTAGAACTAGAGTCTCCTGACTGGAACTAGTTTCTTAGTCTCCTGACTGGAACTAGTTTCTTAGTCTCCTGACTGGAACTAGTTTCTTAGTCTCCTGACTGGAACTAGTTTCTTAGTCTCCTGACTGGAACTAGTTTCTTAGTCTCCTGACTGGAACTAGTTTCTTAGTCTCCTGACTGGAATTTTATCAAAGGCCTCACTGAAGTCCATACACACAACGTCGTATTCTTTATCTTGGTCCACCGCCTCAAATACTTTGGTACCCTGGCTCACCTCCCCCCCCAACACACACATACACACATACATAGCTCAACACAAAGCCTGGAGATCCCATTCATCCCATCGACCGCTTACCACCTTCCCTACCCTGCTGGTACCTCTGTCTGCTGCTGGTATCTGCTGCTGGTGGTATCTGTCTGCTGCTGTTGGTATCTCTCTCTGCTGCTGCTGGTACCTCTGCTGCTACTGATACCTCTGCCGTTGCTGGTGCCTATGTCTGCTGGTGATGGTACTTCTGTCTGCTGCTGCTGCTGCTGGTACCTATATCTGCTGCCGCTGGTACCTACATCTTCTGCTGTTGGACTCTTTGCTGCTGCAGCTGGTACCTATGTCTGCTGCTGCTGGTACCTATATCTTCTGCTGTTGCCTCTTTGTCTGTTGCAGCTGGTACCTCTGTCTACCGTTGCTGGTCCCTCTGTCTGCTGCTGCTGGTACCTCTGCTGCTGCTGGTCTCTCTGTCTGCTGCTGCTGGTACCTTTGTCTGCTGCTGCTGGTCTCTCTGTCTGCTGCTGCTGGTACCTCTGTCCGCTGCTGCTGGTCTCTCTGTCTGCTGCTGCTGGTATCTCTGTCTGCTGCTGCTGGTACCTTTGTCTGCTGCTGCTGGTACCTATGTCTGCCGCTGCTGGTCCCTCTGTCTGCTGCTGCTGATACTTCTGTCTGCTGCTGATACTGGTACCCATGTCTACTGCCGCTGGTACATATATCTGCTGCTGTTGGCCTCTTTGTCTGCTGCAGCTGGTACCTTTGTCTGCTGCTGCTGATACATCCGTCTGTTGCTGGTACCTATGTCTGCTGCTGCTGGTCCTCTGTCTGCTGCTGCTGGTACCTCTGTCTGCTGCTACTGGTACCTCTGTCTGCTGCTACTGGTACCTCTGTCTGCTGCTGCTGGTCTCTCTGTCTGCTCCTGCTGGTCTCTCTGTCTGCTGCTACTGGTACGTCTGTCTGCTGCTACTGGTACCTCTGTCTGCTGCTGCTACTGGTATCTCTGTCTGCTGCTGGTCCCTCTGTCTGCTGCTGCTACTGATATCTCTGTCTGCTGCTGCTGCTGGTCCCTCTGTCTGCTGCTGCCGGTAGTGGCTAGTACAGTGAACACCACGTGGTGTTCAAGGTCAGTGTAGTCAAGACCACACAAACTTGGATCACCACGTGTTCCCACGTGTCTCTTCATTTCTATATAGAAATTACGTACCTCAAATATATTATGATGAAGGTGTCTGGACACGGGGGTCGTCCCACTCCTGTTAATATTATGATGAAGGTGTCTGGACACGGGGGTCGTCCCACTCCTGTTAATATTATGATGAAGGTGTCTGGACACGGGGGTCGTCCCACTCCTGTTAATATTATGATGAAGGTGTCTGGACACGGGGGTCGTCCCACTCCTGTTAATATTATGATGAAGGTGTCTGGACACGGGGGTCGTCCCACTCCTGTTAATATTATGATGAAGGTGTCTGGACACGGGGGTCGTCCCACTCCTGTTAATATTATGATGAAGGTGTCTGGACACGGGGGTCGTCCCACTCCTGTTAATATTATGATGAAGGTGTCTGGACACGGGGGTCGTCCCACTCCTGTTAATATTATGATGAAGGTGTCACACGGGGGTCGTCCCACTCCTGTTAATATTATGATGAAGGTGTCTGGACACGGGGGTCGTCCCACTCCTGTTAATATTATGATGAAGGTTCTGGACACGGGGGTCGTCCCACTCCTGTTAATATTATGATGAAGGTGTCTGGACACGGGGGTCGTCCCACTCCTGTTAATATTATGATGAAGGTGTCTGGACACGGGGGTCGTCCCACTCCTGTTAATATATGATGAAGGTGTCTGGAAACGGGGGTCGTCTCACTCCTGGATGAAGGTGTCTGGACACGGGGGTCGTCCCACTCCTGTTAATACTATGATGAAGGTGTCTGGACACGGGGGTCGTCCCACTCCTGTTAATATTATGATGAAGGTGTCTGGACACGGGGGTCGTCCCACTCCTGTTAATATTATGATGAAGGTGTCTGGACACGGGGGTCGTCCCACTCCTGTTAATATTATGATGAAGGTGTCTGGACACGGGGGTCGTCCCACTCCTGTTAATATTATGATGAAGGTGTCTGGACACGGGGGTCGTTCCACTCCTGTTAATATTATGATGAAGGTGTCTGGACACGGGGGTCGTCCCACTCCTGTTAATATTATGATGAAGGTGTCTGGACACGGGGGTCGTTCCACTCCTGTTAATATCATGATGAAGGGGTCTGGACACGGGGGTCGTCCCACTCCTGTTAATATTATGATGAAGGTGTCTGGACACGGGGGTCGTCCCACTCCTGTTAATATTATGATGAAGGTGTCTGGACACGGGGGTCGTCCCACTCCTGTTAATATTATGATGAAGGTGTCTGGACACGGGGGTCGTCCCACTCCTGTTAATATTATGATGAAGGTGTCTGGACACGGGGGTCGTCCCACTCCTGTTAATATTATGATGAAGGTGTCTGGAAACGGGGGTCGTCTCACTCCTGTTAATACTATGATGAAGGTGTCTGGACACGGGGGTCGTCCCACTCCTGTTAATACTATGATGAAGGTGTCTGGACACGGGGGTCGTCCCACTCCTGTTAATATTATGATGAAGGTGTCTGGACACGGGGGTCGTCCCACTCCTGTTAATATTATGATGAAGGTGTCTGGACACGGGGGTCGTCCCACTCCTGTTAATATTATGATGAAGGTGTCTGGACACGGGGGTCGTCCCACTCCTGTTAATATTATGATGAAGGTGTCTGGACACGGGGGTCGTTCCACTCCTGTTAATATTATGATGAAGGTGTCTGGACACGGGGGTCGTCCCACTCCTGTTAATATTATGATGAAGGTGTCTGGACACGGGGGTCGTCCCACTCCTGTTAATATTATGATGAAGGTGTCTGGACACGGGGGTCGTCCCACTCCTGTTAATATTATGATGAAGGTGTCTGGACACGGGGGTCGTCCCACTCCTGTTAATATTATGATGAAGGTGTCTGGACACGGGGGTCGTTCCACTCCTGTTAATATCATGATGAAGGTGTCTGGACACGGGGGTCGTCCCACTCCTGTTAATATTATGATGAAGGTGTCTGGACACGGGGGTCGTTCCACTCCTGTTAATATCATGATGAAGGTGTCTGGACACGGGGGTCGTCCCACTCCTGTTAATATTATGATGAAGGTGTCTGGACACGGGGGTCGTTCCACTCCTGTTAATATTATGATGAAGGTGTCTGGACACGGGGGTCGTCCCACTCCTGTTAATATTCTGATGAAGGTGTCTGGACACGGAGGTCGTCCCACTCCTGTTAATATTATGATGAAGGTGTCTGGACACGGGGGTCGTCCCACTCCTGTTAATATTATGATGAAGGTGTCTGGACACGGAGGTCGTCCCACTCCTGTTAATATTATGATGAAGGTGTCTGGACACGGGGGTCGTCCCACTCCTGTTAATATTATGATGAAGGTGTCTGGACACGGAGGTCGTCCCACTCCTGTTAATATTATGATGAAGGTGTCTGGACACGGGGGTCGTCCCACTCCTGTTAATATTATGATGAAGGTGTCTGGACACGGGGGTCGTCCCACTCCTGTTAATATTATGATGAAGGTGTCTGGACACGGGGGTCGTCCCACTCCTGTTAATATTATGATGAAGGTTTCTGGACACGGGGGTCGTCCCACTCCTGTTAATATTATGATGAAGGTGTCTGGACACGGGGGTCGTCCCACTTCTGTTAATATCAAAGATGGCAATAAAATAATCGCAAAATTACATAATCTTATAACACTGACGTCCCACATTATCAAAAATCACTGAAATAATTTGTAAAATGCTAAAATGGCTAAACACGGGATCATAACCACTGCACAACCCAGGGCAGCGTGGGATGACAGTGGGTCGCTCCTGCCTCTCACAACCCAGGGCAGCGTGGGATGACAGTGGGTCGCTCCTGCCTCTCACAACCCAGGGCAGCGTGGGATGACAGTGGGTCGCCCTGCCTCTCACAACCCAGGGCAGCGTGGGATGACAGCGGGTCGCCCTGCCTCTCACAACCCAGGGCAGCGTGGGATGACAGTGGGTCGCTCCTGCCTCTCACAACCCAGGGCAGCGTGGGATGACAGTGGGTCGCTCCTGCCTCTCACAACCCAGGGCAGCGTGGGATGACAGTGGGTTGCCCTGCCTCTCACAACCCAGGGCAGCGTGGGATGACAGTGGGCTGCTCCTGCCTCTCACAACCCAGGGCAGCGTGGGATGACAGCGGGTCGCTCTGCCTCTCACAACCCAGGGCAGCGTGGGATGACAGCGGGTCGCTCTGCCTCTCACAACCCAGGGCAGCGTTTGATGACAGCGGGTCGCCCTGCCTCTCACAACTGTTGGATCATTAACAACATGGCCTTAAGTAAGTTTATTTAGATATAGATACACATAAATACAGATACACAAATTATAATACATAGGTAACATATGTATAAATTCCTCGAGGTCCTTGTAATACGTACGCACTGGAACACAAACAAATGTGCAGATGTAACATAGAATGATTTATCAGAAGATTTCAGTAAGTGTTAACATTGTGTGATAGCATGCAGGAGGAATGTCTGAAATAGTGGAAACTTTCTGACAGGCAGAAAACGGGGATAGTGAACAAGTTGCAACACCTCTGCAACACTTCTCGTTGCACATCTCACACTCGACTCTCCTTACGAAACTTGATATCCTACATCACCATCCGTACGAGGCCTGGTTTCAGACCGAGCCGCGGGGGGGCGTTGACCCCCGAGACCCTCTCCAGGTATACTCCAGGTATACTTCAGGTAATATTGTCAGAAAATAGCTGGTCAGTTAGCCTCGGTCTCTACCTACCCATGTAGCTGTGTGTTCACACGTACGTGTAGTTGTGTGTTCACAGGTACGTGTAGTTGTGTGTTCACAGGTATGTGTGGTTGTGTGTTCACACGTACGGGTAGTTGTGTATTCACAAGTACGTGTAGTTGTGTGTTCACACGTACGTGTAGTTGTGTGGTCACACGTACGTGTACTTGTGTGTTCACACGGACGTGCAGTTGTGTGTTCACACGTACGTGTAGTTGTGTGTTCACACGTACGTGTAGTTGTGTGTTCACACGTACGTGTAGTTGTGTGTTCACATGTGCGTGTAGTTGTGTGTTCACACGTACGTGTAGTTGTGTGCTCACACGTACGAGTAGTTGTGTGCTCACACGTACGTGTAGTTGTGTGCTCACACGTACGTGTAGTTGTGTGCTCACACGTACGTGTAGTTGTGTGCTCACACGTACGAGTAGTTGTGTGCTCACACGTACGTGTAGTTGTGTGCTCACACGTACGTGTAGTTGTGTGCTCACACGTACGTGTAGTTGTGTGCTCACACGTACGAGTAGTTGTGTGCTCACACGTACGTGTAGTTGTGTGCTCACACGTACGTGTAGTTGTGTGCTCACACGTACGTGTAGTTGTGTGCTCACACGTACGTGTAGTTGTGTGCTCACACGTACGTGTAGTTGTGTGCTCACACGTACGTGTAGTTGTGTGCTCACACGTACGTGTAGTTGTGTGCTCACACGTACGTGTAGTTGTGTGCTCACACGTACGTGTAGTTGTGTGCTCACACGTACGTGTAGTTGTGTGCTCACACGTACGTGTAGTTGTGTGCTCACACGTACGTGTAGTTGTGTGCTCACACGTACGTGTAGTTGTGTGCTCACACGTACGTGTAGTTGTGTGCTCACACGTACGTGTAGTTGTGTGCTCACACGTACGTGTAGTTGTGTGCTCACACGTACGTGTAGTTGTGTGCTCACACGTACGTGTAGTCACTGCAACTTTTCAGTCATACCTAACACACCTAGAAGAAACACGATGATCCGGAATGAGGATAAATGTACAGAGTTCTCAGCGGAACTTCCTAGTTCTGTCTTCACCATGTACCATGTAACACCACAGTCTGGTGGTACTCACAGTGTACTACCATGTAACACCACAGTCTGGTGGTACTCACAGTGTGCTGCCATGTAACACCAATCTGGTGGTACTCACAGTGTACTACCATGTAACACCAGTCTGGTGGTACTCACAGTGTACTACCATGTAACACCAGTCTGGTGGTACTCACAGTGTACTACCATGTAACACCAGTCTGGTGGTACTCACAGTGTACTACCATGTAACACCAGTCTGGTGGTACTCACAGTGTACTACCATGTAACACCAGTCTGGTGGTACTCACAGTGTACTACCATGTAACACCACAGTCTGGTGGTACTCACAGTGTACTACCATGTAACACCACAGTCTGGTGGTACTCACAGTGTACTACCATGTAACACCACAGTCTGGTGGTACTCACAGTAGGGAGTGATTTCTGTGTGTGGATTAGGAACCAGTCCCTCCAGAATCTTCCAGGTGAAGATTATCATGTATCTCTCTCGCCTGCGCTCCAATGAGTACAAGTCAAGTGCTTCCAGACATCCCCAGTAGTTAAGGTGTTTGACGGAACTTAAATGTGCAGTAAAGGCTTTCTGTACATTCTCTAAATTTTTAGTTTCACCTGCTTTAAATGGAGATGTTAATGTACTGCATTATTCCAGCCTAGACAGAAAAGGATCACCATTGGCTTGGCATCTCTTGTTTTGAAAGTTCTCATTATCCATCTTATCATTTTCTTCTCGGGTGTGATAGTGGCACTGTTGTGATCATTGAAAGTAAGATCCTCAGACATTACTATTCCCAGGTCCTTCACATTACTTTTCTGCTCTATTGTATGAATAGAGCTTGTAGTATAATCACTTGTAGTTATTACCTCCTCTAGTTTTCCATAACGGAGTAGTTGGAATTTGTCTTCATTGAACATCATATTGTTTTCCTTTGGCAAACTTCGTTTATATCTTCTTTGGGGTTAACTGTGTCCTCAGTGGATGACAGTCTCATGCTCACAACTTTCCTCCAAGCATCACCTTCAGCTGTGAGACAGCAGATTTCCGAGCGGTACCTGATTGTGATACCCTCCCTCAGGGAGTCAAGATTATCTCAAATTCAGCTGGGTAAACGGAGGTCACCGTGCCCTTGGTATAGGGCTGACTCCGCCATAGGACTGTAAACGGTACTCCATTGGACACGGATGTTCACCGTGCCCCTGTCATGTGACTGTAAACGGTACATCACTTGTACAAACTCGGACACTCCTCCGGGAGCCACTGCCAGGTCACCACATGGAGAAGACCCGGTTCAGGGACCGTCCTAACAAACTTGCATGACTATGACGAAGAAATGGAACGGGGGTTATACTGGGTTATACAAGGACACAAGTGCAGTTAATGCGACATTTTATTTTGGCAACGTTTCGCTCACCAGGAGCTTGATCAAGCCAGTGACAAAGCTCCTGGAGAGCGAAACGTTGTCACAGTAAAATGTCGCATCAGTTGCACTAGGAGTTA
>NC_091322.1:31954429-31956929 GCF_038502225.1 Cherax quadricarinatus | reverse complement strand
TTGTGCTTGCAGTAGCAGCCTCTCTCACGAAAGCCAAACCAAGGGCTGATCTGTAGGCTTTTGTCACATATTGCCGGCCTGAGAATGTAATTCTTGTTGCAGATTAAGGATGTGTCCAGTGAGCTTTCACTTGGTTATCCAGCATCCCCTGGAGAAAACATTCAGTCGGTGGTGGAGCTCAGAGCAAGGCTGGCCAATTACCTCTTTCCCATAGCCAGGTTGTGCGTGTGGACTCCTCCACCTCGTTCTGTTGGGATCTTAAGTGTGGTAAAAACAGCCTTGTGGTCAGACGATCCAAGCAATGTAGGGTTGACAAGTGACTATGCCTTCTGCCCAGATCTTCACTACTGGGTCGGAGGAGGCCCAGGATAGGTAGGGAAATCTCAAAGTTTCTCATGTCAAACACTGTGGAAGGTCATCAAAGTCCCTCTGTATAAGGTGCTGGTTGTCACCACAATTATAATATGTTACAGTTGTGTTGTAGCTAGAGAGTCATATTTTTTCCATTAGGAAGTTGATAGGGTCTGCATGTTGCCACTGAGAGGTCTGTACATTGCACATGTCTAGTGCAGAGGTACTAGTGTTTATACCAGAGCTTGAAGAACATCATTTCAAGATGTGTAGTGGCAGGCTCTATGTGCTGGGCATGAACACTTTAGAGAAGCACACAGCAACACCACCTCCTTGCCCATGCCTGTCCTTCTTCATCCATGAGGGTGTAGCCAGCAATTCTTGCATTTTCATGATCCTGTCATCCAAAATGTTTCAACAGCAGCATCATGTCGGGACGTCAGTGTTCTAAAGCTATGTGTGAGCTCTCCAACGAGAATGACCTCTAATGTTGGCCGACAGGATGCTGATAGACTCAGCTCCTCATGATGAAGTAGGTTCAGCTTGAGGTGGTGGGTGTGTAGATAGGTGCCTGCCCACCTTGAGAGAGGTAAGAAGACTGAGGCAACTGCCGGGATGTAGGTCTGTGGTCTTGTATAAGGGCCCAATCCACCTGATGGGCTGGGTAGGGTAGCTAAGTGGGTGACGTGCAGAGTGTTTCTTAATTCAGAGATCCTGCTGGTTTGTTCTGCAGGAACAGGTCTCTCTAAACAGGTAAGCCCTGTCTGTCAATTGTCCTTTTTCTTTCACACTGGTCCTCCTTGTCCTTTCTTGTAGCAGTAGTTGCACCAGGTATCTCGCTTAGGCAGTTGTTCGCAGAGTGCCCTTCCGGTGACAGAAGGCTGAGCCTAGGTGCCAGGGGGTGGACTAGTTTGTTGTACCTCCTGTGTTTGCAGATTTGTCCTCGGATTCTGCCGCTGGAACTGTATGTTAGTGGAGGGTGAGACGGCTGTAGATGTCTTCCTCCACCGTACCTCCTCCACTCCTCTCTTGCCCTCACCCAGTTCTGACAGATGTGTCCCTGCTGTTCATGCTTCGCGTAGCAGGTGATCAGGTGCAGTGATGTTCCTGATCACTAACTCCAGGCCTCGTTCTCTGGTGGGACTCCTGGCTCAGGCTTGCTGTCGAAGCACTACTGCCAGATTCTAGAATAGTATCGGCTGTGCTGACAGGTGTAGGATCAGGGATGGTATGTGCACTGTCGTAACTGGCGTGGCTGGAGCAGAAGATGTCAGGTGAAGGAGAATTAACAGATCAGCTTCCCCTCGTTGCTGGGAAGAGGATTTGAGCCTCTGTGGTGGTCAGAGAGGATTGAATTGTTGAGATTCCCAAGGTAAGTGTTTTGAACTCTGTCAGTCTGTGGGACCTTAGCGTTACAGAATTCCACCAGATGTTTACCCCTGAGTTAAACAGTGTGTTGACTTCAGTCTTTGTCAATGTGTACCATCAAGCTGAGCCACTTGCGTCACTTGATGTAGGCTTGCTGGCCCATTCAATACAATGCTTGTAGGTTATCTAATGATTTGAGGGCTCTCTCTCTCTCTCTCTCTCTCCTCTCTCTCTCTCTCCTCTCTCTCTCTCTCTCTCTCTCTCTCTCTCTCTCCTCTCCTCTCCTCCTCACTCTCTCTCTCTCTCTCTCTCTCTCTCTCTCTCTCTCTCTCTCTCTCTCTCTCTCTCTCCTCTCTCTCTCTCCCTCTCTCTCTCTCTCTCTCTCTCCTCTCTCTCTCTCTCTCTCTCTCTCTCTCTCTCTCTCTCTCTCTCTCTCTCTCTCTCTCCTCTCTCTCTCTCTCTCCTCTCTCTCTCTCTCCTCTCTCTCTCTCTCTCTCTCTCTCTCCTCCCTCCCTCCCTCCTCTCTCTCTCTCTCTCCCTCCCTCCTCTCCCTCTCTCTCTCTCTCTCTCTTCTCTCTCTCTCTCTCCTCTCTCTCTCTCTACTCTCTCTCTCTCTCTCTCTCTCAACCCTCCCTCCCTCCCCACTCTCTCTCTCTCTCTCTCTCTCTCTCTCTCTCTCTCTCTCTCTCTCTATCTCTCTCTCTCTCTCTCTCTCTCCCTCCCTCCCCTCTCTCTCTCTCTCTCTCTCTCTCTCTCTCTCTCTCTCTCTCTCTCTCTCTCT
>NC_091322.1:31881929-31951929 GCF_038502225.1 Cherax quadricarinatus | reverse complement strand
GTCACGCTCACTGACTGCAACACTGTCACGCTCACTGACTGCAACACTCTCACTCTCACTGACTGTAACACTGTCACGCACACTGACTGTAACACTGTCACGCTCACTGACTGTAACACTGTCACGCACACTGACTGTAACACTGTCACGCTCACTGACTGTAACACTGTCACGCTCACTGACTGCAACACTCTCACTCTCACTGACTGTAACACTGTCACGCACACTGACTGTAACACTCTCACTCTCACTGACTGTAACACTGTCACGCTCACTGACTGCAACACTCTCACTCTCACTGACTGTAACACTGTCACGCACACTGACTGTAACACTGTCACGCTCACTGACTGCAACACTCTCACTCTCACTGACTGTAACACTGTCACGCACACTGACTGTAACACTGTCACGCTCACTGACTGTAACACTGTCACGCTCACTGACTGTAACACTGTCACGCTCACTGACTGTAACACTGTCACGCACACTGACTGTAACACTGTCACGCACACTGACTGTAACACTGTCACGCACACTGACTGTAACACTGTCACGCACACTGACTGTAACACTGTCACGCACACTGACTGTAACACTGTCACGCTCATGACTGTAACACTGTCACGCTTACTGACTGTAACACTGTCACGCTCACTGACTGTAACACTGTCACGCACACTGACTGTAACACTGTCACGCACACTGACTGTAACACTGTCACGCTCACTGACTGTAACACTGTCACGCTCACTGACTGTAACACTGTCACGCTCACTGACTGTAACACTGTCACGCTCACTGACTGTAACATTGTCACGCTCACTGACTGTAACACTGTCACGCTCACTGACTGCAACACTCTCACTCTCACTGACTGTAACACTGTCACGCACACTGACTGTAACACTGTCACGCTCACTGACTGCAACACTCTCACTCTCACTGACTGTAACACTGTCACGCACACTGACTGTAACACTGTCACGCTCACTGACTGTAACACTGTCACGCACACTGACTGTAACACTGTCACGCTCACTGACTGTAACACTGTCACGCTCACTGACTGTAACACTGTCACGCTCACTGACTGTTACACTGTCACGCTCACTGACTGTAACACTGTCACGCTCACTGACTGTAACACTGTCACGCACACTGACTGTAACACTGTCACGCTCACACTGTGTTTACGCGCTTTATCAACACCTGTCTTGTTTAACTTCCAGTTGTCAGTTCACTTACCCGGTGAAGTCTGCCTCATAGTTCATACTTCTCCTCTGCACTCTTCTCCATACAAAAAAAAACATTGATTGTCGGTAGCCGCTGGTGTCGTGGTCCTACGATTACCCTACCTTCAGGTGTCTTAAAGATTCAGTCTTGCTACACTGCCGTGTTGGTAACACTACGAAAGAGGCCATCTTAAAATATAGATCAGTGCCAGATTTGTTTATCTGACGAATGAATAACACCAAAGTCTTTTAGTTCTCCATTTTAGTTGGCTCAGCTGCGTATGTTTCAACACGTATGACAAGACTGAACACTCAGTATAGCTTGCAAGGACCTGTAACTGAGAAGAACACTTCCCGGCAGCTTGCAAGGACCTGTAACTGACAAGAACACTTCCCGGCAGCTTGCAAGGACCTGTAACTGACAAGAACACTTCCCGGCAGCTTGCAAAGACTTGTAACTGACAAGAACACTTCCTGGCAGCTTGCAAGGACCTGTAACTGACAAGAACACTTCCCGGCAGCTTGCAAAGACTTGTAACTGACAAGAACACTTCCTGGCAGCTTGCAAAGACCTGTAACTGACAAGAACACTTCCTGGCAGCTTGCAAGAACCTGTAACTGACAAGAACACTTCCTGGCAGCTTGCAAGAACCTGTAACTGACAAGATCACTTCGTGAACACTTAGTGGCAACTTGTTAGTTTTTATTTAGGCAATGAGTAAATAAAAAAATATTCCAAGAGTGTTGAGGACACACAGATGTTATGGCCACATAAAAATTAATACGTTATGAATATATAACCCACGAAAAGTCAATAAAGTTAAAAATATGCAACATTTCCATTGCAAGGACTTGTTGCCGAGGAGAATATTTTAGGGCAGCTTGCAAGATGCAACCAGAGGAAATGCTTCACTTTTTTACGTGATCTGCTGGTTGTAGCTGCCGCTGGTAGACCACTGAGGAGAGTGATGTCTCTCTCTCTCTCTCTCAAGTGTTCAAGGGCATGGTAGGGGCAACACAAGAGTGGTAGACAGCAACCGTCCTGGCAACACTCCATATGTCCAAGGGCATGGTAGGGGCAACACAAGAGTCGTTGGTAGACAGCAACCGTCCTGGCAACACTGTCCATATGTCCATGGACGGGGAGTGTTAGAGGTAACCCAAGTGTGTTAGGTAAAGGGACACATGTACAACTAATGCAACATTTTATTGTGGAAAAAAGCACTTTCTAGGTAGACTTCAGGTAGGTAGACTTTCTGGTGACTGTCACCCACCAACCTGCTGGTGGTCGACACCCACCAACATGCCATCCAGCTTCAACAAAGACCGTACGATTACACACTCTTAAGTGCCAACAATGTCTCCCTCGCTGCCAGACGTAAACCGCACGTTTATGCAGTTCAGTTACTGGCACTTAACTATATGTAACTGTAGTCTGGGTAAAGTTGGTAGAGTGCACAGCTGTATATGTTGAACACTCGCAAGACAAGCTCTGAGCAAGGAGTCACAACTGAAAGTTGAAAACTCTGATGAGTCACAGGGATGTTAAGAAGTATTTCTTCAGTCATAGAGTTGTCAGGAAGTGGAACAATCTGAAGACTGATGTAGTGGAGGCAGGATCCATACATAGCTTTAAGAAGAGATACGATAAAGCTCATGGAGCAGGGAGAAAGTGGACCTAGTAGCTACCAGCGAAGAGGAAGGGCCAGGAGCTGTGAATTGACCCCTTTAACCACAAATAGGCGAGAACAAATAAGTGAATGCATTTATCAGAGTTGAACACTCGCAGGCTGTCAGGCTCTGAAGTGTTACTGATATAGAACACTCGCAGGCTGTCAGGCTCTGAAGTGTTACTGATATAGAACACTCGCAGCCTGTCAGGCTCTGAAGTGTTACTGATATAGAACACTCGCAGGCTGTCAGGCTCTGAAGTGTTACTGATATAGAACACTCGCAGGCTGTCAGGCTCTGAAGTGTTACTGATATAGAACACTCGCAGGCTGTCAGGCTCTGAAGTGTTACTGATATAGAACACTCGCAGGCTGTCAGGCTCTGAAGTGTTACTGATATAGAACACTCGCAGCCTGTCAGGCTCTGAAGTGTTACTGATATAGAACACTCGCAGGCTGTCAGGCTCTGAAGTGTTACTGATATAGAACACTCGCAGGCTGTCAGGCTCTGAAGTGTTACTGATATAGAACACTCGCAGGCTGTCAGGCTCTGAAGTGTTACTGATATAGAACACTCGCAGGCTGTCAGGCTCTGAAGTGTTACTGATATAGAACACTCGCAGCCTGTCAGGCTCTGAAGTGTTACTGATATAGAACACTCGCAGGCTGTCAGGCTCTGAAGTGTTACTGATATAGAACACTCGCAGCCTGTCAGGCTCTGAAGTGTTACTGATATAGAACACTCGCAGGCTGTCAGGCTCTGAAGTGTTACTAATATAGAACACTCGCAGGCTGTCAGGCTCTGAAGTGTTACTGATATAGAACACTCGCAGGCTGTCAGGCTCTGAAGTGTTACTGATATAGAACACTCGCAGCCTGTCAGGCTCTGAAGTGTTACTGATATAGAACACTCGCAGCCTGTCAGGCTCTGAAGTGTTACTGATATAGAACACTCGCAGGCTGTCAGGCTCTGAAGTGTTACTAATATAGAACACTCGCAGGCTGTCAGGCTCTGAAGTGTTACTAATATAGAACACTCGCAGGCTGTCAGGCTCTGAAGTATTACTAATATAGAACACTCGCAGGCTGTCAGGCTCTGAAGTGTTACTAATATAGAACACTCGCAGGCTGTCAGGCTCTGAAGTGTTACTAATATAGAACACTCGCAGGCTGTCAGGCTCTGAAGTGTTACTAATATAGAACACTCGCAGGCTGTCAGGCTCTGAAGTATTACTAATATAGAACACTCGCAGGCTGTCAGGCTCTGAAGTGTTACTAATATAGAACACTCGCAGGCTGTCAGGCTCTGAAGTGTTACTAATATAGAACACTCGCAGGCTGTCAGGCTCTGAAGTGTTACTAATATAGAACACTCGCAGGCTGTCAGGCTCTGAAGTATTACTAATATAGAACACTCGCAGGCTGTCAGGCTCTGAAGTGTTACTAATATAGAACACTCGCAGGCTGTCAGGCTCTGAAGTGTTACTAATATAGAACACTCGCAGGCTGTCAGGCTCTGAAGTGTTACTAATATAGAACACTCGCAGGCTGTCAGGCTCTGAAGTGTTACTAATATAGAACACTCGCAGGCTGTCAGGCTCTGAAGTGTTACTAATATAGAACACTCGCAAGCTGTCAGGCTCTGAAGTGTTACTAATATAGAACACTCGCAGGCTGTCAGGCTCTGAAGTGTTACTAATATAGAACACTCGCAGGCTGTCAGGCTCTGAAGTGTTACTAATATAGAACACTCGCAGGCTGTCAGGCTCTGAAGTATTACTAATATAGAACACTCGCAGGCTGTCAGGCTCTGAAGTATTACTAATATAGAACACTCGCAGGCTGTCAGGCTCTGAAGTGTTACTAATATAGAACACTCGCAGGCTGTCAGGCTCTGAAGTGTTACCAATGTAGAAAACTCGCAGGCTGTCAGGCTCTGAAGTGTTACTAATGTAGAACACTCGCAGGCTGTCAGGCTCTGAAGTGTTACTAATATAGAACACTCGCAGGCTGTCAGGCTCTGAAGTGTTACTAATATACAACACTCGGTAACAATTACTAGGGCAGCAGCACATGCCAGTTGCTAGGATGGAAGACAAGCGATTACCTCAATGGAATTCCAGTTACTCCAGCAGCAGCCTCCCGGGGCAGCAGACTCTGTGTGTCATGTTGTAAGCGGCCACCAAGACACGTCATTTCAAGGCGTGTTTTTTTTTTTTTCTAATCTTACAAAGCGTCGTACACTTGAGTTTTTCTACCAAGTCGCAGCTGAGCAGCTGGTCAGTGTGCGGTGGCCAGACCCCTGTTCGAAACCCCTATCCTGATTGCATGTTTTGACCTGGCTGTAGCCACGAGAGCAGAGCTAGGAGGTTCCTGGGATCTCAACCTTGGCATTTAGACTATCATTCCTCGGATATATTTATCCGAAAACGCTTCGATCCTGGGACCTCCATGAACAAGCGTGATCGAGGCCCCGCAACCGAAACGTCTACCAATATATAAAAAAATCGATCATCTGTTAGTTAATTTTGTGATGAATGTAGCAGTTACTGCTACCTCTTGTGGTGTATTCTATCAACCACTTTACCTGGAGTATACCTGGAGAGGATTTCGGGGGTCAACAACCCCTCTCGGCCTGTGATTAGGCCTCATGGTGGAACAGGGCCTGATCAACCAGGCTGTTCTGTTGGCCGCACGTAAACCGACGTACGAACCACAGCCCGGTTGATCAGGCACTGACTTTAGGTGCCTGTCCAAAGCCTTCTTGAAGACAGCCAGGGGTCTATTGGTAATCCCCTTTATACGGAACTCTTTATATTATTCCCACACTTTTCATGTATGGATCAAGACTGAATTCTTATGCTTCTACACGCTGATGGTGCTATAAACCCATGCTAATCAATTTCTCTATGATAATAAATAGAGCTTCCATGTCTCACTTGTTCCTCGCATTTGGGATTTAGACTGGCCCACCCAAGCGACTAGTTTATTGTGGATCCCATATACATCCTGTGGACCGTACCACCGCTGTACGTTGCTGGGAACGTAAGTCTGGACGGGTATGTTGCTAGGTGCGAAAGTCTGGACATGTACGGTGTTGTGTACGTGAGTCTGGACATGTACGGTGTTGTGTACGTGAGTCTGGACATGTACGGTGTTGTGTACGTGAGTCTGGACATGTACGGTGTTGTGTACGTGAGTCTGGACATGTACGGTGTTGTGTACGTGAGTCTGGACATGTACGTTGCTGTGTACGTGAGTCTGGACATGTATGGTGTTGTGTACGTGAGTCTGGACATGTACGGTGTTGTGTACGTGAGTCTGGACATGTACGGTGTTGTGTACGTGAGTCTGGACATGTACGGTGTTGTGTACGTGAGTCTGGACATGTACGGTGTTGTGTACGTGAGTCTGGACATGTACAGTGTTGTGTACGAGAGTCTGGACATGTACGGTGTTGTGTACGTGAGTCTGGACATGTACGGTGTTGTGTACGTGAGTCTGGACATGTACGGTGTTGTGTACGTGAGTCTGGACATGTACGGTGTTGTGTACGTGAGTCTGGACATGTACGGTGTTGTGTACGTGAGTCTGGACATGTACGGTGTTGTGTACGTGAGTCTGGACATGTACGGTGTTGTGTACGTGAGTCTGGACATGTACGGTGTTGTGTACGTGAGTCTGGACATATACGGTGTTGTGTACGTGAGTCTGGACATGTACGGTGTTGTGTACGTGAGTCTGGACATGTACGGTGTTGTGTACGTGAGTCTGGACATGTACGGTGTTGTGTACGTGAGTCTGGACATGTACGGTGTTGTGTACGTGAGTCTGGACATGTACGGTGTTGTGTACGTGAGTCTGGACATGTACGGTGTTGTGTACGTGAGTCTGGACATATACGGTGTTGTGTACGTGAGTCTGGACATGTACGGTGTTGTGTACGTGAGTCTGGACATGTACGGTGTTGTGTACGTGAGTCTGGACATGTACGGTGTTGTGTACGTGAGTCTGGACATGTACGGTGTTGTGTACGTGAGTCTGGACATGTACGGTGTTGTGTACGTGAGTCTGGACATGTACGTAGTGAAAATTATGCTCATTTGAGATAGCTATACTTGGTTATATTCCCTTCTGTTGTTATAACTAAGTTGTTATTGGTTGTGGTTGCATGAATACTGGCCCATACTAGGCCTACTGGCCCATACTAGGCCAGTAGGCCTAGACAACTGTGAAGCTGTTTTAAAAATTTATTAGTTCCGCTATCACGTACACGAAACATTATTTATATAAATGGTATTCTTTTTTTTTTTGGCAAAAATAAAGTATAAAGAGAGAAAAGTTTAAATTGAAAAAAGACCTTATGGTCTCCTATTTTATACAAATATACACCACAGCCTGGCTGATCATGAACTGACTTGAGGAATTTATTAAGTTCCCTCTAGAAAGCAGGTTAGTATCTATTAACGAGAATGTTGAACATTAAAATGGTATAAAATACCGACAGATTGTTAGGTAAGACACATATGCAACAGTTAGGTATCTTTATTTCGAAACGTTTCGCCTACACAGTAGGCTTCTTCAGTCGAGTACAGAAAAGTTGCTAGAAGGAGAAGATACTTGAAGATTACATCGTCTTCAAGTATCTTCTCCTTCTAGCAACTTTTCTGTACTCGACTGAAGAAGCCTACTGTGTAGGCGAAACGTTTCGAAATAAAGATACCTAACTGTTGCATATGTGTCTTACCTAACAACGAGAATGTTAACGAGGTTGTTGTTCTTTTACACTTACTGAGTGATCTTAGTGTACTTGTGCCTCTGCTCTTCACTGGACGTGTATCACACCATCTGTCATGATTCTTACTTTCGAGAGGAGTGCTTTCATTGTGCAGATTTCGGATTAATTCTCCATAATTTTCTAGGTATGAATTAAGATGTACCTTTCTCGGCTACATTCCAGTGAGTAGAGGTCGAGGAAGTACAAACGTTTAGCAGCAACTAACTACTTAACTCACTGTATATATGCAGTGTGGGTTCTTTGTACACACCCTAGATCTTCACTTTCATCTGCCTTAAAATGGGTCATTAATGCTCAACAATATTTCAGTTTATAGACAACAAGTGACATAAAGAGAACAGCCGTTGGTCTGGCATCTCTTCTTTTCAAGGCATTTTCCTCGCACTTGTGATAATGACATTGTTGTGATCCTTGAAGGTGATATCCTTTGACATCATCCCTCCTAATTATTTTACATTAGTTTTTCGTTTTATTGTGTGATTTTAATTGTATACTTTCTTTCATTTTTTTTATTTCCTCAGTCTTTCCTTAGTGGAGTAAATGAAATTTATCCTCAGTGAACATGTTATTGTCTTCTGCAGCCCACTAGAAGATTTGGTTTATATCCAATTGTAAATTTATTGTCTTCAGTGGATGCCACTTTCCTGCAAATCCTAGTATTGTCTGCATATATGGTGCTATGATTTATGCCACTGTCTATTTCGAAAATATGAGCAGATGTATTAGTGCATTGTAGTATGCACTGAAGCAAGAATGATTAGCTTGGTTGCTGGCGTGTAGGAGCTGGGCAGGATACACTAAAGGCATAGTTGACCACAAAGCAGTTTGTCAGTTGTGCTGGTTACACCAGTCAGTGTAGAGGTAGCAGAGCCAGATCCTGTAAAGAGTGGAGATGTGCATGGTGTAGCAGCATGTCTAGAAGTGAGAGGGAGCCAACTGCTAGTGTCCTGAGCTCAGGCTCCTGGGCACGGTGGTTCCATATCCCAAAACACGGAAGTCATGTCTTGCCGGGAATTCCAAATGCAAGGAAGCCTAATTACATAGAGCTTTTCATTAAAGCAGCCTCTGTCTTGAATCTGTTCATTATTACTATTTGTGTTCTCTTTATTAGGAAGTTAAAAATCACTACGACTTACCCCCCAGTTATTCCTTTTGCAAGCATTTTATTTGCTACTACACCATGAATCACACTTGTCAAAGGCTTTTGGAAAATCTGTGTATAATACCAGGCAAGCACCAGACGAGCCTAGCTCATGGCCGGGTTCCGAGAATAGCCAAACTCTCGAAGTTCTTCAGAGGTATCAAAGGTCATACAAATGCATATTGCTTGTCTTCCAGTGCATCCAAAATCATGTTGTACAGTTCCAGTAACTGCGAGAGGCAGGAGCGAACCTGATTTAAATACATTTTGCCCTGGGTTATGCAATTTTTGTGAATCCATGTGACTAGCAGTCATGCTTCTTAATAATCTTTCAAAGATTTTAATGTGTGACATCATTATTGTCAGTCCATAGTTTATTGTGATTGCCTTTGTTGGCACTTTTTTTTGGAGTGAGACTAAGATGGTTTTTAATGACTGTTGGATGGCTTGTGTCCAACTTTATCTTCATACAATTTTAAAGCACATAATAGGGATTCTTGTAACTCATGATGACTATAGAGTTCCAAAAGTCTGGGCCAGACTCATGGCCAAACTATTGATGGTTTCCTCACAGTCACGGGGAGGGCTAGGGTTTTGTCGGAAATTTTTAAAATGTTCACAGACTTTTAAGTCTCGTTGATGAAAATTCATTGGGATTGTTGATCTTTAAGCTAACTAATGGCTCCCTAATGAGTCTTACCGTAACTTCATGTATCTCTCGTTTCTTTGTTGTCGTGAATGTAAGTTCCATCTCATGTATACAAAGGCCCGATGCTGTATGAGGCTTTATCCCTGGACTTTGTATTTGAAAAATATATTCTGAATTTTGAATTTTCAATTTCAGTGTATTTTTGTTCCCTCCATCTCTCCTGGACTCTGTGATTCATTCAGTTTGAATTTAATGTTTTCACTTGTCTAGCTAACTTTTTTTTAAGATAGTGTGGAACGTCGAAGAGGTTATGTGATTCTTCGTCACTTGTAGAGGAAGCATCTCTCACTTCCTGACTTCCCTCTTTTCTTTTAATGTTTTCACCGTTGACTTTGGAATTGTTGAATACATCCTCATGAGAGTTGTGCAGATCAAGACCAGTATGAGGATCTGAACTTCAGTCAGGTTGTGATCTGGGTCTTTTATCGTCGGCACAGTTATGTTTTGTGCGAGATCATTATTTTTGGCGAATATAATATCAAGAGTATTTTCCAGTCTGGTTGGTTCCACCATTTGCTGGTTTAATTAAGGCGAATTTATTGTAGAGTATTATGAGCTGGCTTGTGTTTTTAACATACTCTGCAGTGCCACCCATTTATGTATAAATAATGTATCCTATTAAAACCACCAATTAAATACGTTTAATGTGTTCAATATGATAAAGAAAACTATTACTCAATAACCTGTGTCGAGTTCTTAAGTAGTTTGTAAGGAATTAGGATTAGTCTGCCCGAAATGCTCAGCACCAGGCCTACTGGCCCATGAGAGGCAGGTCCAAGTCACCTACTGGCCCAAGCTAGTCAGGTCCAACTCACACCCGCCCACACCCACTCATGTATTTATCTAACCTATTTTTAAAACTACACAACGTTTTAGCTTCTATGACAGTACTTGGGAGTTTGTTCCACTCATCCACAACTCTATTACCAAACCAGTGCTTTCCTATATCTTTTCTGAATCTAAATTTTTCCAACTTGAAACCATTGCTGCGAGTCCTGTCTAGGTTAGATATTTTTAGCAGGTTATTTACATCCCCTTTATTCATTCCTGTTTTCCATTTATACACCTCAGTCATATCTTCCCTAATTCCACGTCTTTCTAGAGAGTGCAGATTCAGGGTCCTCAGTCTATCCTCATAGGGAAGATTTCTGATACATGGGATCAACTTTGTCATCCTCCTTTGTACTTTTTCCAGAGTGTTTACATCCTTTCAGTAATACGGTGACCGGAACTGTGCAGCATAATCTAAATGAGGCCTAACCAAGGATATATAGAGTTGAAGAACAACCTGAGGACTCCTATTATTTATGCTTCTTGATACGAAGCCAAGGATTCTATTAGCTTTATTGCGAACACTTACGCACTGTTGTTTTGGCTGTAGATTACTGCTAACCAGAACTCCCAAATCTCTTTTTCGCAATTAGGGATATTAAGATCTACATTATTTAGTTTATATCATGGTTATTTACCTTTCCAACGCTCACAACTTTGCAATTGTCTGTTATACTGCATCTGTCACTTCTTATGCTTATGTCCCTATTTATGCCCTCATCTATGTCATTTATGTAAATTGTGAACAACAATTTACATGAACTGTTGGTGGCTGAGGTGAACTGGTGGTGACTGGGGAGAACTGGTGGTGATAGGGGAGAACAGGTGGTGACATGTAAACTGGTAGTGATAGACATGGAACTGGTGGTGACGGGGATGAACTGGTAGTGACGGGGATCATCTGCTCGTGGCTTGGATGAACTGGCGGCGACTGAGGTGAATTGGGTACTGACGTGAACTGGGAACTGAGGTGAACTGGCGGTGGTGGTGGAGGTGCTGTTGGTGTCTGAGGAACCTCAGTGGTCTCCCACCTGGACCCCAGGATCATCAAGCCCCGCCTGCCTCCTGCTACATTCTCATGGGATGTAGGTCACCCCCTCTCCCCCTATGCCTCACCTCCATCCACCTTTCCCACAACCCCCTCTCCCTCAACCAATGCTTCCCCGTCTCACCTCCTGCCCCGGATCCTTCCCACCCATCCGAGACACCTCACCCAACAACAACTCTACCGAATCTTCACCCCCACCCTGCCACCCACTCCTCCCCAATCCATCCTACCCTTCTCCAACAGGATGATCATATTCCTGTTGATAAACACGAGACATGATACAACCTCACAAGAAGAAGAAAAAGAACAACAATAAGAACAACAACAACAACAACGGTGCCCCGTGGCCTGGTGGCTAAAGCTCTCGCTTCACAAGGTGAGGTCCGGGTTCAATTCCCGGCGAGGGTAGAAACACTGGGTGTGTTTCTTTACACCGGTTGTCCATGTTCACCAATCAGTATAAAATGGGTACCTGGGTGTTAGTGGACTGGTGTGGGTCGCATCCTGGGACAAAACTGACCTAATTTGCCTGAAATGCTCAGTATAACAAGTGACTTTCTACATAGTAGTATGTCACTGATGTCAGCTATGGTCTGTATACCTTGTACATGTACTTGTAGTAAATGAAGATATTATTATTATTATTATTATTATTATTATTATTATTATTATTATTATTATTATTATTATTATTATTGCTGTTGTTGTTCTTGTTGTTAAGAAGAAAGAAAGAAGAAAAAATAAAGAAGAAAAGATCCCCCTCCACTACCATCATCAACAACAACAACTAATAATAATAATAATAATAATAATAATAATAATAATAATAATAATAATAATAATAATAATAATAATAATAATAATAATAATAATAATAATAATAATAATAATAATAATTAATAATAATAATAATAATAATAATAATAATAATAATCCTGAAAGCATAACAACACAAAAAATAAAGCAACTCAGCACTTAGGTTGTGAACTCCTTCCCCAGGATGCCACCCACAACACGGATGTAAGCACCTCCAGGATGCCACCCACAACACGGTTGTGAGGTCCTTCCCCAGGATGCCACCCACAACATGGTTGTGAACTCCTTCCCCAGGATGCCACCCACAACACGGTTGTGAGCACCTCCAGGATGCCACCCACAACACGGTTGTGAGGTCCTTCCCCAGGATGCCACCCACAACACGGTTGTGAGGTCCTTCCCCAGGATGCCACCCACAACACGGTTGTGAGGTCCTTCCCCAGGATGCCACCCACAACACGGTTGTGAGGTCCTTCCCCAGGATGCCACCCACAACACGGTTGTGAGGTCCTTCCCCAGGATGCCACCCACAACACGGTTGTGAGGTCCTTCCCCAGGATGCCACCCAAAACTCAGTTAACATAAGAACATAAGAAGGAACATTGCAGCAGGTCTATTGGCCCATGCAAAGCAGGTCCAAGTCTCTTACCGGCTTAAGCCAATGACCCAACCTAGTCAGGTCAGGTCACATTCACTTGGAGAAGGAGCACAGCATCTGACTTAGTAGCACAAGCTACTCAGGTCCAACTCACACCCACTCATGTATTTATCTAACCTATTTTTAAAACTACACAACGTTTTAGCTTCTATAACGGTACTCGGGAGTTTGTTCCAATCATCCACAACTCTGTTACCAAACCAGTACTTTCCTATATCCTTCCTGAATCTGAACTTTTCCAACTTAAAACCATTGCTGCGAGTCCTATCTTGTTAGGTAAAAGGACACAAGTGCAACTAATGTGACATTGTATTGTGGCAACGTTTCGCTCTCCAGGAGCTTTATCAAGCTGTTACAAACAATACTTGGACACAGAGGGTATATATAGGTTCAGAGCGAGGTATAATACTAGTGTTACACCCCACTCTAAGCCTATATATATACCCTCTGTGCCCATGTATGCTCCTGGAGAGCCAAACATTGCAACAGTAAAATATCACATAAGTTGCACTTGCGCCCTTTTACCTAACATAGTGTCGGTAATTCTACCAACATTAATATAACGAGTCCTGTCTTGGCTAGATATTTTTAGCATGCTATTTATATTCCCTTTAATTACTCCTGTTTTCCATTTATTTATTTATTATTTATTATCACACTGGCCGATTCCCACCAAGGCAGGGTGGCCCGAAAAAGAAAAACTTTCACCATCATTCACTCCATCACTGTCTTGCCAGAAGGGTGCTTTACACTACAGTTTTTAAACTGCAACATTAACACCCCTCCTTCAGAGTGCAGGCACTGTACTTCCCATCTCCAGGACTCAAGTCCGGCCTGCCGGTTTCCCTGAATCCCTTCATAAATGTTACTTTGCTCACACTCCAACAGCACGTCAAGTATTAAAAACCATTTGTCTCCATTCACTCCTATCAAACACGCTCACGCATCCTGCTGGAAGTCCAAGCCCCTCGCACACAAAACCTCCTTTACCCCTTCCCTCCAACCTTTCCTAGGCCGACCCCTACCCCGCCTTCCTTCCACTACAGACTGATACACTCTTGAAGTTATTCTGTTTCACTCCATTCTCTCCACATGTCCGAACCACCTCAACAACCCTTCCTCAGCCCTCTGGACAACAGTTTTGGTAATCCCGCACCTCCTCCTAACTTCCAAACTACGAATTCTCTGCATTATATTCACACCACACATTGCTCTCAGACATGACATCTCCACTGCCTCCAGCCTTCTCCTCGCTGCAACATTCATCACCCATGCTTCACACCCATATAAGAGTGTTGGTAAAACTATACTCTCATACATTCCCCTCTTTGCCTCCAAGGACAAAGTTCTTTGTCTCCACAGACTCCTAAGTGCACCACTCACCCTTTTCCCCTCATCAATTCTATGATTCACCTCATCTTTCATAGACCCATCCACTGACACGTCCACTCCCAAATATCTGAATACATTCACCTCCTCCATACTCTCTCCCTCCAACCTGATATCCAATCTTTCATCACCTAATCTTTTTGTTATCCTCATAACCTTACTCTTTCCTGTATTCACTTTCAATTTTCTTCTTTTGCACACCCTACCAAATTCATCCACCAATCTCTGCAACTTCTCTTCAGAATCTCCCAAGAGCACAGTGTCATCAGCAAAGAGCAACTGTGACAACTCCCACTTTATGTGTGATTCTTTATCTTTTAACTCCACGCCTCTTGCCAGGACCCTCGCATTTACTTCTCTTACAACCCCATCTATAAATATATTAAACAACCACGGTGACATCACACATCCCTGTCTAAGGCCCACTTTTACTGGGAAATAATTTCCCTCTTTCCTACATACTCTAACTTGAGCCTCACTATCCTCATAAAAACTCTTCACTGCTTTCAGTAACCTACCTCCTACACCATACACCTGCAACATCTGCCACATTGCCCCCCTATCCACCCTGTCATACGCCTTTTCCAAATCCATAAATGCCACAAAGACCTCTTTAGCCTTATCTAAATACTGTTCACTCATATGTTTCACTGTAAACACCTGGTCCACACACCCCCTACCTTTCCTAAAGCCTCCTTGTTCATCTGATATCCTATTCTCCGTCTTACTCTCAATTCTTTCAATAATAACTCTACCATACACTTTGCCAGGTTTACTCAACAGATTTATCCCCCTATAATTTTTGCACTCTCTTTTATCCCCTTTGCCTTTATACAAAGGAACTATGCATGCTCTCTGCCAATCCCTAGGTACCTTACCCTCTTCCATACATTTATTAAATAATTGCACCAACCACTCCAAAACTATATCCCCACCTGCTTTTAACATTTCTATCTTTATCCCATCAATCCCGGCTGCCTTACCCCCTTTCATTTTACCTACTGCCTCACGAACTTCCCCCACACTCACAACTGGCTCTTCCTCACTCCTACAAGATGTCGTTCCTCCTTGCCCTATACACGAAATCACAGCTTCCCTATCTTCATCAACATTTAACAATTCCTCAAAATATTCCCTCCATCTTCCCAATACCTCTAACTCTCCATTTAATAACTCTCCTCTCCTATTTTTAACTGACAAATCCATTTGTTCTCTAGGCTTTCTTAACTTGTTAATCTCACTCCAAAACTTTTTCTTATTTTCAACAAAATTTGTTGATAACATCTCACCCACTCTCTCATTTGCTCTCTTTTTACATTGCTTCACCACTCTCTTAACCTCTCTCTTTTTCTCCATATACTCTTCCCTCCTTGCATCACTTCTACTTTGTAAAAACTTCTCATATGCTAACTTTTTCTCCCTTACTACTCTCTTCACATCATCATTCCACCAATCGCTCCTCTTCCCTCCCGCACCCACTTTCCTGTAACCACAAACTTCTGCTGAACACTCTAACATTACATTTTTAAACCTACCCCATACCTCTTCGACCCCATTGCCTATGCTCTCATTAGCCCATCTATCCTCCAATTGCTGTTTATATCTTACCCTAACTGCCTCCTCTTTTAGTTTATAAACCTTCACCTCTCTCTTCCCTGATGCTTCTATTCTCCTTGTATCCCATCTATCTTTTACTCTCAGTGTAGCTACAACTAGAAAGTGATCTGACATATCTGTGGCCCCTCTATAAACATGTACATCCTGAAGTCTACTCAACAGTCTTTTATCTACCAATACATAATCCAACAAACTACTGTCATTTCGCCCTACATCATATTTATTTATCCTCTTTTTCTTAAAATATGTATTACCTATAACTAAACCCCTTTCTATACAAAGTTCAATCAAAGGGCTCCCATTATCATTTACACCTGGTACCCCAAACTTACCTACCACACCCTCTCTAAAAGTTTCTCCTACTTTAGCATTCAGGTCCCCTACCACAATTACTCTCTCACTTGGTTCAAAGGCTCCTATACATTCACTTAACATCTCCCAAAATCTCTCTCTCTCCTCTGCATTCCTCTCTTCTCCAGGTGCATACACGCTTATTATGACCCACTTCTCGCATCCAACCTTTACTTTAATCCACATAATTCTTGAATTTACACATTCATATTTTCTTTTCTCCTTCCATAACTGATCATTCAACATTACTGCTACCCCTTCCTTTGCTCTAACTCTCTCAGATACTCCAGATTTAATCCCATTTATTTCCCCCCACCGAAACTCCCCTACCCCCTTCAGCTTTGTTTTGCTTAGGGCCAGGACATCCAACTTCTTTTCATTCATAACATCAGCAATCATCTGTTTCTTGTCATCCGCACTACATCCACGCACATTTAAGCATCCCAGTTTTACAAAGTTTTTCTTCTTCTCTTTTTTAGTAAATGTCTACAGGAGAAGGGGTTACTAGCCCATTGCTCCTGGCATTTTAGTCGCCTCATACGACACGCATGGCTTACGGAGGAAAGATTCTTTTCCACTTCCCCATGGACAATAGAAGAAATAAAGAGGAACAAGAGCTATTGAGAAAAAGGAGAAAAACCTAGATGTATGTATATATATATGCATGTGCGTGTCTGTGAAGTGTGACCAAAGTGTAAGTAGGAGTAGCAAGATATCCCTGTTATCTAGCGTGTTTATGAGACAGAAAAAGAAACCAGCAATCCTACCATCATGCAAACAGTTACAGGTTTCTGTTTCAAAGTCATCTGGCAGGACGGTAGTACTTCCCTGGGTGGGTGCTGTCTACCAACCTACTACCTATTTATACACCTCAATCATATCCCCCCTAATTCTACACCTTTCTAGAGAGTGCAGATTCAGGGACCTCAGTCTATCCTCATAGGGAAGATTTCTGATACATGGGATCAACTTTGTCATCCTCCTCTGTACGTTTTCCAGAGCATTTATGTCCATTCTGTAATACGGTGACCAGAACTGTGCAGCATAATCTAAATGAGGCCTAACCAAGGATATATAAAGTTGAAGAACAACCTGAGGACTCCTATTATTTATTCTTCTTGATATGAAGCCAAGACTGTTGTCTTGGTTTTAGATTACTGCTAACCAGAACTCACAAATCCTTTTCGCGATCAGTAATATTAAGATCTACATTATATCGTTTATATGTGGCATGGTTATTCCCCTGTCCAACATTTAGAATTTTGCATTTGCCTAAAATAAACTGCATCTACAACTTCTCCGACCACTGCATCAGTCTATTCAAATCTTCCTGGAGTGCTCTAATGTCCTCGTCAGAATGAATTCGACGGCCTATTTAGGTGTCATCAGCAAATTTGCTTATGTTGCTATATATTCCCTCATCTATGTCGCTTATGTAGACTGTGAACAATAAGAGGCCCAACACCGACCCCTGGGAACACCGCTCGTGGCGCTTCTCCACTCTGTTTTCTCCTCATTTATGCAAACTCTCTGCTGCCTATTTGTCAGTCATGCCTCTATCCAGGAAAAAATTTCTCCTATTCCGTGTGCCTTTAGTTTCCTCAATAGCCTCTGGTGTGGAACTCTCGAAAGCCTTACTGATCTCCATATACACAATATCATATTCAGTACCATGCTGTACCTCCTCAAATACCTCAGTGAAGAAGGTTAATAAATTCGTAAGGCAGGAAAGCTCTTTTGTAAAACCGTGCTGAGATTCATTAATCAATTTATACCTTTCAAGATGACTATGAACTGCCTCGGCAATTATTGATTCCATAAATTTTCCCACTATGGAGGTAAGGCTTATTCGTCTATAGTTTGAAGCTAAAGACCTGTCATCTGCTTTGAAAATATGTATCATCTTTGCCATATTCCACATATCTGGCACTATGTTACTTTGTAGTGATATATTGAAAAGATTAGCCAAAGATTTGCTAATCTCCTCTTTACATTCCTTTAGAACTCTTGCATACAGTTCATCAGGGCCCAAGGATTTGTTAGGTTTTAATTTATCCATTTGTCTAAGGACCATGTCACTTGTGACCCTAATCGTGCATAGTTTATCATCCTGTTCTACATAATTTATTATTTCTGGAATATCGCTGGTATCCTCCTGTGTAAAAACTGAGAGGAAGTATGTGTTAAAATTCTACATATTTCCTTATCACTGTCGGTGCGCTGAACTGAGCAATTTTTAAGAGGGCCTATCTTGTCCCTAATCTTACTTCTGTATACCTGAAAGAATCCTTTTGGGTTAGTCTTCAATTCCCTTGCGACTTAACCTCATAATCTCTCTTTGCTTTTCTTGTTCCGATCGTGAGGGCCTCTCCGAAGGTGCCACCCACAACACGGTTGTGAGGGGCTCCTCCAGGATGCCACCTACAACATGGTTGTGAGGTTCTTACCCAGGATGCCACCCACAACACGGTTGTGAGGTCCTCTCCCAGGATGCCACCCACTGGCCGCGGGGGCGTTGACCCCCGGAACTCTCTCCAGGTAAACTCTCCAGGTAACTACACGGTTGTGAAGGCCTCCTCCAGGATGCCACTCATAACATGGTTGTGAGGTGCTCCCCCAGGATGCTACCCACAACATGGTTGTTAGAGCCTCCTCCAGGATGCCACCCACAACACTCCATTAACACCTACATACCCATCTACTGTTGAGTGAAACGGGGCAGCAGGTATTAGGAGGCTTGCCCATACGTCCTGCCTCGCCTAGGATTGATCCTGGGTCCTTCAATATTGAGCCGAGTGCTACTACTCGAGAGCGTCATCACACTTATTGATAGATACCTAGCAAGTAATTCAAGAAAAATTAGTGTGTTACAAGAAGTGCGTTACAAGAATTGTGTTACAAGAAGTGTGTTACAAGAATTGTGTTACAAGAAGTGTGCTAAAAGAAGAGGTAGTGTGTGTGTGTGTGTGTGTACTCACCCACTTACTCACCTACTCACTTAATTGTGGTTGCAGGGGTCGAGACTTAGCTCCTGGCCCCGCCTCTTTACTGATCGCTACTAGGTCCTCTCTCTTCCCGTCCAGTATGTGTGTGTGTACTCGCCTAGTTGTACTCACCTAGTTGTAGTTGCAGGAGTCAAGTCACGGCTCCTGGCCCTACCTCTTCACTCTTTCTGTTCCATGGGCTTTATCATACCTCTCCTTAAAGCTATATATGGATCCAGCCTCCACTACATAACTTCCCAAACTATTCCACTTCCTGACAACTCTGTGACTGAAGAAATACTTCCTAACATCCCTGTGATTCATCTGAGTCTTCAACTTCCAACTGTGACCCCTTGTTGCTGTGTTCCATCTCTGGAACATCCTGTCTCTGTCCACCTTGTTGATTCTTCTCAGTACAGTGGAACCTCAAATTTCAAATGTATCACTTATCAAACGTTTCAGAAATAGAACCCTTTTTTCGAACCAACTTTGTCCCTATTATTGAACACGCCCCTATTTTCGGACCGCCGGGTACCGGACCTGTCCACCAGCCCGCTCTGTCCGCGTCCCCGTGCAGGCACCATGAGCCAGTCTGGCTTTGTTGATGCTTGAGTGAACACTAACCTGCACTCTCATTCAAACATTTTACGATTATTTCATTATGTTTAGTGCTTGTGGGACTGTGAAATAAGCTACCATGGGCCCGAAGAAACTTGCTAGTGGTACCCCTGTGGTAAAGGAAGTGAGAAACACCATAGATGTGAAGGAAATAATACAGAAGTATGGGAGTGGTGTGAGACTTGCTGAGCTTGCCAGGATGTATGGGAAAAACAAGTCGACCATCGGTTCTATCCTGCAAAGAAAGAACAAATCAAGGAAGCTGATGTTGTGGAAGGTGTTCATATGCTAACCAAAAAAAAGACCACAAATAGTTGAAGAGGCTGAGAAGTTGTTGCTGGTGTGGATCAAGGATAAAGAGATGGCAGGTGATAGTATTTCAGAGACGATTATTTGCGAAAAGGCAAGGAAGTTGCATACCGATCTGGTACAGAAAACTCCTGGAACCAGTTCAGTGACAGAACCACGTCCCATTTTAGGGAAATGTTAAAGAGGTGCCAGAAACAGAGGACTGTGGACAGTTATTTTGTGAGACAGGGGTCCAGTGACTCTCAAGCTGGTCCTAGTGGCATTAAAAGACAGAGAAGGGAAGTAACCCCAGAGAGGGCTTTACCTGAAGTCCTCATGGAGGGGGATTCTCCTTCCAAACACTAACCCCAACTCCCTCTCTCCTCCTCCCTATCTTCCAGATGCCATCACCAATCTTCAATAAAGGTAAGTAAAAATGTTATTTTATATTTATATACATAATTGAACACTAGTATTTGTTGTGTGTATGTAAAACTAATTAATCTCTATAAAATGTATTTTTTTGTGAATACTTTTGGGTTTCCGGAATGGATTAATTGTATTTCCATTATTTCTTATGGGAAATGTTGCTTCGATTTTCAGACTTTTCGAATTTAGAACTAGCTCCTGGAATGGATTAAGTTCGATATTTGAGGTTCCACTGCATTGTGTATGTCATTATCATATTCTCCATATCTCTCCTGTCCTACAGTGTCGTCAGGTCAATTTCCCTTAACGTCTCCTCGTAGGACATACCCCTTAGCTCCAGGACCAGTCTAGTTGCAAACTGTTGCACTTTCTCTAGTTTCCTTACATGCTTGGCCAGGTGTGGGTTCCAAAATGGTGTTGCATATTCCAGTATGGGCTTAACATACACAGTGTACAGGGTCCTGAACGATTCCTTATTAGATGTCGGAATGCTGTTCTTAAGTTTACTAGGCGCCCATAAGCTACATCAGTTATTTGGTTGATGTGCACCTCAGGAGATGTGCTTGGTGTTATACTCACCCCAAGATCCTTTTCCTTGAATGAGGTTTGTAGTCTCTGGCCCCCCAGATTGTATTCTATCTGTGGTCTTCTTTGCCCTTCCCCAATCTTCATGACTTTGCACTTGGTGGGGTTGAACTCCAGGACCAGGATCTGGACCAGGCCTGCAGACTGTCCTGATCCCATTGTAGTTCTGCCTGGTCCCAGTCCAATTGAATTCTTCTCCTCATCTGCAAACAGCAACACTTCGGAGTCTATTCCTTCCGTCATGTTGCTCACAAATACCAGAAACAGCACTGGTCCTAGGACTGACCCCTGTGGAACACTGCTCGTCACAGGCACCCACTCTGACGCCTCACCATGTACCATGACCCACTGTTGTCTTCCTGACAGGTATTCCCTGATCCACTGAAGTGCCTTCTCTATTATCCCTGTCTGGTCCTCCAGCTTTTGCAATAATCTCTTGTGTGAAACTGTGTCAAACGCCTTCTTACAATCCAAGAAAATGCAATCTACCCATCCCTCTCTCTCTTGTCTTACTGCTGTCACCCTGTCACAGAACTCCAGTAGGTTTGTGACACAGGATTTCCCGTCCCTGAATCCATGCTGGCTGTCGTAGATAAGCTCATTCCTTTCTAGGTGTTCCACCACTCTTCTGATGATCTTCTCCATGACTTTGCATACCATACGTGTTAGTGACATTTTTCTGTAGTATAGTGCTTCATGTCTGTCTCCTTTTTTAAAAACTGGGACTACATTTGCTGTCTTCCATACCTCAGGTAGTCGCCCTGTTTCTATAGATGTGTTGAGAATTGTTGTTAGTGGTACACATAGCACCTCTGCTCCCTCTCTCAGGACCCATGGAGAGATATTATCTGGCACCATCCCCTTTGAGGTATCTAGCTCGCTCAGCAGCCTCTTCACTTCTTCCTCGGTTGTATGTATTGTGTCCAACACTTGATGGTGTACCCCACCTCTCTGTCTTTCTGGAGTCCCTTCTGTCTCCTCTGTGAATACTTCTTTGAATCTCATGTTGAGCTCCTCACATACTTCACTGTCGTTTCTTGTGATCTCCCCTCCTTCCTTCCTCAGCCTGATTACCTGGTCCTTGACTGTTGTTTTCCTCCTGATGTAGCTGTACAACTGCTTCGGGTCAGATTTAGCTTTCGCTGCTATGTCATTTTCATATTGCCGTTGGGCCTCCCTTCTTACCTGTTCATATTCATTTATGGCTCTACGACTTCTTTCCTTATTCTCCTGGGTCCTTTGCCTTCTATACTTCTTCCATTGTCTAGCACACTTGGTTTTGGCCTCTCTACACCCAAAGGTGTAGAGAGGCTGAGGAGAGGTTTGTACCTTTGGGTGCAAACCTCTCCTCAGCTTCCTTGCATATTGTTGTCACATATTCCATCATCTTGTTTGCTGACTTCCCTGCCAGTTCTCTGTCCCACTGAACCCTGTGCAGGAATTTCTTCATGCCATTGTAGTCCATTCTCTTGTAGTTTGGCTTCATTTGTCCTGCCCTTCCTACTTCCTTCTCCACTTGCAACTCTAATATATATTCGATGCTCAGAACCATGTGATCACTGGCCCCAAGGGGTCTTTCGTATGTGATGACCTCAATGTCTGCACTACCCAAGATGAATATTAGGTCCAGTCTTGCTAGTTCATCCTCTCCTCTCTTTCTGGTAGTGTCCTTTATGTGTTGGTGCATGAGGTTTTCCAGTACCACCTCCATCATCTTAGCCCTCCACATTTCTGGGCCTCCATGTGGCTCCAGGTTTTCCTAGTCGATTTCCTTGTGGTTGGAGTCACCCATAATCAGGAACTTTGCCCTGCTATCATGAGCTCTTTTGGCCACTTTAATCAGTGTGTCAACCATTGCTCTATTACTCTCATCATACTCTTGCCTTGGCCTCCTGCTGTTCTATGGTGGGTTATACAACACTGCAATTACCACTTTGGGACCTCCAGACTGAAGTGTTCCTATTATGTAGTCTCTTGCTTCTCCTCTGTCTCTTCTTTCCAGCTCGTCAAACTTTCATTGGTTTTTAATGAGCAGTGCCACTCCTCCACCCCCTCTGTTCCCTCTGTCTTTCCTCAGGATCTGATATCCTGTTGGAAAGATGGCATTTGTTATCATACCTGTGAGCTAGGTTTCTGGTTTGTGTGTGTGTTTGTGTGTGTGTGCATTGTGTGTGTGTGTGTGTGTGTGTGTGTGTGTGTGTACTCACCTAGATGTACTCACCTAGTTGAGGTTGCAGGAGTCGAGTCCTAGCTCCTGGCCCCGCCTCTTCACTCGTCGCTACTAGGTCACTCTCCCTGAACCGTGAGCTTTATCATACCTTGTCTTAAAACTATGTATAGTTCCTGCCTCCACTACATCGCTTCCCAAACTATTCCACTTCCTGACTACTCTGTGGCTGAAGAAATACTTCCTAACATCCCTGTGATTCATCTGTGTCTTCAACTTCCAACTGTGTCCCCTTGTTGCTGTGTCCCATCTCTGGAACATCCTGTCTTTGTCCACCTTGTCAATTCCTCTTAGTATTTTGTATGTTATTATCATGTCCCCCCCTATCTCTCCTGTCCTTCAGTGTCGTCAGGTCGATTTCCCTTAACCTCTCCTCATAGAACATACCCCTTAGCTCTGGGACTAGTCTTGTTGCAAACCTTTGCACTTTCTCTAGTTTCTTTTCATGCTGGGTAGGTGTGGGTTCCAAACTGGTGCTGCATACTCCAATATGGGCCTAATGTACATAGTGTACAGGGTCCTGAACGATTCCTTATTAAGATGTCGGAATGCTGTTCTGAGGTTTGCTAGGCACCCATATGCTGCAGCAGTTATTTGGTTGATGTGCACTTCAGGAGATGTGCCTGGTGTTATACTCACCCCAAGATCTTTTTCCTTGAGTGAGGTTTGTAGTCTCTGGCCTCCTAGACTGTACTCCATCTGCGGTCTTCTTTGACCTTCCCCAATCTTCATGACTTTGCACTTGGTGGGGTTGAACTCCAGGAGCCGATTGCTGGACCAGATCTGCAGCCTGTCCAGATCCCCTTTGTAGTTCTGCCTGCTCTTCGATCGAATGAATTCTTCTCATCAACTTCATGTCATCTGCAAACAGGGACACTTCGGAGTCTATTCCTTCCATCAAGTCATTCACAAATACCAGAAACAGCACTGGTCCTAGGACTGACCCCTGTGGGATCCCGCTCATCACAGGTGCCCACTCTGACACCTCGCCACGTACCATGACTTGCTGCTGTCTTCCTGACAAGAATTCCCTGATCCATTGTAGTGCCTTCCCTGTTATCCCTGCCTGGTCCTCTAGTTTTTGCACTAATCTCTTATGTGGAACTGTGTCAAACGCCTTCTTGCAGTCCAAGAAAATGCAATCCACCCACCCCTCTCTCTCTTGTCTTACTGCTGTCACCGTGTCATAGAACTCCAGTAAGTTTGTGACACAGGATTTACCATCCCTGAAACCATGTTGGCTCTTGTTGATGAGATCATTCCTTTCTAGGTGTTCCACCACTCTTCTCCTGATAATCTTCTCCATGATTTTGCATACTATACATGTCAGTGACACTGGTCTGTAGTTTAGTGCTTCATGTCTGTCTCTTTTTTTAAAGATTGGGACTACATTTGCTGTCTTCCATGCCTCAGGCAATCTCCCTGTTTCGATAGACGTATTGAATATTGTTGTTAGGGGCACACATAGCGCTTCTGCTCCCTCTCTCAGGACCCACGGAGAGATGTTATCCAGCCACATTGCCTTTGAGGTATCTAGCTCACTCAGAAGCCTCTTCGATTCTTCCTCTGCTGTGTGTACTATGTCCAGCACTTGGTGGTGTACCCCACCTCTCCGTCTTTCTGGAGCCACTTCTGTCTCCTCTGTGAACACTTCTTTGAATCTCTTGTTGAGTTCCTCACAACTCAGAAGCCTCTTCACTTCTTCCTCGGTTGCATGTACTGTGTCCAGAACTTGGTGGTGTACCCCACCTCTCCGTCTTTCTGGAGCCCCTTCTGTCTCTTCTGTGAACACTTCTTTGAATCTCTTGTTGAGTTCCTCACATACTTCAGGGTCATTTCTTGTTGTCTCTCCTCCTTCCTTCCTTAGCCTGATTACCTGGTCCTTGACTGTTGTTTTCCTCCTGATGTGGCTGTATAACAGCTTCGGGTCAGATTTGGCTTTCGCTGATATGTCGTTTTCATATTGTCGTTGGGCCTCCCTTCTTATCTGTGCATATTCATTTCTGGTTCTACGACTGCTCTCCTTATTCTCCTGGGTCCTTTGCCTTCTATACTTCTTCCATTCCCTAGCACACTTGGTTTTTGCCTCCCTGCACCTTTGGGTGAACGATTGGCTCATCCTGGCTTTTTCATTATTCCTGTTACCCTTGGGTACAAATCTCTCCTCAGCCTCCTTGCACATTGTTGTTACATATTCCGTCATCTCATTAACTGTCTTCCCTGCCACTTCTCTGTCCCACTGAACCCCGTTCAGGAAGTTCCTCATTAAAGTGTAGTCCCCTTTCTTGTAGTTTGGCTTCATTCGTCCTGGCCTTCCTGCTTCCCCCTCCACTTGTAGCTCTACTGTGTATGCGAAGCTTAAAACCACATGATTGCTGGCCCCAAGGGGTCTTTCATATGTGATGTCCTCAATATCTGCACTACTCAAGGTGAATACTAGGTCCAGTCTTGCTGGTTCATCCTTTCCTCTCTCTCTCTCTTGTAGTGTCCCTTACGTGTTGGTACATGAAGTTTTCTAGTACCACCTCCGTCATCTTAGCCCTCCATGTATCTTGGCCCCCACGTGGCTCCAAGTTCTCCCAATCGATTTCCTTGTGGTTAAAGTCACCCATGATCAGGAGCTTTGCCCTGAACGCATGAGCCCTTCTGGCCACTGCAGCCAGTGTGTCAACCATCGCTCTATTGCTCTCATCATACTCTTGCCTTGGCCTTCTGCTGTTCTGTGGTGGGTTATACATCACTGCAATTACCACTTTGGGACCTCCAGAGTGAAGCGTTCCCGCTGTGTAATCAGTTTCTTCTCTGCTGTCTCCTCTCTCCAGCTCATCAAAATTCCATCAGTTTTTGATCAGCAGTGCCACTCCTCCATCCCTCTGTTCCCTCTCTCTTTCCTCAGGATCTGGTATCCTGTTGGAAAGATGGCATCTGTTATCATACCTGTAAGCTTGGTTTCTGTGAGAGCTATGATGTCCGGTGATGCCTCTTTGACTCTTTCGTGCCACTCCTCCCACTTATTTGTTATTCCATCACCGTTTGTGTACCATACCTTCTGTTTCCTCTCCAACACTGTGGTTTGGGGGGCCTATGAGGGTGGGAGACCTGGTAGCATACTGTGGGATTCTATAGCTCGGTGTTGGGTGGAAGCTGTGAGTATGGATTGTAGTTTGTGTTGGGATAGTGTGATAGGTTGTGGGGTTCTGAGGATGGTTCTGTGTGTGCTTGCCCTTGCTGCTCTGTCCTGCTGTGATTGACCTCTGCTGGTTCTGCCCTTGTCTCCCTTCCTAGCTCCTTTCACTTTTTTGTCCTCTCCCTCAGCTGCTATTGTTCTGTTTGTGTTCTGTCTCTGTCTAGGAACACCCTCTTGTACCTGCCGAGTACTTCAACCGTGGTTTCACTTGGAGGATCCTGTTCTGCACTGTTTCTGTCCTGAGAATCAGCTTGATCGGTCGTTTTATCCCCTTCAAGTACCCCCCTATTCTCTGAAAATTTACAATCTCGTCCATGTCTTTTTCACCTATTTCTGTGATGATGTTCTCAATCTCCTTTCTTTCTGTCTGCCGTCTTTCAGTGTGTGTCCTTTCCTCTCCTTCTGAAGCCCATGGATGAACACTGATTTTGCCCTTTCCTCCTCCCATTGCCTCTCCCTCTGTGACTCTGGTTCCTGTCTGTACGTGGTCATTTTCTCCCTTGTGTGTGTGTGTATTATATATATATATATATATATATATATATATATATATATATATATATATATATGTGTGTGTGTGTGTGTGTGTGTGTGTGTGTGTGTGTGTGTGTGTGTGTGTGTGTGTGTGTGTCTGTGTGTCTGTGTGTCTGTGTGTGTGTGTGTGTGTGTGTATGTCGTGCCGAATAGGCAGAACTTGCCAAAAATCATTCTGAACCTAACGAAAAAAATATATTTCACTCTGTTGGTTTAGTATTAAATTATTGTAAACATATCTAAAATATATTTAGTTGGGTTAGGCTAAAATAAATTGTTCTTATTATAATAAGGTTAGGTAAGTTTTCTAAGATTCTTTTGGAGCAAAATTATAAATTTTTACATTAACATTAATGAAAAAAATATATCTTGAAACGTATAGGAGAAAAGTTTAGAAAGGACTTAATTTTAAATGAGTTCTTGCTAATTGACCAATTTTACATATTCGGCACGACATATATATATATATATATATATATATATATATATATATATATATATATATATATATATATATATATATATATATATATATGTAGAGAGAGAGAGAGAGAGAGAGAGAGAGAGAGAGAGAGAGAGAGAGAGAGAGAGAGAGAGAGAGAGAGAGAGAGAGAGAGAGAAATCTCGGTTGAAGTGTGAATCTTTATCTAGGTTGTGAGAGTGTGACCTGACCCCTGACACGGTCAACAGAGGTCACCCAGCAGCTTGTTGTGGAGGAAAGATGTTTGTCAGGTCATGCTTGACTTGGAGGAAAGGGGTGGGAGTGATGTTGGGGTGATGGTAGGAGGGTGTAGTGAGGGATGGGAAGTAGGGAGGGGGAGAGTGGAGACAGAAGGGTGAAGATATCAAGAGAGAAACAGGAAACTGTTGAAGGAAGTAGCTGCACACGGATTAGGAGAAATTATCTCCTGGAGTACACTACCATAACAGCACACTATACCACCATGACAGTGTACACTACCATAACATAAGAACATAAGAACATAAGAACGAAGGAACACTGCAGAAGGCCTACTGGCCCATGCGAGGCAGGTCCAAGTCTCCTACCGGCTTAAGCCAATGCACCCGACCTAGTCAGGTCAGGTCACATTGACTTAAGGGAGGAACACGGCAACCGACCTGGTAGCACAAGCTATCAGGTCTAACTCACACCCACCCACATCCACTCATGTATTTATCCAACCTATTTTTAAAGCTACACAACGTTCTGGCCTCTATAACGGTACTTGGGAGTTTGTTCCACTCATCCACAACTCTATTACCAAACCAGTACTTTCCTATATCCTTCCTGAATCTGAATTTTTCCAACTTAAAACCATTGCTGCGAGTCCTCTCTAGGCTAGATATTTTCAGCACACTATTTACATCCCCTTTATTTATTCCTGTCTTCCATTTATACACCTCAATCATATCCCCCCTAATTCTACGTCTTTCTAGAGAGTGCAGATTCAGGGCCCTTAGTCTATCCTCATAGGGAAGGTTTCTGATACATGGGATCAACTTTGTCATCCTCCTTTGTACATTTTCCAGAGAATTTATATCCATTCTGTAATAAGGTGACCAAAACTGTGCAGCATAATCTAAATGAGGCCTAACCAAGGATGTATAGAGTTGAAGAACAACCTGAGGACTCCTATTATTTATGCTTCTTGATATGAAGCCAAGGATTCTATTAGCTTTATTGCGAACACTTATGCACTGTTGTCTTGGTTTCAGATTACTGCTAACCAGAACTCCTAAATCTTTTTCGCAATCCGTAATATTAAGATCTACATTATTTAGTTTATATGTGGCATGGTTATTGTCCTGTCCAACATTTAGAACTTTGCATTTGTCTATATTAAACTGCATCTGCCACTTCTCCGACCACTGCATCAGTCTATTCAAATCTTCCTGGAGTGCTCGAATGTCCTCGTCAGAATGAATTCGACGGCCTATTTTGGTGTCATCGGCAAACTTGCCGATGTCGCTCTTTATGCCCTCATCTATGTCGTTTATGTAGATTGTGAACAGCAGGGGGCCCAACACTGACCCCTGTGGAACACCGCTCGTGACACTTCCCCACTCTGATTTCTCCCCATTTATGCAAATTCTCTGCTGCCTATTTGTCAACCATGCCTCTATCCAGGAAAAAATTTCTCCTCCTATTCCATGTGCTTTAATTTTCCTCAATAGTCTCTGATGTGGGACCCTGTCAAAAGCCTTACTGAAGTCCATATACACAATATCATATTCATTACCATGATCTACCTCCTCAAATACCTTAGTGAAAAAAGTTAATAAATTCGTAAGGCAGGAACGCCCCTTTGTAAAACCATGCTGAGATTCGTTGATTAATTTATGCTTTTCAAGGTGGCTACGAACTGCCTCGGCAATTATTGATTCCATAAATTTTCCCACTATGGAGGTTAGGCTTATTGGTCTATAGTTCGAAGCTAAGGACCTGTCACCTGTTTTAAAAATAGGTATCACATTTGCCATTTTCCACTTATCTGGCACCATGCCAGTTTGTAGTGATATGTTGAAAAGATTAGCCAAAGGTGTGCTAAGCTCCTCTTTACATTCCTTTAGAACCCTTGCATACAGTTCATCAGGGCCTGGGGATTTGTTAGGTTTTAATTTATCTATTTGCCTAAGGACCATGTCACTTGTGACCCTAATAGTACACAGTTTATTATCGTCCTGTTCTACATAATTTATCATTACTGGAATATCGCTGGTATCCTCCTGTGTAAAAACTGAGAGGAAGTATGTGTTAAAAATTCTACACATTTCCTTATCACTGTCAGTGAGCTGACCCGAGGAACTTTTGAGTGGGCCTATCTTGTCCCTGATCTTACTTCTGTATACCTGAAAGAATCCTTTTGGGTTAGTCTTCGATTCTCTTGCAACTTTAACCTCATAATCTCTTTTTGCTTTTCTAATTCCCTTTTTTATTTCTCTCTTTAACTGAATATATCGATTTCTCAATTGCCCCTCTCCTCTTTTGATTTGCCTATATATGCCTCTCTTTTGACCAATCAGATATTTTAATCTATTGTTCATCCATTTAGGATCATTTTTGTTTGATCTGATTTCCCTATTTGGAACATAATTTGACTGAGCAGCTAGAACTATGCCCTGGAAAGCATCATATCGGCAACCATCACCACCTACCTGACCCTTAGTCAGGTCATTCCAGTTCAGCCCACCTAAGTAATTTTTCAGTCCTATGAAATCAGCCAAGCGAAAGTCAGGGACGGAGACTTGATTGCCATTATTAGGGGAATTCCATGATATATTAAAACTGAGTGATTTGTGATCACTTTCCCCAAGCTCATCATTAACCTCAAGATTATTAATTAGTGTTTCCCTACTGGCAAGAACCAAGTCAAGGAGGTTATTTCCCCTAGTTGGCTCTGTCACAAACTGTTTTAAAAAACAATCCTGGATCGTATCAAGAAAGTCACCTGACTCTAAATTTCCTGTCAAATTGCTCCAGTCAATCTGTCTATAGTTGAAATCTCCCATTAGCACAACATTTTCGTATGTAGATGCCTTACGAATTTCGTCCCATAGAAGTTTACTGCACTCCCTATCAAGATTTGGGGCCCTGTAAATCACACCCAAAATTAGTTTTTCTCGGCCCTCGAGAAGCTGTAACCAAACAGATTCAGTGGCTGACGCTTCTAATTTAATATCTTGTCTAACACAACAATTTAAATTGTCTCTGACATACATCGCTACTCCACCACCTTTCCTGTTGACCCTGTCAGTGTGGAATAATTTATAGCCTTGTATGTGACATTCAGAGGGCATCTCTCTATCTTTCAGATTGAGCCAGGTCTCTGTTATAGCAATAATATCTATGTCTCCTGCACTTGCAATTAATCTTAGCTCATCTATCTTATTTCTTACACTCCTGCTATTAGTATAGTAAACCTTAAGGGAGCTAGTCCCTTGCTGCCCTCTGCTGTCCCCCTTTGTTTGCTGACCTGATCTATTGTCTTTATTTATAACTTCATGCTGAATGCCTTTTATACATTTACTGTTTCCAACCCAAGTGTTGCAACCTGCTTGTTTCCCACACACACCCATACCTCTATCTTCCATCAGTTTAAAATCATAGGCATTTCACCAATGGCCTTCTCAATCGAGTCTGCAAGTGCTACCACCCCAGCCCCAGAGAGATGTACCCCATCCCTTGCATACATATCATGTTTGCCATAAAAGTTGTTCCAGTTGTCAATGAATGGGATTGCAAGTTCCTTGCAGTATCTGTCTAGCCAGCAATTTACACCAATTGCCCTAGACAACCATTCATTTCCTACTCCCCTTCTAGGCAAGATGCTACATATGATTGGGATCCCTCCCTTAGACTTAATGAAATCTATAGCTGACCTGTACTTATCTAGCAGCTCTTCTCTCCTACCCTTCCCAATATCATTTCCACCAGCACTGAGACAGATAATGGGCTTGCTCCCATTACCTGACATGATATTATCCAGCCTGTTGACAATGTCCCCAACACCAGCTCCAGGGAAGCACACTCTATCCCTCATCTTCTTATTCCTATTACAAAAAGCACGGTCAATGTATCTTACCTGAGAGTCACCAACCACAAGAATGCGCTTACCTCCATTAGCAGGGGCAGTAGTACCCTTACCTTCACTGGCCACTGAAGTACATTCATCCTGAAGAACAGAGAAGCGATTTCCTACCTTCAGATCTTCACTCTTAACTTTCCTTACTCTGATGCGCCTTCCATTACTGTGAACTACTCGCCACTTGTAGCAGGTGCTGGGCTGCACCTCACTGCTGGTAGCCGTTGCTGCCTCCCCAACTACAGCCTCCTCACAGCGAGAGACAGACTGCACCTCGCTGCTAGAAGCCTCATTCCCCACAACTCCAGCCACCTCACACTCTCTCCCAGACCCATTGAGGTGGACCTTCAGCCTCCTAATCTCCTCCTGGAGAAGCAAGACCTCCTCCTTCAACTCTCCAACCTCAATTTTTAAAACACTGCAGAAGCAAGCCATGCTTTGTAACCGTCCACACTAATCCCCAAGGCAGCTCAGGGTCTGTGACCTCACGTGACGACTGACCACTGAGTACTGATAATAATAATAATAATAATAATAATAATAATAATAATAATAATAATAATAATAATCCTGCCAAGTGAGTGTACAACGAAAACCTATAATTGTTTTACATGATGGTAGGATTGCTGGTGTCTTTTGTCTGTCTCATAAACATGCAAGATTTCAGGTATGTCTTGCTACTTCTACTTACACTTAGGTCACACTACACATACATGTACAAGCATGTATATACACACCCTTCTAGGTATTCTTCTATTTTCTTTCTAGTTCTTGTTTTTGTTTATTTCCTCTTATCTCCATGGGGAAGTGGAACAGAATTCTTCCTCCGTAAGCCATGCGTGTTGTAAGAGGCGACTAAAATGCCGGGAGCAAGGGGCTAGTAACCCCTTCTCCCGTATAAATTACTAAATTTAAGAGAAACTTTCGTTTTTCTTTTTGGGCCACCCTGCCTTGGTGGGATACGGCCGGTGTGTTGAAAGAATGATTAATAATCTTTATTTCTCCAAGTACATGTACAAGGTATACAGTCCTAACTGACATCAGTGACATACTACTATATAGAAAGTCACTTGTTGTGCTGACCATTTCGGGCACATTAGGTCAGTTTTGTCCCCAGGATGCGACCCACACCAGTCGACTAGCACACATTTTTATTGCTAGGTGAACATGGACAGTAGGTGTCATAAGGAAACACTTACTAATGTAGGAGATCGAACCACGGACCTCAGTACGCGAGACGACTGCGTTAACAACAGCTACAGGACACGACAGCCACTTACTACTGACATTAAATGCAATATTTCGTCAATACTAATGAACAATTCGCTCTTTAGGATTTGGAGGATGAATGATCGAGTTTACAAGCTGCTGCTGCTGCTACTTCTGCAACTACTGCTGCTGCTGCTTGCTTCTGCTTACTGCTGCTGCTGCTGCTGCTGCTGCTGCTGCCACTGCTGCTGCAGCTGCTGCAGCGGCTGCTGCCACTGCTGCTGCCACTGCTGCTGCTGCTGCTGCTGCTGCTGCTGCACTGCTGCTGCTGCCACTGCTGTGCTGCTGCTGCTGCTGCTGCTGCTGCTGCTGCTGCTGCTGCTGCCTGCTGCTGCTGCTGCTGCTGCTGCTTGCTGCTGCATGCTGCTGCTGCTGCTGCTGCCTGCTGCTGCTGCTGCTGCTGCCTGCTGGTGCCTGCTGCTGCTGCTGCTGCTGCCTGCTGCTGCTGCTGCTGCTGCCACTGCTGCTGCTGCTGCTGCTGCTGCTGCTGCTGGCCAACTTGCTGCTGCTGCTGCTGCTGCTGCTGCATGCTGCTGCTGCTGCTGCTGCTGCTGCTGCTGCTACTGGCTGCTGCTGCTGGCAACTGCTTGGCTGCTGAACTGCTGCAACGCTGCTGCTGCTGCTGCCGCTAAGTGCTGCTGCTGTCCACTGCCTGCTGCCGCCACTGCTGGCTGCTGCTGCAGCAACGTTGCCACTGCTGCTGCTGTCTGTCACTGCCTGCTTGCTTGCCGCCTGCGCCAGCCAGACTAGTAGGGAGTAGCAGTACTATACACACCACGCCAGCCAGACTAGTAGGGAGTAGCGGTACTATACACACCACGCCAGCCAGACTAGTAGGGAGTAGCGGTACTATACACACCACGCCAGCCAGACTAGTAGGGAGTAGCGGTACTATACACACCACGCCAGCCAGACTAGTAGGGAGTAGCGGTACTATACACACCACGCCAGCCAGACTAGTAGGGAGTAGCAGTACTATACACACCACGCCAGCCAGACTAGTAGGGAGTAGCGGTACTATACACACCACGCCAGCCAGACTAGTAGGGAGTAGCGGTACTATACACACCACGCCAGCCAGACTAGTAGGGAGTAGCAGTACTATACACACCACGCCAGCCAGACTAGTAGGGAGTAGCGGTACTATACACACCACGCCAGACAGCCAGACTAGTAGGGAGTAGCGGTACTATACACACCACGCCAGCCAGACTAGTAGGGAGTAGCGGTACTATACACACCACGCCAGCCAGACTAGTAGGGAGTAGCGGTACTATACACACCACGCCAGCCAGACTAGTAGGGAGTAGCGGTACTATACACACCACGCCAGCCAGACTAGTAGGGAGTAGCGGTACTATACACACCACGCCAGCCAGACTAGTAGGGAGCCAGCCAGACTAGTAGGGACTAGCGGTACTATATACACCACTCCAGACAGACTAGTAGGGAGTAGCGGTACTATACACACCACGCCAGCCAGACTAGTAGGGAGTAGCGGTACTATACACACCACGCCAGCCAGACTAGTAGGGAGTAGCAGTACTATACACACCACGCCAGCCAGACTAGTAGGGAGTAGCGGTACTATACACACCACGCCAGCCAGACTAGTAGGGAGTAGCGGTACTATACACACCACGCCAGCCAGACTACACACCACGCCAGCCAGACTAGTAGGGAGTAGCGGTACTATACACACCACGCCAGCCAGACTAGTAGGGAGTAGCAGTACTATACACACCACGCCAGCCAGACTAGTAGGGAGTAGCAGTACTATACCCACCATGCCAGCCAGACTAGTAGGGAGTAGCGGTACTATGCACACCACGCCAGCCAGACTATTAGGGACTAGCGGTACTATACACACCACGCCAGCCAGACTAGTAGAGAGTAGCGGTGCTATACACACCAAGCCAGCCAGACTAGTAGGGAGTAGCAGTACTATACACACCAAGCCAGCCAGACTAGTAGGGAGTAGCGGTACTATACACACCACGCCAGCCAGACTAGTAGGGAGTAGCGGTACTATACACACCACGCCAACCAGACTAGTAGGGAGTAGCGGTACTATACACACCACGCCAGCCAGACTAGTAGGGAGTAGCGGTACTATGCACACCACGCCAGCCAGACTAGTAGGGAGTAGCGGTACTATACACACCACGCCAGCCAGACTAGTAGGGAGTAGCGGTACTATACACACCACGTCAGCGAGACTAGAAGGGAGTAGCGGTACTATACACACCACGCCAGCCAGACTAGTAGGGAGTAGCGGTACTATACACACCATGCCAGCCAGACTAGTAGGGAGTAGCGGTACTATACACACCACGCCAGCCAGACTAGTAGGGAGTAGCAGTACTATACACACCACGCCAGCCAGACTAGTAGGGAGTAGCGGCCAGCCAGACTAGTAGGGAGTAGCAGTACTATACACACCACGACAGCCAGACTAGTAGGGAGTAGCGGTACTATACACACCACGCCAGCCAGACTAGTAGGGAGTAGCGGTACTAAACACACCATGCCAGCCAGACTAGTAGGGAGTAGCAGTACTATACACACCATGCCAGCCAGACTAGTAGGGAGTAGCGGTACTATACACACCACTACAGCCAGACTAGTAGGGAGTAGCAGTACTAGCCAGCCAGACAGTAGGGAGTAGCCTATACACACCATGCCAGCCAGACTAGTAGGGAGTAGCGATACTATACACACCACGCCAGCCAGACTAGTAGGGAGTAGCGGTACTATACACACCACGCCAGCCAGACTAGTAGGGAGTAGCAGTACTATACACACCACGCCAGCCAGACTAGTAGGGAGTAGCAGTACTATACACACCACGCCAGCCAGACTAGTAGGGAGTAGCGGTACTATACACACCACGCCAGCCAGACTAGTAGGGAGTAGCGGTACTATACACACCACGCCAGCCAGACTAGTAGGGAGTAGCAGTACTATACACACCACGCCAGCCAGACTAGTAGGGAGTAGCAGTACTATACACACCACGCCAGCCAGACTAGTAGGGAGTAGCAGTACTATACACACCACGCCAGCCAGACTAGTAGGGAGTAGCAGTACTATACACACCACGCCAGCCAGACTAGTAGGGAGTAGCAGTACTATACACACCACGCCAGCCAGACTAGTAGGGAGTAGCAGTACTATACACACCACGCCAGCCAGACTAGTAGGGAGTAGCAGTACTATACACACCACGCCAGCCAGACTAGTAGGGAGTAGCAGTACTATACACACCACGCCAGCCAGACTAGTAGGGAGTAGCAGTACTATACACACCACGCCAGCCAGACTAGTAGGGAGTAGCAGTACTATACACACCACGCCAGCCAGACTAGTAGGGAGTAGCAGTACTATACACACCACGCCAGCCAGACTAGTAGGGAGTAGCAGTACTATACACACCACGCCAGCCAGACTAGTAGGGAGTAGCAGTACTATACACACCACGCCAGCCAGACTAGTAGGGAGTAGCGTACTATACACTAGCCAGCCAGACTAGTAGGGAGTAGCAGTACTATACACACCACGCCAGCCAGACTAGTAGGGAGTAGCAGTACTATACACACCACGCCAGCCAGACTAGTAGGGAGTAGCAGTACTATACACACCACGCCAGCCAGACTAGTAGGGAGTAGCAGTACTATACACACCACGCCAGCCAGACTAGTAGGGAGTAGCAGTACTATACACACCACGCCAGCCAGACTAGTAGGGAGTAGCAGTACTATACACACCACGCCAGCCAGACTAGTAGGGAGTAGCAGTACTATACACACCACGCCAGCCAGACTAGTAGGGAGTAGCAGTACTACACACCACGCCAGCCAGACTAGTAGGGAGTAGCAGTACTATACACACCACGCCAGCCAGACTAGTAGGGAGTAGCAGTACTATACACACCACGCCAGCCAGACTAGTAGGGAGTAGCAGTACTATACACACCACGCCAGCCAGACTAGTAGGGAGTAGCAGTACTATACACACCACGCCAGCCAGACTAGTAGGGAGTAGCAGTACTATACACACCACGCCAGCCAGACTAGTAGGGAGTAGCAGTACTATACACACCACGCCAGCCAGACTAGTAGGGAGTAGCAGTACTATAGTAGGGAGTAGCAGTACTATACCACCACGCCAGCCAGACTAGTAGGGAGTAGCAGTACTATACACACCACGCCAGCCAGACTAGTAGGGAGTAGCAGTACTATACACACCACGCCAGCCAGACTAGTAGGGAGTAGCAGTACTATACACACCACGCCAGCCAGACTAGTAGGGAGTAGCAGTACTATACACACCACGCCAGCCAGACTAGTAGGGAGTAGCAGTACTATACACACCACGCCAGCCAGACTAGTAGGGAGTAGCAGTACTATACACACCACGCCAGCCAGACTAGTAGGGAGTAGCAGTACTATACACACCACGCCAGCCAGACTAGTAGGGAGTAGCAGTACTATACACACCACGCCAGCCAGACTAGTAGGGAGTAGCAGTACTATACACACCACGCCAGCCAGACTAGTAGGGAGTAGCAGTACTATACACACCACGCCAGCCAGACTAGTAGGGAGTAGCAGTACTATACACACCACGCCAGCCAGACTAGTAGGGAGTAGCAGTACTATACACACCACGCCAGCCAGACTAGTAGGGAGTAGCAGTACTATACACACCACGCCAGCCAGACTAGTAGGGAGTAGCAGTACTATACACACCACGCCAGCCAGACTAGTAGGGAGTAGCAGTACTATACACACCACGCCAGCCAGACTAGTAGGGAGTAGCAGTACTATACACACCACGCCAGCCAGACTAGTAGGGAGTAGCAGTACTATACACACCACGCCAGCCAGACTAGTAGGGAGTAGCGGCACTATACACACCACGCCAGCCAGACTAGTAGGGAGTAGCGGTACTATACACACCACGCCAGCCAGACTAGTAGGGAGTAGCAGTACTATACACACCATGCCAGCCAGACTAGTAGGGAGTAGCAGTACTATACACACCATGCCAGCCAGACTAGTAGGGAGTAGCAGTACTATACACACCACGCCAGCCAGACTAGTAGGGAGTAGCAGTACTAGGGAGTAGCTATACACACCATGCCAGCCAGACTAGTAGGGAGTAGCAGTACTATACACACCAAGCCAGCCAGACTAGTAGGGAGTAGCAGTACTATACACACCACGCCAGCCAGACTAGTAGGGAGTAGCAGTATACACACCACGCCAGCCAGACTAGTAGGGAGTAGCAGTACTATACACACCACGCTAGTACACATACACACCATGCCAGCCAGACTAGTAGGGAGTAGCAGTACTGTACACACCACGCCAGCCAGACTAGTAGGGAGTAGCAGTACTATACACACCACGCCAGCCAGACTAGTAGGGAGTAGCAGTAGTAGGGAGTAGCTATACACACCACGCCAGCCAGACTAGTAGGGAGTAGCAGTACTATACACACCACGCCAGCCAGACTAGTAGGGAGTAGCAGTACTATACACACCACGCCAGACTAGTAGGGAGTAGCAGTACTAGTAGTAGGGAGTAGCAGTACTATACACACCACGCCAGCCAGACTAGTAGGGAGTAGCAGTACTATACACACCACGCCAGCCAGACTAGTAGGGAGTAGCAGTACTATACACACCACGCCAGCCAGACTAGTAGGGAGTAGCAGTACTATACACACCACGCCAGCCAGACTAGTAGGGAGTAGCAGTACTATACACACCACGCCAGCCAGACTAGTAGGGAGTAGCAGTACTATACACACCACGCCAGCCAGACTAGTAGGGAGTAGCAGTACTATACACACCACGCCAGCCAGACTAGTAGGGAGTAGCAGTACTATACACACCACGCCAGCCAGACTAGTAGGGAGTAGCAGTACTATACACACCACGCCAGCCAGACTAGTAGGGAGTAGCAGTACTATACACACCACGCCAGCCAGACTAGTAGGGAGTAGCAGTACTATACACACCACGCCAGCCAGACTAGTAGGGAGTAGCAGTACTATCCACACCACCCCAGCCAGACTAGTAGGGAGTAGCAGTACTATACACACCACGCCAGCCAGACTAGTAGGGAGTAGCAGTACTATACACACCACGCCAGCCAGACTAGTAGGGAGTAGCAGTACTATACACACCACGCCAGCCAGACTAGTAGGGAGTAGCAGTACTATACACACCACGCCAGCCAGACTAGTAGGGAGTAGCAGTACTATACACACCACGCCAGCCAGACTAGTAGGGAGTAGCAGTACTATACACACCACGCCAGCCAGACTAGTAGGGAGTAGCAGTACTATACACACCACGCCAGCCAGACTAGTAGGGAGTAGCAGTACTATACACACCACGCCAGCCAGACTAGTAGGGAGTAGCAGTACTATACACACCACGCCAGCCAGACTAGTAGGGAGTAGCAGTACTATACACACCACGCCAGCCAGACTAGTAGGGAGTAGCAGTACTATACACACCACGCCAGCCAGACTAGTAGGGAGTAGCAGTACTATACACACCACGCCAGCCAGACTAGTAGGGAGTAGCAGTACTATACACACCACGCCAGCCAGACTAGTAGGGAGTAGCAGTACTATACACACCACGCCAGCCAGACTAGTAGGGAGTAGCAGTACTATACACACCACGCCAGCCAGACTAGTAGGGAGTAGCAGTACTATACACACCACGCCAGCCAGACTAGTAGGGAGTAGCAGTACTATACACACCACGCCAGCCAGACTAGTAGGGAGTAGCAGTACTATACACACCACGCCAGCCAGACTAGTAGGGAGTAGCAGTACTATACACACCACGCCAGCCAGACTAGTAGGGAGTAGCAGTACTATACACACCACGCCAGCCAGACTAGTAGGGAGTAGCAGTACTATACACACCACGCCAGCCAGACTAGTAGGGAGTAGCAGTACTATACACACCACGCCAGCCAGACTAGTAGGGAGTAGCAGTACTATACACACCACGCCAGCCAGACTAGTAGGGAGTAGCAGTACTATACACACCACGCCAGCCAGACTAGTAGGGAGTAGCAGTACTATACACACCACGCCAGCCAGACTAGTAGGGAGTAGCAGTGCTATACACACCACGCCAGCCAGACTAGTAGGGAGTAGCAGTACTATACACACCACGCCAGCCAGACTAGTAGGGAGTAGCAGTACTATACACACCACGCCAGCCAGACTAGTAGGGAGTAGCAGTACTATACACACCACGCCAGCCAGACTAGTAGGGAGTAGCAGTACTATACACACCACGCCAGCCAGACTAGTAGGGAGTAGCAGTACTATACACACCACGCCAGCCAGACTAGTAGGGAGTAGCAGTACTATACACACCACGCCAGCCAGACTAGTAGGGAGTAGCAGTACTATACACACCACGCCAGCCAGACTAGTAGGGAGTAGCAGTACTATACACACCACGCCAGCCAGACTAGTAGGGAGTAGCAGTACTATACACACCACGCCAGCCAGACTAGTAGGGAGTAGCAGTACTATACACACCACGCCAGCCAGACTAGTAGGGAGTAGCAGTACTATACACACCACGCCAGCCAGACTAGTAGGGAGTAGCAGTACTATACACACCACGCCAGCCAGACTAGTAGGGAGTAGCAGTACTATACACACCACGCCAGCCAGACTAGTAGGGAGTAGCAGTACTATACACACCACGCCAGCCAGACTAGTAGGGAGTAGCAGTACTATACACACCACGCCAGCCAGACTAGTAGGGAGTAGCAGTACTATACACACCACGCCAGCCAGACTAGTAGGGAGTAGCAGTACTATACACACCACGCCAGCCAGACTAGTAGGGAGTAGCAGTACTATACACACCACGCCAGCCAGACTAGTAGGGAGTAGCAGTACTATACACACCACGCCAGCCAGACTAGTAGGGAGTAGCAGTACTATACACACCACGCCAGCCAGACTAGTAGGGAGTAGCAGTACTATACACACCACGCCAGCCAGACTAGTAGGGAGTAGCAGTACTATACACACCACGCCAGCCAGACTAGTAGGGAGTAGCAGTACTATACACACCACGCCAGCCAGACTAGTAGGGAGTAGCAGTACTATACACACCACGCCAGCCAGACTAGTAGGGAGTAGCAGTACTATACACACCACGCCAGCCAGACTAGTAGGGAGTAGCAGTACTATACACACCACGCCAGCCAGACTGTTGGTAGGTTGGAGTCTCTTCCAGCCTGAGGTAAATATTAGTAAATATTTCGCTTGTTCTGGGAAGCTTAAAAATCTTACTGCATGTCTGATGCTGCTGGAAGGTGTGGTGGTGGTGTGGTGTGGTGGTAGTGTGGTGTGGTGGTAGTGTGGTGTGGTGGTGGTGTGGTGTGGTGGTAGTGTGGTGTGGTGGTGGTGTGGTGTGGTGGTAGTGTGGTGTGGTGGTAGTGTGGTGTGGTGGTAGTGTGGTGTGGTGGCAGTGTGGTGTGGTGGTAGTGAAGGTGTGGTGGTAGTGAAGGTGTGGTGGTAGTGTGGTGTGGTGGTGGTGTGGTGTGGTGGTAGTGTGGTGTGGTGGTAGTGTGGTGTGGTGGTAGTGTGGTGTGGTGGCAGTGTGGTGTGTTGGTAGTGTGATGTGTGGCAGTAGTGTGGTGTATGGTGGTAGTGTGGTGTGTGGTGGTAGTGTGGTGTGGTGGTAGTGTGGTGTGTTGTTAGTGTGGTGTGTTGTTAGTGTGGTGTGTTGTTAGTGTGGTGGTGGTAGTGTGGTGTGGTGGTGGTGTGGTGGTAGTGTGGTGTGGTGGTAGTGTGGTGTGGTGGTAGTGTGGTGTGGTGGTAGTTTGGTGGTGTGGTGGTAGTGTGGTGTGGTGGTAGTTTGGTGTGGTGTGGTGGTAGTGTGGTGTGGTGGTGGTGTGGTGTGGTGGTAGTGTGGTGTGTGGTAGTGTGGTGTGGTGTGTGTGGTGTGTGGTAGTGTGGTGTGTTAGTAGTGTGGTGTGGTGGTAGTGTGGTGTGTTGGTGTGTGGTGGTAGTGTGGTGTGGTGGTAGTGTGGTGTGGTGGTGGTAGTGTGTGGTGTGTTGTTAGTGTGGTGTGTTGTTAGTGTGGTGTGTTGTTAGTGTGGTATGCTGGTAGTGTGGTGTGTTAGTAGTGTGGTGTGGTGGTAGTGTGGTGTGTTGGTAGTGTGGTGTGTTGGTAGTGTGGTGTGTTGGTAGTGTGGTGTGTTGGTAGTGTGGTGTGTTGGTAGTGTGGTGTGTTGGTAGTGTGGTGTGTTGGTAGTGTGGTGTGTTGTTAGTGTGGTGTGTTGTTAGTGTGGTGTGTGGTGGTAGTGTGGTGTGTGGTGGTAGTGTGGTGTGTGGTGGTAGTGTGGTGTGTGGTGGTAGTGTGGTGTGTGGTGGTAGTGTGGTGTGTGGTGGTAGTGTGGTGTGTGGTGGTAGTGTGGTGTGGTGGTAGTGTGGTGTGTGGTGGTAGTGTGGTGTGTGGTGGTAGTGTGGTGTGTGGTGGTAGTGTGGTGTGTGGTGGTAGTGTGGTGTGTGGTGGTAGTGTGGTGTGTGGTGGTAGTGTGGTGTGTGGTGGTAGTGTGGTGTGTGGTGGTAGTGTGGTGTGTGGTGGTAGTGTGGTGTGGTCGTAGTGTGGTGTGTGGTCGTAGTGTGGTGTGTGGTGGTAGTGTGGTGTGTGGTGGTAGTGTGGTGTGTGGTGGTAGTGTGGTGTTGTGGTGGTAGTGTTGTGTGGTGGTGGTAGTGGTGTGTGGTGGTAGTAGTGGTGTGTGGTGGTAGTGGTGTGTGGTGGTAGTGGTGTGTGGTGGTAGTGTGGTGTGGTGGTAGTGTGGTGTGGTGGTAGTGTGGTGTGGTGGTAGTGTGGTGTGGTGGTAGTGTGGTGTGGTGGTAGTGTGGTGTGGTGGTAGTGTGGTGTGGTGGTAGTGTGGTGTGGTGGTAGTGTGGTGTGGTGGTCGTGTGGTGTGGTGGTAGTGTGGTGTGTGGTGGGAGTGTGGTGTGGTGGCAGTGTGGTGTGTTGGTAGTGTGATGTGTGGCAGTAGTGTGGTGTATGGTGGTAGTGTGGTGTGTGGTGGTAGTGTGTTGTGGTGGTAGTGTGGTGTGTGGTGGTAGTGTGGTGTGTGGTGGTAGTGTGGTGTATGGTGGTAGTGTGTTGTGGTGGTAGTGTGGTGTGTGGTGGTAGTGGGTTGTGGTGGTAGTGTGGTGTATGGTGGTAGTGTGTTGTGGTGGTAGTGTGGTGTGTGGTGGTAGTGTGTTGTGGTGGTAGTGTGGTGTGTGGTGGTAGTGTGGTGTGTGGTGGTAGTGTGGTGTGGTGGTAGTGTGGTGTGTGGTGGTAGTGTGTTGTGGTGGTAGTGTGGTGTGTGGTGGTAGTGTGGTGTGTGGTGGTAGTGTGTTGTGGTGGTAGTGTGGTGTGTGGTGGTAGTGTGGTGTGTGGTGGTAGTGTGGTGTATGGTGGTAGTGTGTTGTGGTGGTAGTGTGGTGTATGGTGGTAGTGTGTTGTGGTGGTAGTGTGGTGTATGTTGGTCGTGTGTTGTGGTGGTAGTGTGTGTGTTGATAGTGTGGTGTGTGGTGGTAGTGTGGTGTATGGTGGTAGTGTGGTGTGTGGTGGTAGTGTGTTGTGGTGGTAGTGTGGTGTGTGGTGGTAGTGTGTTGTGGTGGTAGTGTGGTGTGTGGTGGTAGTGTGTTGTGGTGGTAGTGTGGTGTGGTGGTAGTGTGGTGTGTGGTGGTAGTGTGGTGTATGGTGGTAGTGTGTTGTGGTGGTAGTGTGGTGTGTGGTGTTAGTGTGGTGTGTGGTGGTAGTGTGGTGTGGTGGTAGTGTTGTGTGTGGTGGTAGTGTTGTGTGGTGGTAGTGTTGTGTGGTGGTAGTGTTGTGTGGTGGTAGTGTTGTGTGGTGGTAGTGTTGTGTGGTGGTAGTGTTGTGTGGTGGTAGTGTTGTGTGGTGGTAGTGTTGTGTGGTGGTAGTGTTGTGTGGTGGTAGTGTTGTGTGGTGGTAGTGTTGTGTGGTGGTAGTGTTGTGTGTGGTGGTAGTGTTGTGTGTGGTGGTAGTGTGGTGTGGTGGTAGTGTGGTGTGTGGTGGTAGTGTGGTGTGTGGTGGTAGTGTGGTGTGTGGTGGTAGTGTGGTGTGGTGGTAGTGTGGTGTGTGGTGGTAGTGTGGTGTGGTGGTAGTGTGGTGTGTGGTGGTAGTGTGTTGTGTGGTGGTAGTGTGGTGTGTGGTGGTAGTGTGGTGTGGTGGTAGTGTGGCGTGTGGTGGTAGTGTGGTGTGGTGGTAGTGTGGTGTGTGGTGGTAGTGTGGTGTGTGGTGATAGTGTGGTGTGGTGGTAGTGTGGTGTGTGGTGGTAGTGTGGTGTGTGGTGGTAGTGTGGTGTGGTGGTAGTGTGGTGTGTGGTGGTAGTGTGGTGTGGTGGTAGTGTGGTGTGTGGTGATAGTGTGGTGTGTGGTGGTAGTGTGGTGTGGTGGTAGTGTGGTGTGTGGTGGGAGTGTGGTGTGTGGTGGTAGTGTGGTGTGGTGGTAGTGTGGTGTGTGGTGGTAGTGTGGTGTGGTGGTAGTGTGGTGTGTGGTGGTAGTGTGGTGTGGTGGTAGTGAAGGTGTGGTGGTAGTGTGGTGTGTGGTGGTAGTGTGGTGGGGTGGTAGTGAAGGTGTGGTGGTAATGAAGGTGTGGTGTGTGGTGGTAGTGAAGTTGTGATGGCAGTGAAGGTGTGGTGTGTGGTGGCAGTGAAGTTGTGGTGGAAGTGAAGTTGTGGTGATAGTGAAGGTGTGGTATGTGGTGGTAGTGAAGGTGTGGTGTGTGGTGGTAGTGTGGTGTGGTGGTAGTGAAGGTGTGGTGGTAGTGAAGGTGTGGTGTGTGGTGGTAGTGAAGGTTTTGTGGTGGTAGTGAAGGTTTTGTGGTGGTAGTGAAGGTTTTGTGGTGGTAGTGAAGGTTTTGTGGTGGTAGTGAAGGTTTTGTGGTGGTAGTGAAGGTTTTGTGGTGGTAGTGAAGGTTTTGTGGTGGTAGTGAAGGTTTTGTGGTGGTAGTGAAGGTGTGGTGTGGTGGTAGTGAAGGTGTGGTGGTAGTGTGGTGTGTGGTGGTAGTGTGGTGCAGTACTAGTGAAGGTGTGGTGTGTGGTGCTAGTGAAGGTGTGGTGTGTGGTGGTAGTGTGGCGGTGGTGGTGGTAGTGAGGATGTGGTGGTAGTGTGGTGTGGTGGTAATGAAGGTGCGGTGTGTGGTGGTAGTGAAGGTGTGGTATGTGGTGGTAGTGAAGGTGTGGTGGTAGTGTGGTGTGTGGTGGTAGTGTGGTGTGGTGGTAGTGAAGGTGTGGTGGTAGTGTGGTGTGTGGTGGTAGTGTAGTGTGGTGGTAGTGAAGGTGTGGTGGTAGTGTGGTGTGTGGTGGTAGTGTGGTGTGGTGGTAGTGAAGGTGTGGTTGTAGTGTGGTGTGTGGTGGTAGTGTGGTGTGGTGGTAGTGTCGTGCAGTGCTATTGAAGGTGTGGTGTGTGGTGGTAGTGAAGGTGTGGTGGTAGTGTGGTGTGTGGTGGTAGTGTGGTGCAGTGCTAGTGAAGGTGTGGTGTGTGGTGCTAGTGAAGGTGTGGTGTGTGGTGGTAGTGAAGGTGTGGTGGTAGTGTGGTGTGTGGTGGTAGTGTGGTGTGGTGGTAGTGTGGTGTGTGGTGGTAGTGTGGTGTGGTGGTAGTGAAGGTGTGGTGGTAGTGTGGTGTGTGGTGGTAGTGTGGTGGGGTGGTAGTGAAGGTGTGGTGTGTGGTGGTAGTGAAGTTGTGATGGCAGTGAAGGTGTGGTGTGTGGTGGTAGTGAAGGTTTTGTGGTGGTAGTGAAGGTTTTGTGGTGGTAGTGAAGGTTTTGTGGTGGTAGTGAAGGTTTTGTGGTGGTAGTGAAGGTTTTGTGGTGGTAGTGAAGGTTTTGTGGTGGTAGTGAAGGTTTTGTGGTGGTAGTGTGGTGTGTGGTGGTAGTGTGGTGCAGTACTAGTGAAGGTGTGGTGTGTGGTGCTAGTGAAGGTGTGGTGTGTGGTGGTAGTGTGGCGGTGGTGGTGGTAGTGAGGATGTGGTGGTAGTGTGGTGTGGTGGTAATGAAGGTGCGGTGTGTGGTGGTAGTGAAGGTGTGGTATGTGGTGGTAGTGAAGGTGTGGTGGTAGTGTGGTGTGTGGTGGTAGTGTGGTGTGGTGGTAGTGAAGGTGTGGTGGTAGTGTGGTGTGTAGTGTAGTGTGGTGGTAGTGAAGGTGTGGTGGTAGTGTGGTGTGCGGTGGTAGTGTGGTGTGGTGGTAGTGAAGGTGTGGTGGTAGTGTGGTGTGTGGTGGTAGTGTGGTGTGGTGGTAGTGAAGGTGTGGTGGTAGTGTGGTGTGTGGTGGTAGTGTGGTGTGGTGGTAGTGTGGTGCAGTGCTATTGAAGGTGTGGTGTGTGGTGGTAGTGAAGGTGTGGTGGTAGTGTGGTGTGTGGTGGTAGTGTGGTGCAGTGCTAGTGAAGGTGTGGTGTGTGGTGCTAGTGAAGGTGTGGTGTGTGGTGGTAGTGTAGTGTTTACCTGGAGTTTACCTGGAGAGAGTTGCGGGGGTCAACGCCCCCGCAGCCCGGTCTGTGACCAGGCCTCCTGGTGGATCAGAGCCTGATCAACCAGACTGTTACTGCTGGCTGCACGCAAACCAACCTACGAGCCACAGCCCGGCTGATCAGGAACCGACTTTAGGTGCATGTCCAGTGCCAGCTTGAAGACTGCCAGGGGTCTGTTGGTAATCCCCCTTATGTATGCTGGGAGGCAGTTGAACAGTCTCGGGCCCCTGACACTTATTGTATGGTCTCTTAACGTGCTAGTGACACCCCTGCTTTTCATTGGGGGGATGTTGCATCGTCTGCCAAGTCTTTTGCTTTCGTAGTGAGTGATTTTCGTGTGCAAGTTCGGTACTAGTCCCTCTAGGATTTTCCAGGTGTATATAATCATGTATCTCTCCCGCCTGTGTTCCAGAGAATACAGGTTCAGGAACCTCAAGCGCTCCCAGTAATTGAGGTGTTTTATCTCCGTTATGCGCGCCGTGAAGGTTCTCTGTACATTTTCTAGGTCAGCAATTTCACCTGCCTTGAAAGGTGCTGTTAGTGTGCAGCAATATTCCAGCCTAGATAGAACAAGTGACCTGAAGAGTGTCATCATGGGCTTGGCATCCCTCGTTTTGAAGGTTCTCATTATCCATCCTGTCATTTTTCTAGCAGATGCGATCGATACAATGTTATGGTCCTTGAAGGTGAGGTCCTCCGACATGATCACTCCCAGGTCTTTGACGTTGGTGTTTCACTCTATTTTGTGGCCAGAATTTGTTTTGTACTCTGATGAAGATTTAATTTCCTCGTGTTTACCATATCTGAGTAATTGAAATTTCTCATCGTTGAACTTCATATTGTTTTCTGCAGCCCACTGAAGGATTTGGTTGATGTCCGCCTGGAGCCTTGCAGTGTCTGCAATGGAAGACACTGTCATGCAGATTCGGGTGTCATCTACAAAGGAAGACACGGTGCTGTGGCTGACATCCTTGTCTGTGTCAGATATGAGGATGAGGAACAAGATGGGAGCGAGTACTGTGCCTTGTGGAACAGAGCTTTTCACCGTGCCTGCCTCGGACTTTACTCTGTTGACTACTACTCTCTGTCTTCTGTTAGTGAGGAAATTATAGATCCATCGACCGACTTTTCCTGTTATTCCTTTAGCACGCATTTTGTGCGCTATTATGCCATGGTCACACTTGTCGAAGGCTTTTGCAAAGTCTGTATATATTACATCTGCATTCTTTTTGTCTTCTAGTGCATCTAGGACCTTGTCGTAGTGATCCAATAGTTGAGACAGACAGGAGCGACCTGTTCTAAACCCATGTTGCCCTGGGTTGTGTAACTGATGGGTTTCTAGATGGGTGGTGATCTTGCTTCTTAGGACCCTTTCAAAGATTTTTATGATATGGGATGTTAGTGCTATCGGTCTGTAGTTCTTTGCTGTTGCTTTACTGCCCCCTTTGTGGAGTGGGGCTATGTCTGTTGGTTTTAGTAACTGTGGGACGACCCCCGTGTCCATGCTCCCTCTCCATAGGATGGAAAAGGCTCGTGATAGGGGCTTCTTGCAGTTCTTGATGAACACGGAGTTCCATGAGTCTGGCCGTGGGGCAGAGTGCATGGGCATGTCATTTATCGCTTGTTCGAAGTCATTTGGCGTCAGGATAACATCAGATAGGCTTGTGTTAACCAAATTCTGTGGCTCTCTCATAAAAAATTCATTTTGATCTTCGACTCTCAGTCTGGTTAGTGGCTTGCTAAAAACTGAGTCATATTGGGACTTGAGTAGCTCACTTATTTCCTTGCTGTCATCTGTGTAGGACCCATCTTGTTTAAGTAAGGGCCCAATACTTGACGTTGTTCTCGACTTTGATTTGGCATAGGAGAAGAAATACTTTGGGTTTCTTTCGATTTCATTTATGGCTTTTAGTTCTTCCCGCGATTCCTGACTCCAATAAGATTCCTTTAGCTTAAGTTCGATGTTTGCTATTTTTCTGACCAGTGTCTCCCTACGCATTTCAGATAGATTGACCTCTTTTAGCCGCTCTGTTATTCTTTTCCGTCGCCTGTAAAGAGAGCGCCTGTCTCTTTCTATTTTACATCTACATGGGGTCTGGTGGCCTGGTGGTTAACGCTCTCGCTTCACACGGCGAGGGCCTGGGTTCGATTCAAAGCCAGAGTAGAAACATTGGACGTGTTTCTTTCAACCTGTTGTCTATGTTCCCCATCAGTAAAATGGGTACCTGGGTGTTAGTCGACTGGTGTGGGTCGCATCCTGGGACACTGACCTAAGGAGGCCTGGTCACAGACCGGGCCGCGGGGGCGTTGACCCCGGAACTCTCTCCAGGTAAAACTCCTCCTTTTTCTTAGAGGAATAAGCCTTGTGCATACATCGAGTGCCACCAAGTTAATCTGTTCTAGGCATAAGTTGGGGTCTGTGTTGCTTAGTATATCTTCCCAGCTTATATCGGTTAGGACTTGGTTTACTTGGTCCCACTTTATGTTTTTGTTATTGAAATTGAATTTGGTGAATGCTCCCTCGTGACTAATCTCATTTTGTCGGTCTGGGGCTCTGCACATACATGTCTGAACCTCAATTATGTTGTGATCTGAGTATATTGTTTTTGATATGGTGACATTTCTTATCAGATCATCATTGTTAGTGAAGATGAGGTCTAGTGTATTCTCCATTCTAGTAGGCTCTATTATTTGCTGGTTTAAATTGAATTTTGTGCAGAGATTTAAAAGCTCGTGTGAGTGTGAGTTTTCATCAGAGCTGCCTCCTGGTGTTATTACTGCAACAATATTATTTGCTATATTCCTCCATTTTAGGTGCCTTAAGTTGAAATCCCCCAGGAGCAAGATGTTGGGTGCAGGAGCTGGAAGATTTTCCAGACAGTGGTCAATTTTTAACAGCTGTTCCTGGAATTGCTGGGATGTTGCATCCGGAGGCTTGTAGACTACCACAATGACTAGGTTTTGGTTCTCGACCTTTACTGCTAAAGGTGCTAGTGAAGGTGTGGTGTGTGGTGGTAGTGTGGTGTGGTGGTAGTGAAGATGTGGTGTATGGTGGTAGTGTGGTGTGGTGGTAGTGAAGGTGTGGTGTGTGGTGGTAGTGAAGGTGTGGCGGTAGTGAAGGTGTGGTGTGTGGTGGTAGTGTGGTGTGGTGGTAGTGAAGGTGTGGTGGTAGTGGTGTGGTGGTAGGTGTGGTGGTAGTGAAGGTGTGGTATGTGGTGGTAGGAAAGGTGTGGTGGTAGTGAAGGTGTGGTGTGTGGTGGTAGGAAAGGTGTGGTGGTAGTGAAGGTCTGGTGTGGTGGTTGTGTGGTGGTGGTAGTGAATTTGTAGTGTGGTGTGGAGATGGTGGTGGTGGTCGTGGTAATATGGGGGTGGTGGTGATGGCGGTTGTGGTGGTGGTGGTGGTAGTTATGGTGGTGGTGGTGATGGTGGTGGTGGTGATGGTGGTGGTGGTGGTGGTGGTGGTAGTATGGTGGTGGTGGTAGTATGGTAGTGGTGGTAGTATGGTGGTGGTGGTAGTATGGTGGTGGTGGTAATATGGTGGTGGTGGTAGTATGATGGTGGTGGTTATGGTAGTGGTGGTTCAAGGGTCGAGCCTCACACACACAACATATGGTACCTCTTGGCTGCCCTTCCTCTCTCTCTCTCTTCCTCCTCTCACGCTCCCTCTAACCCCTCTCTCCCCACCGTTTCCCACCCGTTCATCCCATTCCCTCTTCCTCCATTCTTCCCATCACTTCCCCCCCTTCCCATCCCCGCTACCACTCCAGCCTCCTTCACATCCCATGCCTCTACCTCTGGAGCTGCCCTAGCTGACATATCATCACTGGAATACTTAGTGATGTTCTCTTCCCTCCTCAAGTCTCCCAGCTTAGGTTAAACACATTTCAGTATCCTTGTATAACCCCCTACCTAAATATGGTACAAGTACATATCAATACAATTACATTAATTATCATATATAGCAGTATCTTGGTAGATTACCTAGGATAATCCCCCCAAAAAAACGTCAAAGACAGTGAGTTATTTCCAAGGGGAGGAATGTCACAGGGAAACATAGATACCTATGTTCCCTCTCACTGAGTAGGTTAGCAGCACACTGCTGAAATATCTAATTTGAGTTTAATAAAAACAATAATAGCTCTCTGTATACTGTATCACCAGGGACAGGGCTGCAGCTCCTGACCCTATACATTAGAAGGCATGGCGGTGTTCCTATCTCCCGAGTGAAGTCTCCCAGCTGGTGAGATGCTGGGATGCTGCTGGAGAAATATGCATTCAAGGAATGTCTGTGTCCTTACGTATATCCTGATGGCTGTGCCCTTTTTGCTCGCGCGCGCACACACACACACACACGCACACACACACACACACGCACACACACACACACACACACACACACACACACACACACACACACACACACACACACACGCGCGCGCGCGCGCACACACACACACACGGAACAGCATTCCGACATCTTAATAAGGAATCATTCAGGACCCTGTACACCGTGTACGTTAGGCCCATATTGGAGTATGCGGCACCAGTTTGGAACCCACACCTAGCCAAGCACGTGAAGAAACTAGAGAAAGTGCAAAGGTTTGCAACAAGACTAGTCCCAGAGCTAAGAGGTATGTCCTACGAGGAGAGGTTAAGGGAAATCAACCTGACGACACTGGAGGACAGGAGAGATAGGGGGGACATGATAACGACATACAAAATACTGAGAGGAATTGACAAGGTGGACAAAGACAGGATGTTCCAGAGATTGGACACAGTAACAAGGGGACACAGTTGGAAGCTGAAGACACAGATGAATCACAGGGATGTTAGGAAGTATTTCTTCAGCCATAGAGTAGTCAGTAAGTGGAATAGTTTGGGAAGCGATGTAGTGGAGGCAGGATCCATACATAGCTTTAAGCAGAGGTATGATAAAGCTCACGGCTCAGGGAGAGTGACCTAGTAGCGATCAGTGAAGAGGCGGGGCCAGGAGCTCGGACTCGACCCCCGCAACCTCAACTAGGTGAGTACAACTAGGTGAGTACACACACACACACACACACACACACACACACACACACACAGCCAGGAGCTGAGTCTCGACCCCTGCAACCACAATTAGGTGAGTACACACACAACTCTTGTGTCATGTGGGGTTCGAAACGTGGATTGGGTAAAAATACTCACGTAGGCTGGTAGAACGTATATTATACGGATAGTATGTGAAAGCCCAACTGCCGCCGACCTGGCTCCCTGCTCTCTCTCGTAAAACTGACTGACTCACAGTGCCCATATGTGAGAGGGTGTTTGAAATCCTGCTTTGGTCAGCAGCAATATGAATACAGACAGTGATTCACGCAGAGACGGTTGGTAGTGAGTCATCTACTGGTACACTGGTTACTGGTAACTGGTTACTAGGAACTGGTACTACTACTGAGAGCTCGGCGATGCTAATGTATGTCGTCCCGACATACAACTAATACAAACTAGAGATGGCAGGTATACGGCTTGGGCTGATTCTATACAATGTCAAAGTACACAACAATTGAACATTATAACATACATAAGTAGAATATTGGAATGGAAGCTTACGTAACTGAAACTGTAAGGCAATACAAGGTATAATATAGCACAACTCATCGAATGAAACTCAACGAATGAAACTCAACGTTGAGATTACACAATAGAAGTGATAAAAAAAAATTTGATCGATCGATCTGTATTCATGTGATCTACGGATTCTGAGGAAGGAATATATACAAAGAAAGAAGTGTTTAACAGAAAGGCAGATTCGGTGCACTCAAATCTAGACTGTTAACTCTCAGAATTCGGAGAGAACGTGAACACAAAAAAAATTCTTGAATACTGATAAGTTGATACTGTAATTATTCATCTATACAGGTTATTTACATTTAACCCCAACTCTGCTAGGGTAAGATTGATATATGTAGAATGGGTGTCATCTCTGGGAGGATCAAACTCTGTTGCACTGGCTAACTCATGCTGTATTTGAGGCAAATCTGAATTGGTAGTTACAAATGATACTTGAGGATTTCTCAATACCTGTCGTGTACGTAGGGAATAACGACATGTACGTAGGGAATAACGACATTCAGGTTGATCGTCTGACTGAGTATCAGAGGAAGAGAGTACAGGATCAGGAGGATTGTCAGAGTCTGTCACAATAGTCTGGGTTGGAACATCATTATCATCACATACTAACTTCATATGATCTAAATGCGATTCTTTATACTGACCAGTACTAATTTCTCTAAGCTTATACTTATTATCAGTGATATGTTCAACTACTCGATAAGGACCAACAAACTTTTGATCAAGCTTTGGCATTGCAGACGTTTTGTTAAAGTTAGTCAGCATAACTCTCGAACCTACTTTGATTTTGGATGGCTTTGCTCGAGTGTTTGCGACTCTTGTAAATTCTGCTGTTGATTTATGAAGTGTTTCACGGATTCTTCTAAAAACACTTTGAGCTAAGCTGGTACGAGTTGCTATGAAATCATCAGGGTTGTAATTTGGTTTCGGATTAGAATATAACAACTCATAAGGCAAACGTTTATCTACACCGTACAATGCATAATGTGGAGTGTCACCTATAGAAACATTGTAAGCAGAATTTATAGCACACTGCACATCAGGTATAACTTCATCCCAAGTTTCACTGTTGGGATTGATAGTGGCTCTCAAGACATCAAGTACTTTCTTATTGGTTCGTTCCACTAACCCATTGCTGGCAGGATGATGAGGAACAAAGGTGGATTTAGAGATCTTGTACAAGGTGCACAAATTTTCAAGAATCTCATTACAGAATTCACCTCCATTATCTGTTACTAGGGACTTAGGGGTGGTATGCCTGCGGATAATGCGTTCTTTAAACGCTTTAGCTACTGTCTCGGCAGTCTTATCTGCAATAGGAACTAACTCACAATATCTGGTGAAATGGTCTACCATAACACACAGATGTTTGTTGCCTTGGAGGGAACATTGGAAATTAGTTAACAAATCTAGCGCAACTCTTTCCCACGGTTCGCTAGTAGTTGGATGCACTTGGATTGGATTAGGGCCATTAGCATTACTTTTATGTTGCATGCAGACACTACATTTCTTAACATACTCAGATATATCAGTTGCCATATGAGGCCAAAAGTATTTCAATCTGGCTTGTTTTACTGAACGATCCATACCAGGGTGTGCAACACTGGTACATCGTGAACTAGCTGTAAGGCTACATTCACTAGTGACTGTGGAATTACTAACTGGTATACTCTTCTGCTAGGAGTACCCAACTCGGCTGTTCGATACAGTAATTCTTGGTTCATGACAAAGTCACTGATGGGTGCTGGTGGCTTCACAGTAAGAATAAGATCTTCCTGGAGCAGGAATCGAATCACCAGGACACAAGGGATCGGTTCTTTCTTACTGGAGGAATGAACAAACTCGGTGGAGTGGATGACTCCCCTCGGTTGAAAAAAATTAACGCTATAACACGCAATATGAGCAAGGGAGAACGAATCTACTATCTCAAACTGCAAGCACAGGAGAAAAGAAATGAACACGGTGAACAATGCTGATATTCAATCTGAGTCGCACACAGTGACACGAGGTATCAACTATAAACTTCACTTACAAACGTTAACAACGTGGAAGTTACTCGAGAAATAACTTCTTACAATGCACTGATTACTGTCAACTAGGATGGGATCACAATCTGAAACACAAGGGACAACAACAACACTCAAGTGAGCACACTAGCCACAGAAACGTCTTTCTGCAACGGCTTGTGGCATCAGCAAGAGATGGCATAACTCGTTGCAGTTCTACTTGAACAAGTCGCCATCTCAAGGATAGTAGTCGCACTATCCTGCGTGCATGATATTGTGGCTGGAGTCCAGACAGGAGTGACAGTATTACTAGTGCCTGACTGCTCGGCTACGTTAATAAGTAATTCACGGATCTATAGGAACGTAATCTGAACTTCACATTTCACAGCACTTTAACAAATCTCAGATACAAGCTGTGAGAACAAACACATTGCTCAAGGGCTAGGTATTGTCTTTCAGTCAGTAAGGGAATGTTGGTACTGTGGACTGATTCATATTGACTTTGACTGGCATGATACACTAAGTGAACATTCAAAAGTGACTGGGACATGATCTCAGGGAACTTACTCAAGGACATAAGGCAAAAAAAAATAGAGAAATGACACAGTAAGCTTAAGTGGAAGAAAATGCTTAACAATTCTGCATAAGTAATAAAAAATGTCTAAGATACACTGCAAGAGGAAGGACGACTCAATGTAAAGGACTGCTGGCCAAGATAAAAAAAAAACATTGAAATTTACAAGTAAAAATATTACTGGAGACTGAATTAAATGCAAAATGAGCTGTCTTTACTCTTGCTAATAAAGAAATTAATTAATAAAATTTGAAATCAATGTAAAAAGTATAAAATAAAATTACTAAATTGTATGCAACAAAAGATAACTGGGAAATTTAAATATTTTCTAAGAATGCATAAACAAAATTAAAATATAATGCAAAGACAACATCAGGAAAATTAATAAAATGAAAAACAAGATGCAATAATGAACTGAGAATAATAATGCATAAAAATATCAATAAAAGAAAATAATTCACTGCAGAACAAGTTCAACAAAATAAGGTGTAGAAATAATCACTGCAGTAATAAAGTTACACTGGGAAAATGCAGGTTAAATAATAAAAATAAAAATATAAAGAAAAACTGATTGAACACTTTAACTCTTAATTGTAAATTAGACAAAACAATTTACTCAAACAGAGTAAAGAAAACACTTTATGTTAAAAAAGAAACTGAAATTACACTAAGAGTGAATTTGTTCAAAGAAATATGAAAAATATGAATCAAATAAAACAAGAAACAAACGGGAAGTGTAACACTTACAAGTGGCGGGGCACACAACACTTAATCACGTATTCATTATTTTAGTATATTCTTACAACAAAATCTTGCTGTGACTGATACGACAAAAATTTGCTGGCAAAAATAATGGTACACAAGTCTGCGAAAAAAATTAGAGGAATGAGACACTGCTGGCATACGAAAAAAAAGGTACACATAGAAATAAATGGATAATTTAGGATACTGGGGTGAATATCACTGCATGAACTACAATGACAAATACTGGAGAATACAATGCTGAAAGAACACAAGATAAAAAAAATGAATCACTTCACACGGAGTGACTGACTGGTACACTACACAATAATACTTACTACAGACAGAGAGTAGCATAAAATAAAACACAGTGGCGGGTGGTGGTGGGAGTGACTCTCGCTGGTGCTCACTGGCGCGCACTCCACTCACTACCCACGAAGGTGGCTTGATAAGCCACTCTATGCCACAGGGATGGTGAAGACCACTCTTAGCATCCAACTGGGAGCACAAAGCGATATATGAAACAATACTTCAGAGGAACTTGCGTGGCTTACTTCTCTCTCTCAGCTGGGTTAGAAGCTGGGTTGGCTGACTGGCCAGCCACAGCCCGGCTGGTCAGGAACTGACTTTAGGTGCTTGTCCAGTGCCAGCTTGAAGACTGCCAGGGGTCTGTTGGTAATCCCCCTTATGTATGCTGGGAGGCAGTTGAACAGTCTTGGGCCCCTGACACTTAATGTATGGTCTCTTAACGTGCTAGTGACACCCCTGCTTTTCATTGGGGGGATGTTGCATCATCTGCCAAGTCTTTTGCTTTCGTAGTGAGTGATTTTCGTGTGCAAGTTCGGTACTAGTCCCTCTAGGATTTTCCAGGTGTATATAATCATGTATCTCTCCCACCTGCATTCCAGGGAATACAGTTTTAGGAACCTCAAGCGCTCCCAGTAATTGAGGTGTTTTATCTCCGTTATGCGTGCCGTGAAGGTTCTCTGTACATTTTCTAGGTCAGCAATTTCACCTGCTTTGAAAGGTGCTGTTAATGTGCAGCAATATTCCAGCCTAGATAGAACAAGTGACCTGAAGAGTGTCATCATGGGCTTGGCCTCCCTAGTTTTGAAGGTTCTCATTATCCATCCTGTCATTTTTCTAGCAGATGCGATTGATACAATGTTATGGTCCTTGAAGGTGAGATCCTTCGACATGATCACTCCCAGGTCTTTGACATTGGTGTTTCGCTCTATTTTGTGGCCAGAATTTGTTTTGTACTCTGATGAAGATTTAATTTCCTCGTGTTTACCATATCTGAGTAATTGAAATTTCTCATCGTTGAACTTCATTTTGTTTTCTGCAGCCCACTGAAAGAGTCGGCTGATGTCCGCCTGGAGCCTTGCAGTGTCTGCAATGGAAGACACTGTCATGCAGATTCGGGTGTCATCTGCAAAGGAAGACATGGTGCTGTGGCTGACATCCTTGTCTATGTCAGATATGAGGATGAGGAACAAGATGGGAGCGAGTACTGTGCCTTGTGGAACAGAGCTTTTCACCGTAGCTGCCTCGGACTTTACTCTGTTGACGACTACTCTCTGTGTTCTGTTAGTGAGGAAATTATAGATCCATCGACCGACTTTTCCTGTTATTCCTTTAGCACGCATTTTGTGCACTATTACGCCATGGTCACACTTGTCGAAGGCTTTTGCAAAGTCTGTATATATTACATCTGCATTCTTTTTATCTTCTAGTGCATTTAGGACCTTGTCGTAGTGATCCAATAGTTGAGACAGACAGGAGCGACCTGTTCTAAACCTATGTTGCCCTGGGTTGTGTAACTGATGGGTTTCTAGATGGGTGGTGATCTTGCTTCTTAGGAGACCCTTTCAAAGATTTTTATGATATGGGATGTTAGTGCTATCTGTCTGTAGTTCTTTGCTGTTGCTTTACTGCCCCCTTTGTGGAGTGGGGCTATGTCTGTTGTTTTTAGTAACTGTGGGACGACCCCCGTGTCCATGCTCCCTCTCCATAGGATGGAAAAGGCTCGTGATAGGGGCTTCTTGCAGTTCTTGATGAACACGGAGTTCCATGAGTCTGGCCCTGGGGCAGAGTGCATGGGCATGTCATTTATCGCTTGTTCAAAGTCATTTGGTGTCAGGATAACATCGGATAGGCTTGTGTTAACCAAATTTTGTGGCTCTCTCATAAAAAATTCATTTTGATCTTCGACTCTCAGTCTGGTTAGCAGCTTGCTAAAAACTGAGTCATATTGGGACTTGAGTAGCTCCCATCTTGTTTAAGTAGGGGCCCAATACTGGACGTTGTTCTCGACTTTGATTTGGCATAGGAGAAGAAATACTTTGGGTTTCTTTCGATTTCATTTATGGCTTTTAGTTCTTCCCGCGATTCCTGACTCCTATAAGATTCCTTTAGCTTGAGTTCGATGCTTGCTATTTCTCTGACCAGTGTCTCCCTACGCATTTCAGATATATTGACCTCTTTTAGCCGCTCTGTTATACTTTTCCGTCGCCTGTAAAGGGAGTGCCTGTCTCTTTCTATTTTACATCTACTCCTCCTTATGCATACTCCTCCTTGTGCATACATCGAGTGCCACCAAGTTAATCTGTTCTAGGCATAAGTTGGGGTCTGTGTTGCTTAGTATATCTTCCCAGCTTATATCGGTTAGGACTTGGTTTACTTGGTCCCACTTTATGTTTTTGTTATTGAAGTTGAATTTGGTGAATGCTCCCTCGTGACTAGTCTCATTATGTCGGTCTGGGGCTCCACGCATACATGTCTGAACCTCAATTATGTTGTGATCTGAGTATATTGTTTTTGATATGGTGACATTTCTTATCAGATCATCATTGTTAGTGAAGATGAGGTCTAGTGTATTCTCCAGTCTAGTAGGCTCTATTATTTGCTGGTTTAAATTGAATTTTGTGCAGAGATTTAAAAGCTCATGTGAGTGTGAGTTTTCATCAGAGCTGCCTCCCGGTGTTATTACTGCAACAATATTATTTGCTATATTCCTCCATTTTAGGTGCCATAAGTTGAAATCCCCCAGGAGCAAGATGTTGGGTGCAGGAGCTGGAAGATTTTCCAGACAGTGGTCAATTTTTAACAGCTGCTCCTGGAAATGCTGGGATGCTGCATCCGGAGGCTTGTAGACTACCACAATGGCTAGGTTTTGGTTCTCGACCTTTACTGCTAAAACTTCCACTACATCATTTGAGGCATTTAGCAGTTTTGTGCAAACAAGTGACTCTGCAATGTACAGGCCAACCTCCCCCCCCCCTTTTGCCTGTTCACTCTGTCACATCTGTATAGGTTGTAACCTGGGATCCATATTTCGTTGTGCAAGTGATCCTTTATGTGGGTCTCAGTGAAAGCCGCGAACATTGCCTTTGCCTCTGCAAGCAGTCCACGGATGAAAGGTATTTTGTTGTTTGTTGCTGGCTTTAGACCCTGTATATTTGCAAAGAAGAATGTCATTGGACTGGTGGTATTGTTGGTACTGGGGGGGATTTTTTTCTGGCATTAGTATCTGTATCTGTTGGTTTGGAGTGGAGGCCATCAACTGTGGTTCCACTCCAGTAATGACTGGATTTGGTGTACGATTTCTGCCATTTCCTGCCAGTTTTTTTTCCTTCCTGGCACTAAAAAACCTCTCCCTCTTGAGTGGCTGTGGCTACCCAGGTTTTCCCATGGCTTGGATGTTTTGTATCTTTTTGTACCCTTTAGATGGTGTGCCTGGCAATTTAAGTTATAGCACAGTCTTTCCTGTACTGAAGAGGTACACATTTCAGGGTGGAAAAGCTTACAGGAAGGGAGTTTGCATTTTCCTGTTGTCATATGGGCATGGCATTTTCTATGGTGGTCATAGTTGCACGTCCCGTCTGTTTTTCCAGATTTCCCATGTCTGCAGATACCAAGTGCATAGCATGTGCACAGGCTTGGTGGAGTGATGCAAATAAGCAGATAAACACTAATACAAAGAGACTGACCAGTGAATAATGTAGTGGCTGGTAGAAGCTTGAGAGAGTAGCTGGCTTGAGGTAGGTGGCTGGGGTAATTCAAGCGTACCCTGCTCGGCAGGCCTACTCACAAGATGTCGGCCGGCCCAGTAGAAATTTATCTCCAGAAATCGCTGTAATCGTCAGGATTTGCAGCAAGACTAGTCCCAGAGCTAAGAGGTATGTCCTACGAGGAGAGGTTAAGGGAAATCAACCTGACGACACTGGAGGACAGGAGAGATAGGGGGGGACATGATAACGACATACAAAATACTGAGAGGAATTGACAAGGTGGACAAAGACAGGATGTTCCAGAGATGGGACACAGCAACAAGGGGACACAGTTGGAAGTTGAAGACACAGATGAATCACAGGGATGTTAGGAAGTATTTCTTCAGCCACATAATAGTCAGGAAGTGGAATAGTTTGGGAAGCAATGTATTGGAGGCAGGATCCATACATAGCTTTAAGCAGAGGTATGATAAAGCTCACGGTTCAGGGAGAGTGACCTAGTAGTGACCAGTGAAGAGGCGGGGCCAGGAGCTCGGACTCGACCCCTGCAACTTCAACTAGGTGAGTACAACTAGGTGAGTACAACTAGGTGAGTATACACACACACACACACACACACACACACACACACACACACACACACAAAAGCACGTATGGAAATTAGAGAAAGTGCAAAGATTTTCAACAAGACTAGTCCCGGAGCTAAGGGGCATGTCCTATGAAGAGAGGTTAAGGGAAATGAACCTAACGACACTGGAGGACAGGAGAGGTAGGGAAGATATGACATATAAAATGCTGAGAGGAATCTTCCATAAGCACAGTATCATCAGCAAAAAGCAACTGTGTCAATTCCCATTTTGTATTTGATTCCCCATAATTTAATCCCACCCGTCTCTCGAACACCCTAGCATTTACTTCTTTTACAACCTCATCTATAAATATATTAAACAACCATGGTGACATTACACATCCCTGTCTAAGACCTACTTTTACTGGGAAGTAGTCTCCCTCTCTTCTACACACCCTAACCTGAGCCTCACTATCCTCATAAAAACTCTTTACAGCATTTAGTAACTTACCACCTATTCCATATACTTGCAACATCTGCCACATTGCTCCCCTATCCACTCTATCATATGCCTTTTCTAAATCCATAAATGCAATAAAAACTTCCCTACCTTTATGTAAATGCTGTTCACATATATGCTTCAATGTAAACACTTGATCTATACATCCCCTACCCACTCTGAAACCTCCTTGCTCATCCACAGTTCTACATTCTGTCTTACCTCTAATTCTTTCAATTATAACCCTACCGTACACTTTTCCTGGTATGCTCAGTAAACTTATTCCTCTATAATTTTTACAATATCTTTTGTCTCCCTTCCCTATATATAAAGGGACTATACATGCTCTCCGCCAGTCCCTAGGTGCCTTCCCCTCTTTCATACATTTATTAAACAAAAATACCAAATACTCCAACACTATATCCCCCTCTGCTTTTAACATTTCTTTCATGATCCCATCAGTTCCAGCTGCTTTACCCCCTTTCATTCTACGTAATTCCTCACGTACCTCCCCCACACTCACATCCTGTTCTTCTTCACTCCTAAAAGATGGTATACCTCCCTGGCCAGTGCATAAAATTACCGCTTCCCTTTCTTCGTCGACATTTAAAAGTTCCTCAAAATATTCTCGCCATCTACCTAATACCTCCATCTCCCCATCTACTAACTCCCCTACTCTGTTTTAAACTGATAAATCCATTTGTTCTCTAGGCTTTCTTAACTTGTTTAACTCCAAATTTTTTTCTTATTTTCATTAAAATTTCTTGACAGTGCCTCTCCCACTCTATCATCTGCTCTCCTTTTGCACTCTCTCACCACTCTCTTTACCTTTCTTTTACTCTCCATATACTCTACTCTTCTTATAACTCTTCTGCTTTGTAAAAATCTCTCAAAAGCTAACTTTTTCTCTTTTATCACACCCTTTACTTCATCATTCCACCAATCACTCCTCTTTCCACCTGCCCCCACCCTCCTATAACCACAAACTTCTGCCCCACATTCTAATACTTCATTTTTAAAACTATTCCATCCCTCTTCAACCCCCCCCACTACTCATCTTTGCACTAGCCCACCTTTCTGCCAATAGTTGCTTATATCTCACCCAAACTTCCTTGTGGCATGCAAAGAGTACGTAACCTTTATTCGGCGCATGGACACACCCTCATTTACAGGCTATCTCCCCCAACCAGCGAACCAGGTTGCTAAGAGTTGATGATGGGGCCCCATCGTTCAACTAGTGACCAGGTTCTAGCCAATAAGAAGGTGGGATTGACAATCGCAGAGGTTATGTGGATACCGCTCTCCTGTCTGCCCTTGTCATTCCCACTCTAGAGCTGGTTGAAGCACGGTGTGCTATCTTGTGGCTTCTATTTCTGCCTTGCTTACCGTGGAGTGCACTATATTTATCACTGTACATAGTGTACATATTGCTGTTATAATTGGTGAAGGATAATATAAGTCTAAACTTTTTCTACTGTGTTTATTTGCTCCCATTACACCTGGGATAACAGGCCATTTGAAATCCTAGGTTGTAATATGGGTAGCCTGTCCGAGATCTGGACTTAGAGAAACGGTTGAGCTTAGGGTGAAGCTTGTAGCAGGAACATTGTGTAGCTTGCTGTTTCGCTTCGCTTTAAAAATTTTGCGTGTCAGTTGCTTATGATCAGCCTTGCTATTGTGTGATCGTTCAACAGCTCGCTACTAGCTTGTTCAGTGTGCTCGCTTCGCTACGGTCAATCTTGTGTGCAGTCGGCTTTGCTTGTATGCGTATTCTGCAATCGTACTGTGCATAGCTAAGCGTGTTCTGCAAATTAACGTGTTACGTTGGGGTATTCGTACTGTGCATAGCGAATAACTTATGCCACCTAGACGAGTCAGACGCCTGGTGTCGGCATATACTTTGCATAACCTACCTAAATTGTCTCTACAGCGTTGTTGGCAAATTGCTCGTTCCATTGGCATTCCCTATAAACGCACTCTTACAGCTGCGCAACTGCGTTCACTTATTGCTGACATACTTATTGAAGAAGAGATGGCACATCAAACTCCTCCCTCTACGGGAGCTAGGGCAAAAACTACTATGTTCTCGCAGGAGGAAGATGATATACCTACGGAGCAAAATGGTCAGTATAGTGCAGCTGGGTTGTCTCAGGGTGAATCAGCGTCGTTGGCACTTCAGCTGGCAAAAATCAATCTTGAGCAAACTAGGGAACAGAGAGCATTCGCAAGGGAAGAATTTGATAGGGAAAGAGAAAGGAGGCAGTTTTCGCATTCTGTAAACGATTTCAGTTTACAAAAAGCAGTACAGCTTGTTCCCCGCTTCAATGAGGCCGAACCAGAGCAATTTTTCGAAAGCTTCGAAAATCAGGCTCGAGCCTTGAGGTGGCCGGAACAGCACTGGGCAGCGTTGGTTCATACAGCATTATTGGGTAAGGCACAGGAATTTACGTCGGTATTAACTGACGCTGAATTCTCTGATTATCAAGTAGTGAAGACCACAGTGTTGGGAGCATATACATGTATCCCAGCTAAATATCGTAAGACCTTCAAATTGAACAGGCGGCAGCTTGGTCAATCCCTGGTGGACTTTGTGAGACAGCAAACCAAAGCTTTTACCAGCTGGTATAAAGCGAGTGGTGTCTCTAACTTTGAGGAGCTGGTGCAGCTTATTCTGATTGATAACCTGCTGGAGTCTGTGGGACCAGAGGTTCGTGTCTTTCTGCAGGATCGTGACTTAACCACTGCATTGGAGGCGGCCAGGTTGGCTGATACCTTCGAAACGAACCGCTCCTTGTCCGAGCGGTCCTGTCTCTCTTTTCAACAGTCTGGCGTGAGCAGAGATCGACAACATTGGAGAATGAAGTGCCAGCAGGAGGGAGAGCGTCTACGTCATCCAAATAAGTCACCTGGTGAGCCACGCTTCTCAACATATGGTCCCCCTGCGGAGAGGCAAACTACTTATGGAGCATCTCGACAACAATATCCAGAGAGGCACCAGCCAGAACGACACCACTTGCAACGTCATCAGGGAGTAAAGGGCAAGCCTGTCGTCTGCTTCAGATGCAATAAAGTAGGTCACATCAGTTCCAACTGCCCTCAAAAACCTCAACCCATCGGGAAAATCTCTAATATCCCTAGTAACATGTCCCCTAGAGAAGTAGAAAAAGGTATGGCCCCTTATTATTGCGAAAGTCTTATTTCCCTTCAGGAAAACTCAGAACCAACTAAAGTAAATACCTTTAGAGATACTGGAGCATATTGCTCACTTGTCAGAGAAGGAATATTACCCCTTTCAGAGAAAACTTCCTTGAATTCCTCAGTTTTATTGGAAGCTTACGGAGGAGCTATATATTCAGTTCCTTTGCATAAAATTTATGTACAGTGCAAATATTACACTGGGTACTTGACTGTAGGTATCTCAAAAGGATTTCCCATGAAAAATGCCATGTTATTACTGGGTAATAACATTACTACTGTTACTTCGTGTCCTGAACCTATAATGATTAATGCTTCTCCAGTGTTGGCCATAACTCGGGCAACATCCCAAGGGTTGTCTGGGGAGAATGTTGACCTATCCTTGGACGACTCCGATCTCGGAATAGCCACGTTGTTTTATGAGACACACCGGCCGGAGTCTCGTAAATCAAGTGAACAGACCCCGATCAAGCCTTCCTATTCCCAGGTTGCAGGATTCCCAGATGTCTCTGTTTCCATGCCCGAGGGACTGTCCTTCCGGGAGGAACAACGAAAGGACCCTTCTTTAAAATTCGCTTTTGAGGCAGCCATGGGTAAATCCTCTTTGGGTCATCCAGTCAAGTATGATGTTAAAAATGATTATTTGGTATGCACTGAGACTGGTAAGGAGATAGAGGGCCGGCAATTATACGACAGGTTAGTGGTTCCAACCAAGTATAGACCTCAGATATTAAATATAGCTCATAATACGTCATTAGGAGGTCACTTAGGAATTACAAAAACCTTGTATAGAATCACAAAAGAATTTTATTGGCCAAAATTAAAGAAAGATGTGAAGAATCATATTAGATGTTGCCGAGAATGTCAGCAAGTTGGGAAACCTGGACATTCCATTAAACCTGCACCTCTCCAACCCATACCTGCTGATGGAGAACCTTTTGCAGATTTAATTATAGATTGTGTAGGTCCACTACCTAAGTCAAAGTCTGGAAATCAGTATTTATTTACAATTATGGATAAAGTAACCAGATATCCTGAAGCAATCCCTATGCGTAGTATCAATACTAAAGCTATTCTCAAAGCTTTAACAAAATTCATTTCTTGTTTTGGCATTCCTAAAACTATACAAAGTGATCAAGGTACTAACTTCACTGCCAAAGCATTTAGGGAAGTATTAACTAGGTTAGGGATAATTCACAACTTATCCACTGCCTATCACCCTCAGTCCCAAGGCGCCTTGGAAAGATTCCACCAAACATTAAAAACAATGATGAGAAGTTTTTGCATGCACTTTCCGACAGATTGGGATGAATCTCTACCGTTGTTGCTATTCTCAGTACGAGAGACGGTGCAAGAGTCTACAGGGTATAGTCCGTTTGAGCTGATCTTTGGGCACAATGTACGAGGTCCTCTTCGGGTGCTCAAAGAAGGATGGATGGGAGAAGACGTAAGCTCAGCACTCTACAACCCGTCTTCAAGGTTGCAGGTGGCACGTGAGTTAGCCACGGCTAACCTAAAGATAGCTCAAAGTAAGATGAAACAGAGGTATGACAAAAGTGCACAATTCCGCTCCTTCCATCCAGGAGACAAGGTGTTGGTGCAGGAACCTATACCTGGCCACACCTTGAAAGCTAGATTTACGGGACCTATGCAGATAGTAAGTAGATTATCTGATTTAAATTATGTGGTAGCTCCCATTGGTAAGACCTCAAAAACAAAAACTTACCACATTAATCAAATCAAGGCCTTTCATACACCAGATAAAGTCCCAGTAATGACTCTGTCCTCTACCTCTGAGGACGACTCTGACTCTTTGCACTCTATCTCTGAAATTAATACTAAACTTTCCAATTCTGTCCTCCTCAAGGATCCTAGCCCTTTAATGGATGGATTATCTGAAATACAAGCAACCAATTTAACTGAGCTTCTACAGTCATATCCTAATATTTTTTCGGATGTGCCGAAAAAATGTACGTTAGGTTACCATGATGTAGATGTGGGAAAATCTAAACCAATTAAACTCTCCCCCTACAGAGCTAATCCTGAAAAGCAAAGGCTACTTCAGCAGGAAGTAGACTTCTTGTTAGAACATGGTTTAGTGGAGGAGTCATCTAGTCCATGGGCTTCACCGTGCATCCTAGTAAAGAAGGCTGATGGAGGGTTTCGTATGTGCACAGACTACCGTAAAGTGAACGAGGTCACAATTACAGATGCTTACCCTCTTCCTCGTCTGGATGACGTAATTGACTTTGTGGGTAAGGCTACTTTTGTGTCCAAATTAGATCTCCTTAAAGGTTACTATCAGGTACCTTTGACAGATAAGGCGAAGGAAATCTCTGCCTTCGTAATTCCAGGAGGTCATTATCAGTATACAGTTACCCCCTTCGGAATGAAAAATTCCCCCTCTTCATTCCAGAAACTCATCCATCAGGCTATTAAAGGACTTGAAGGCACGGCAGCATACCTAGATGATATTGTTGTGGTGTCTGATACTTGGGATCAACACCTACTTAGACTTAAAGCTCTGTTTGAGACCTTTAAGAATTCCCAATTAACAGTTAATTTATCTAAATCTTCCTTTGGCCAGGCCACTATCACTTTTCTAGGCCATGAAGTAGGTAGTGGTAATGTTGCACCTAAACTTGCTAAAGTTCTTTCGATTAAAGATTATCCAGTTCCTCATGATAGGAAATCTCTTCAACGTTTCCTAGGCATGATAGGATTTTACAGAAGATTCTGTAAGAATTTCTCAGATATTGTAGCCCCTCTTACCTCTCTTACCAGTCATAAAGTTCCCTTTAATTGGACGTCAGATTGTAACACTGCTTTTAATAAAGCAAAAAGATTATTGTGCTCTGCACCCATTCTCCTGTCTCCAGACTTCTCCAAACCTTTTTCATTACAGGTTGATGCTTGTGAGTCTGGGGTTGGGGCGGTACTATTACAAATCGGGAACAAGGAGTTGCAGCCTGTAGCATACTTTTCAGCCAAGTTCCAGCCACATCAGAGAGCTTACTCTACCATTGAAAAAGAAGCCCTCGCGTTGGTACTGGCTTTGGAACATTTCGATGTTTATGTGGGCCAGACATCGCAGGTGGTCACAGTCTACAGTGATCACAACCCGTTAGTCTATCTCCAAGCCATGAAGAATCACAACACAAGGCTTATGCGTTGGACGCTCAGGCTGCAGCCCTACAATTTCAAAATTCAGTACATTGCCGGCAAAGAAAATGTGTTGGCAGACTCTTTGTCAAGAGTCTAGTTAATATTTTATTTAGGTTAGGATGTATTTGTGGTAACCCCCCTTTCAAGCTCTTTTTTTTTATCCCCTGATGTGGGGGTTTTTTTTTAGTGAGGGGATACGGGCTACCGTCCGCTTGTATCTTGGACCTATGTTGGCCTATCTGACTGCTGTCTCACTCTGAGTTTAGGGTTTGGCTTTTGGTCACTAGGAAAGCTGAGCTCTATCTAAGAGTGGGATGGTGGAGAGGATAGGCGGTCCCATTATTTTGTGCCATGGCGGCACGGTTACCACTGGGAGGTGGCAGCCTAATCCTGAGCCTTCTCGGGGGTGGGGGTGTGGCATGCAAAGAGTACGTAACCTTTATTCGGCGCATGGACACACCCTCATTTACAGGCTATCTCCCCCAACCAGCGAACCAGGTTGCTAAGAGTTGATGATGGGGCCCCATCGTTCAACTAGTGACCAGGTTCTAGCCAATAAGAAGGTGGGATTGACAATCGCAGAGGTTATGTGGATACCGCTCTCCTGTCTGCCCTTGTCATTCCCACTCTAGAGCTGGTTGAAGCACGGTGTGCTATCTTGTGGCTTCTATTTCTGCCTTGCTTACCGTGGAGTGCACTATATTTATCACTGTACATAGTGTACATATTGCTGTTATAATTGGTGAAGGATAATATAAGTCTAAACTTTTTCTACTGTGTTTATTTGCTCCCATTACACCTGGGATAACAGGCCATTTGAAATCCTAGGTTGTACTCCTAGGTTGTACTCCCTTAGTTTATACACTTTCACCTCCCTCTTGCTTGTTGTTGCCATTCTCTTTTCCCATCTACGTCTTACTCTAACTGTGACTATAACTAAATAATGATCCGATATATCAGTTGCCCCTCTATAAACGTGTACATCCTAGAGCCTGCCCATCAATCTTTTATCCACCAATACATAATCTAACAAACTACTTTCATTATGTGCTATATCATACCCTGTATATTTATTTATCCTCTTCTTCATAAAATATGTATTACTTATTACCAAACCTCTTTCTACACATAGCTCAATTAAAGGCTTCCCATTTTCATTTACCCCTGGCACCCCAAATTTACCTACTACTCCCTCCACAACATTTTTGCCCACTTTAGCATTGAAATCCCCAACCACCATTACTCTCACACTTGGTTCAAAACTCCCCACGCATTCACTCAACATTTCCCAAAATCTCTCTCTCTCTCCTCTACACTTCTCTCTTCTCCAGGTGCATATATGCTTACTATAACCCACTTTTCACATCCAAACTTTATTTTACTCCACATAATCCTTGAATTAATACATTTATAGTCCCCCTTTTCCTGCCATAACTTATCCTTCGCTCTAACTCTATTTGAAACCCCTGACCTAGTCCCATTTATTCCTCTCCAGTGAAACTCTCCCGCCCCCTTCAGCTTTGTTTCACTTAAAGCCAGGACATCCAGCTTCTTCTCATTCATAACATCCACAATCATCTCTTTCTTATCATTCGCACAACATTCACGCACATTCAGACTTCTCACTTTGACAATTTTCTTCTTATTTTTAGTAATTATTACAGGAAAAAGGAGTTACTAGCCCATTGTTTCTGCCATTTTAGTTGACTTACACAACTCGCATGGCTTACTAAGGAAAGATTTTTATTCCACTTCCCCATGGATATAAAAGGAAAAGTAATAAGATCAAGAACTATTAAGATAAAATCGAAGAAAACTCAGATGAGTGTGTATAAACACGTACATGTATGTGTAGTGTGACCCAAGTGTAAGTAGAAGTAGCAAGACGTACCTGTAATCTTGCATATTTATGAGACAGACAAAAGACACCAGCAATCCTACCATTATGTAAAACAATTACAGACTTTCGTTTCACACTCACTTGGCAGGATGGTAGTACCCCTCTGGGTGGTTGCTGTCTACCAACCTAGTACTTTCCACACACACACACACACATATATATATATATATATATATATATATATATATATATATATATATATATATATATATATATATATATATATATATATATATGTATATATATATATTTATATATATATATATATATATATATATATATATATATATATATATATATATATATATATATATATATATATATATGCAAGGTTCGTAGGTTCGAGTCTCCTTCAGACAGAGATCAGTGTTTGTGTATATTTCGCCTGCTCTCGCGAATTCCTTGCATTGTTAAAATCTCTAGTAAGGCTGATGCATGAAGGGGATGAGATGAAAAGCTGTAAGCCTTCTCCCTGAAAGCTGGCTGCCTTGTATCAAACGTGTAGCGCAAGCTACACGCCAAGGTATTGTCCAGTGTGGATAGATTGGTAAAGCACTGTGTACCTTGTCCTAAGGTTCATAGGTTCGAGTCTCCTTCAGCCAGAGATCAGTGTTTACATATATATATATATATATATATATATATATATATATATATATATATATATATATGTGTGTGTGTGTGTGTGTGTGTGTGTGTGTGTGTGTGTGTTTGTGTATGTACTCACCTATTTGTACTCACCTATTTGTGGTTGCAGGGGTCGATTCACAGCTCCTGGCCTCGCCTCTTCGCTGATTGCTACTAGGCCCTCTCTCTCCCTGCCCCATGAGCTCTATCATATCTCGCCTTAAAACTATGTATGGTTCCCGCCTCCACTACGTCACTTTCTAGGCTATTCCACGGCCTGACTACTCTATGACTGAAGAAATACTTCCTAACATCCCTTTGATTCATCTGAGTCTTCAACTTCCAATTGTGACCTCTTGTGTCTGTGTCCCTTCTCTGGAACATCCCATCTTTGTCCACCATGTCTATTCCGTGCAGTATTTTATATGTCGTTATCATGTCTCCCCTGACCCTCCTGTCCTCCAGTGTCGTCAGGCCGATTTCCCTCAACCTTTCTTCGTAGAACAATCCCCGTAGCTCTGAGACTAGTCTTGTTGCAAACCCTTGCACTTTCTCTAATTTCTTGACGTGCTTGA
>NC_091322.1:31811929-31869429 GCF_038502225.1 Cherax quadricarinatus | reverse complement strand
CCAGGATGTGGGACTAACACTACAGTGGGACTACTGGTCCAGGATGTGGAATAAAACTGTAGTAACTGGAAAAGTAATGTGAAGGACCTGGGAGTGGTAATGTCCGAAGATATCTTCCACTGTCCCTTTACTTTTCTTCCACTATTCCTTTATTTCTCTTCCACTGCCCATTTACCATTCTTCCACAGCCCCTTTACTCTTCTTCCACATCCCCTTTACTCTTCTTCCACATCCCCTTTACTCTTCTTCCACATCCCCTTTACTCTTCTTCCACAGCCCCTTTACTCTTCTTCCACATCCCCTTTACGCTTCTTCCACATCCCCTTTACTCTTCTTCCACAACCCCTTTACTCTTCTTCCATAGCCCCTTTACTCTTCTTCCACAGCCCCTTTACTCTTCTTCCACAGCCCCTTTACTCTTCTTCCACAGCCCCTTTACTCTTCTTCCACATCCCCTTTACTCTTCTTCCACAGCCCCTTTACTCTTCTTCCACAGCCCCTTTACTCTTCTTCCACATCCCCTTTACTCTTCTTCCACAGCCCCTTTACTCTTCTTCCACATCCCCTTTACTCTTCTTCCACATCCCCTTTACGCTTCTTCCACATGCCCTTTACTCTTCTTCCACAACCCCTTTACTCTTCTTCCATAGCCCCTTTACTCTTCTTCCACAGCCCCTTTACTCTTCTTCCACAGCCCCTTTACTCTTCTTCCACAGCCCCTTTACTCTTCTTCCACATCCCCTTTACTCTTCTTCCACAGCCCCTTTACTCTTCTTCCACAGCCCCTTTACTCTTCTTCCACAGCCCCTTTACTCTTCTTCCACATCCCCTTTACTCTTCTTCCACATCCCCTTTACTCTTCTTCCACAGCCCCTTTACTCTTCCTCCACTGTCCCTTTACCCTTCCTACTATTTTACTTTCTGCTTCCCCTTATCAAGACTCAGGTGTGACGTCGTGAAGCCATCGAGGTCAGCAGGTGTGACGTCAGGGTACTGACGGGGGGGGACGTTGGCTGTGGTCCTTTGATCTCTGCCTCTTGGGGAGGGGGTGGGGAAAGGAAGGGTACCGAGGGTTGGTAGGGGAAGGAAGGGTACCGAGGGATGGTAGGGGAAGGGAGGGAAATGTTGGTGGGGATCCCTTGTGATCCTCTGTTACTGCTAATGTTTTTATTTTTAAATAATTGATGTAAACACCAGCAGTGTGTTCCTACACTGTTGTATATGGTGGGAACACCAGCAGTGTGTTCCTACACTGTTGTATATGGTGGGAACACCAGCAGTGTGTTGCTGCACTGTTGTATATGGTGGGAACACCAGTAGTGTGTTGCTACACTGTTGTATATGGTGGGAACACCAGCAGTGTGTTGCTACACTGTTGTATATGGTGGGAACACCAGCAGTGTGTTGCTACACTGTTGTATATGGTGGGAACACCAGCAGTGTGTTGCTACCCTGTTGTATATGGTGGGAACACCAGCAGTGTGTTGCTACACTGTTGTATATGGTGGGAACACCAGCAGTGTGTTGCTGCACTGTTGTATATGGTGGGAACACCAGCAGTATGTTGCTACACTGTTGTATATGGTGGGAACACCAGCAGTGTTCTGCTACACTGTTGTATATGGTGGGAACACCAGCAGTGTTCTGCTACACTGTTGTATATGGTGGGAACACCAGCAGTGTTCTGCTACTTAAGTCTCCGCACTGTCGCTTGATCTTCAGATAGTTCCTGACTATGGAACTGAACTTCTCCAGGCCGAGGGACTGACAACCTCAAATTCTACGACTTTAAGGGTGATGGACTGATTACATCGTCTTCACATCTCTACTGTCCCTGCCTACTTTCTGTATTCGACTGAAGAAGCCTACTGTGTAGGCGAAACGTTTCGGAATAAAGTTGTCTAACTGTTGCATATGTGTCTTACCTAACAACCTGTCGGTATTGTATACCATTTTGATGTTCATCTTGTCAGACACTGCAACACGTGGCATCTTGGTACAGAAAACACCTTGGACAAGCTTTTAAGTGAGAAGTGTTGGATCAGAGAGGGACATGACCTCTCAGTGGCCTCTCACTACTACTACTACTACTACTACTACTACTACTACTACCCTGCACCTCTCCTTCCGACAGTATTTAAGTCTCCGCACTGTCGCTTGATCTTCAGATAGTTCCTGACTATGGAACTGAACTTCTCCAGGCCGAGGGACTGACAACCTCAAATTCTACGACTTTAAGGGTGATGGACTGATTACATCGTCTTCACATCTCTACTGTCCCTGCCTACTTTCTGTATTCGACTGAAGAAGCCTACTGTGTAGGCGAAACGTTTCGGAATAAAGTTGTCTAACTGTTGCATATGTGTCTTACCTAACAACAGTGTTCTGCTACACTGTTGTATATGGTGGGAACACCAGCAGTGTGTTGCTACACTGTTGTATATGGTGGGAACACCAGCAGTGTGTTGCTACACTGTTGTATATGGTGGGAACACCAGCAGTGTGTTGCTACACTGTTGTATATGGTGGGAACACCAGCAGTGTTCTGCTACACTGTTGTATATGGTGGGAACACCAGCAGTGTGTTGCTGCACTGTTGTATATGGTGGGAACACCAGCAGTGTGTTGCTACACTGTTGTATATGGTGGGAACACCAGCAGTGTGTTGCTACACTGTTGTATATGGTGGGAACACCAGCAGTGTGTTGCTACACTGTTGTATATGGTGGGAACACCAGCAGTGTTCTGCTACACTGTTGTATATGGTGGGAACACCAGCAGTGTGTTGCTACACTGTTGTATATGGTGGTAACACGAGCAGTGTGTTACTACACTGTTGTATATGGTGGGAACACCAGCAGTGTGTTCCTACACTGTTGTATATGGTGGGAACACCAGCAGTGTGTTGCTACACTGTTGTATATGGTGGGAACACCAGCAGTGTTCTGCTACACTGTTCTATATGGTGGGAACACCAGCAGTGTGTTGCTACACTGTTGTATATGGTGGGAACACCAGCAGTGTGTTGCTACACTGTTGTATATGGTGGGAACACCAACAGTGTGTTGTTACACTGTTGTATATGGTGGGAACACCAACAGTGTGTTGTTACACTGTTGTATATGGTGGGAACACCAGCAGTGTGTTACTACACTGTTGTATATGGTGGGAACACCAGCAGTGTGTTGCTACACTGTTGTATATGGTGGGAACACCAGCAGTGTGTTGCTACACTGTTGTATATGGTGGGAACACCAGCAGTGTGTTACTACACTGTTGTATATGGTGGGAACACCAGCAGTGTGTTGCTACACTGTTGTATATGGTGGGAACACCAGCAGTGTGTTGCTACACTGTTGTATATGGTGGGAACACCAGCAGTGTGTTGCTACACTGTTGTATATGGTGGGAACACCAGCAGTGTGTTGCTACACTGTTGTATATGGTGGGAACACCAGCAGTGTGTTGCTACATTGTTGTATATGGTGGGAACACCAGCAGTGTGTTGCTACACTGTTGTATATGGTGGGAACTCCAGCAGTGTGTTGCTACACTGTTGTATATGGTGGGAACACCAGCAGTGTGTTGCTACACTGTTGTATATGGTGGGAACACCAGCAGTGTGTTCCTACACTGTTGTATATGGTGGGAACACCAGCAGTGTGTTGCTACACTGTTGTATATGGTGGGAACACCAGCAGTGTGTTGCTACACTGTTGTATATGGTGGGAACACCAGCAGTGTTCTGCTACACTGTTGTATATGGTGGGAACACCAGCAGTGTGTTGCTACACTGTTGTATATGGTGGGAACACCAGCAGTGTGTTGCTACACTGTTGTATATGGTGGGAACACCAGCAGTGTGCTGCTACACTGTTGTATATAGTGGGAACACCAGCAGTGTGTTGCTACACTGTTGTATATGGTGGGAACACCAGCAGTGTTCTGCTACACTGTTGTATATGGTGGGAACACCAGCAGTGTGTTGCTACACTGTTGTATATGGTGGGAACACCAGCAGTGTGTTGCTACACTGTTGTATATTGTGGGAACACCAGCAGTGTGTTGCTACACTGTTGTATATGGTGGGAACACCAGCAGTGTGTCGCTACACTGTTGTATATGGTGGGAACACCAGCAGTGTGTTGCTACACTGTTGTATATGGTGGGAACACCAGCAGTGTGTTGCTAGACTGTTGTATATGGTGGGAACACCAGCAGTGTGTTGCTACACTGTTGTATATGGTGGGAACACAAGCAGTGTGTTGCTACACTGTTGTATATAGTGGGAACACCAGCAGTGTGTTGCTACACTGTTGTATATGGTGGGAACACCAGCAGTGTTCTGCTACACTGTTGTATATGGTGGGAACACCAGCAGTGTGTTGCTACACTGTTGTATATGGTGGGAACACCAGCAGTGCGTTGCTACACTGTTGTATATTGTGGGAACACCAGCAGTGTGTTGCTACACTGTTGTATATGGTGGGAACACCAGCAGTGTGTCGCTACACTGTTGTATATGGTGGGAACACCAGCAGTGTTCTGCTACACTGTTGTATATGGTGGGAACACCAGCAGTGTGTTGCTACACTGTTGTATATGGTGGGAACACCAGCAGTGCGTTGCTACACTGTTGTATATTGTGGGAACACCAGCAGTGTGTTGCTACACTGTTGTATATGGTGGGAACACCAGCAGTGTGTCGCTACACTGTTGTATATGGTGGGAACACCAGCAGTGTGTTGTTACACTGTTGTATATGGTGGGAACACCAGCAGTGTGTTGCTACACTGCTGTATATGGTGGGAACACCAGCAGTGTGTTGCTACACTGTTGTATATGGTGGGAACACCAGCAGTGTTCTGCTACACTGTTGTATATGGTGGGAACACCAGCAGTGTGTTGCTACACTGTTGTATATGGTGGGAACACCAGCAGTGTGTTGCTACACTGTTGTATATGGTGGGAACACCAGCAGTGTGCTGCTACACTGTTGTATATAGTGGGAACACCAGCAGTGTGTTGCTACACTGTTGTATATGGTGGGAACACCAGCAGTGTTCTGCTACACTGTTGTATATGGTGGGAACACCAGCAGTGTGTTGCTACACTGTTGTATATGGTGGGAACACCAGCAGTGTGTTGCTACACTGTTGTATATAGTGGGAACACCAGCAGTGTGTTGCTACACTGTTGTATATAGTGGGAACACCAGCAGTGTGTTGCTACACTGTTGTATATGGTGGGAACACCAGCAGTGTGTTGCTACACTGTTGTATATTGTGGGAACACCAGCAGTGTTCTGCTACACTGTTGTATATGGTGGGAACACCAGCAGTGTGTTGCTACACTGTTGTATATGGTGGGAACACCAGCAGTGTGTTGCTACACTGTTGTATATGGTGGGAACACCAGCAGTGTGTTGCTACACTGTTGTATATGGTGGGAACACCAGCAGTGTTCTGCTACACTGTTGTATATGGTGGGAACACCAGCAGTGTGTTGCTACACTGTTGTATATGGTGGGAACACCAGCAGTGTTCTGCTACACTGTTGTATATGGTGGGAACACCAGCAGTGTTCTGCTACACTGTTGTATATGGTGGGAACACCAGCAGTGTGTTGCTACACTGTTGTATATGGTGGGAACACCAGCAGTGTGTTGCTACACTGTTGTATATGGTGGGAACACCAGCAGTGTGTTGCTACACTGTTGTATATGGTGGGAACACCAGCAGTGTGTTACTACACTGTTGTATCTGGTGGGAACACCAGCAGTGTTCTGCTACACTGTTGTATATGGTGGGAACACCAGCAGTGTGTTCCTACACTGTTGTATATGGTGGGAACACCAGCAGTGTGTTGCTACACTGTTGTATATGGTGGGAACACCAGCAGTGTGTTGCTACACTGTTGTATATGGTGGGAACACCAGCAGTGTGTTACTACACTGTTGTATATGGTGGGAACACCAGCAGTGTTCTGCTACACTGTTGTATATGGTGGGAACACCAGCAGTGTGTTGCTACACTGTTGTATATGGTGGGAACACCAGCAGTGTGTTGCTACACTGTTGTATATGGTGGGAACACCAGCAGTGTGTTGCTACACTGACTTTTTTTTCATTAACACACCAGCAGTTTCCCACCAAGGCAGGGTGACCCACCAAGGCAGGGTGACCCACCAAGGCAGGGTGACCCACCAAGGCAGGGTGACCCACCAAGGCAGGGTGACCCACCAAGGCAGGGTGACTCACCAAGGCAGGGTGACCCACCAAGGCAGGGTGACCCACCAAGGCAGGGTGACCCACCAAGGCAGGGTGACCCACCAAGGCAGGGTGACCCACCAAGGCAGGGTGACCCACCAAGGCAGGGTGACCCACCAAGGCAGGGTGACCCACCAAGGCAGGGTGACCCACCAAGGCAGGGTGACCCACCAAGGCAGGGTGACCCACCAAGGCAGGGTGACCCACCAATGCAGAGTGACCCACCAAGGCAGAGTGACCCACCAAGTCAGGGTGACCCACCAAGGCAGGGTGACCCACCAAGGCAGGGTGACCCACCAAGGCAGGCTGACCCACCAAGGCAGGGTGACCCCCCAAGGCAGGGTGACCCACCAAGGCAGGGTGACCCACCAAGGCAGAGTGACCCACCAAGGCAGAGTGACCCACCAAGTCAGGGTGACCCACCAAGGCAGGGTGACCCACCAAGGCAGGGTGACCCACCAAGGCAGGGTGACCCACCAAGGCAGGGTGACTCACCAAGGCAGGGTGACCCACCAAGGCAGGGTGACCCACCAAGGCAGGGTGACCCACCAAGGCAGGGTAACCCACCAAGGCAGGGTGACCCACCAAGGCAGGGTAACCCACCAAGGCAGGGTGACCCACCAAGGCAGGGTGACCCACCAAGGCAGGGTAACCCACCAAGGCAGGGTGACCCACCAAGGCAGGGTGACCCACCAAGGCAGGGTGACCCACCAAGGCAGGGTGACCCACCAAGGCAGCGTGACCCCCCAAGGCAGGGTGACCCACCAAGGCAGGGTGACCCACCAATGCAGAGTGACCCACCAAGGCAGAGTGACCCACCAAGTCAGGGTGACCCACCAAGGCAGGGTGACCCACCAAGGCAGGGTGACCCACCAAGGCAGGGTGACCCACCAAGGCAGGGTGACCCACCAAGGCAGGGTGACCCACCAAGGCAGGGTGACCCACCAAGGCAGAGTAACCCACCAAGGCAGGGTGACCCACCAAGGCAGGGTAACCCACCAAGGCAGGGTGACCCACCAAGGCAGGGTGACCCACCAAGGCAGGGTAACCCACCAAGGCAGGGTGACCCACCAAGGCAGGGTGACCCACCAAGGCAGGGTGACCCACCAAGGCAGGGTGACCCACCAAGGCAGGGTGACCCACCAAGGCAGGGTGACCCACCAAGGCAGGGTGACCCACCAAGGCAGGGTGACCCACCAAGGCAGGGTGACCCACCAAGGCAGGGTGACCCACCAAGGCAGGGTGACCCACCAAGGCAGGGTAACCCACCAAGGCAGGGTGACCCACCAAGGCAGGGTGACCCACCAAGGCAGGGTGACCCACCAAGGCAGGGTGACCCACCAAGGCAGGGTGACCCACCAAGGCAGGGTGACCCACCAAGGCAGGGTGACCCACCAAGGCAGGGTGACCCACCAAGGCAGGGTGACCCACCAAGGCAGGGTGACCCACCAAGGCAGGGTGACCCACCAAGGCAGGGTGACCCACCAAGGCAGGGTGACCCACCAAGGCAGGGTGACCCACCAAGGCAGGGTGACCCACCAAGGCAGGGTGACCCACCAAGGCAGGGTGACCCACCAAGGCAGGGTGACCCACCAAGGCAGGGTGACCCACCAAGGCAGGGTGACCCGACAAAAAAGAAAAACTTTCATCGTCATTCACTGTCTTGCCAGAGACGCACCAACGCTACAATTAAAAAACTGCAGCATGTCTGTACCCCGTCTTCAAAGCGAAGGCACTGTACTTCCCACCTTCAGGACTCAAGTGTGGCTAACCTCTGTCCCTGAATATCTTCATAAATGTTACTTGGCTCAAACTCCAACAGCGCGTCAAGTCATAAAAATCATTTGCCTCCACTCGCTCCTGACGCGCTATATACACGCTTGCTGGAAGTCTAAGCCCCTCGCACACAAAACCTTTACCCCGTCCTTCCAACCTTCCCCGCCTTCCACGCAATATATATTTATACGCCCTCTAAGTCATTCTATTTCGTCCTTCCTTTCTAAACGTCCGAACCACCTAAACAATCCCCCTCCTTAACTTTCTGGATAATTATTTTAGAAACTTCCGCACCTTCTTCTGTTCTTCAAGTTACGGATTCTCGGCATAATATTCACACTGCACAATATCTCCACCACCTCCAGCCTTCTTGTCGCAACATCAAACACTCACTCATACTTCACACCGGAGCCTCCCCAGCACCCGATCTGCAGCTCAGACTAGGCTGTGACTCCCATAGGAACCTGTAATTAGCTGTGTTGGGCTGAGAATCCCGACATCCCTGGACGATTTCGGCGACCTTAGACACCAGAGGTCCACCAACACAGTGCCCTTCGAACCCCGTTGGGGTTGGGTGAACTGGGCTGGTAAACCCGGGGCTTAAATGCCATGCCAAAGTACCAACGTCAAGGCTTAATGGCACACCAGCGATCCTACAGAAGAACGTAAAAAAGGAGGAGTATTGCGACAGGCCTACTGGCCCATTCTGGATAGGTCCAAGTAATCTACTGGCCCATGCTAGGCAGGTCCAAGTCATTTAATGGCCTATTCTAGGCAAGTCCATGTCATTTACTGGCCCATGCTAGGAAGGTTCAAGTCACCTATTGGCCAAAGCTAGTCAGGTCCTAGGGTTCTCCTCACCGACTACGACAGGCGGGGCCCCCCGCCATAGGGCTGTTTCAGCCAGGCAACCCAGGTTGTTCAAGACAGTTAACCCACTGTACCCAGCTACAACACTACGAGAACCAGTGCTGGGTCATCACACACACTGTACCAGCTACAAAACTACGAGAACCAGTGCTGGGTCATCACCCACTGTACCAGCTACAACACTACGAGAACCAGTGCTGGGTCATCACCCACTGTACCAGCTACAACACTATGAGAACCAGTGCTGGGTCATCACTCACTGTACCAGCTACAACACTAAGAGAAATAGTGCTGGGTCATCACTCACTGTACCAGCTACAACACTACGAGAACCAGTGTTGGGTCATCACCCACTGTACCAGCTACAACACGACGAGAACCAGTGCTAGGTCATCACACACTGTACCAGCTACAACACTACGAGAACCAGTGCTGGGTCATCACACACTGTACCAGCTACAACACTACGAGAACCAGTGCTGGGTCACCACCCACTGTACCAGCTACAACACTACGAGAACCAGCGCTGGTTCATCACACACACTGTACCAGCTACAACACTACGAGAACCAGTGCTGGTTCATCACACACACTGTACCAGCTACAACACTACGAGAACCAGCGCTGGTTCATCACACACACTGTACCAGCTACAACACTACGAGAACCAGCGCTGGTTCATCACACACACTGTACCAGCTACAACACTACGAGAACCAGTGCTGGTTCATCACACACACTGTACCAGCTACAACACTAAGAGAACCAGTGCTGGGTCATCACACACTGTACCAGCTACAACACTAAGAGAACCAGTGCTGGGTCATCACCCACTGTACCAGCTACAACACTACGATAACCAGTGCTGGGTCATCACCCACTGTACCAGCTACAACACTACGATAACCAGTGCTGGGTCATCACCCACTGTACCAGCTACAACACTAAGAGAACCAGTGCTGGGTCACCACACACTGTACCAGCTACAACACTACGAGAACCAGTGCTGGGTCATCACACACTGTACCAGCTACAACACTACGAGAACCAGTGCTGGGTCATCACACACTGTACCAGCTACAACACTAAGAGAACCAGTGCTGGGTCATCACCCACTGTACCAGCTACAACACTAAGAGAACCAGTGCTGGGTCATCACACACTGTACCAGCTACAACACTACGAGAACCAGTGCTGGGTCATCACACACTGTACCAGCTACAACACTAAGAGAACCAGTGCTGGGTCATCACCCACTGTACCAGCTACAACACTAAGAGAACCAGTGCTGGGTCATCACACACTGTACCAGCTACAACACTACGAGAACCAGTGCTGGGTCATCACCCACTGTACCAGCTACAACACTAAGAGAACCAGTGCTGGGTCATCACACACTGTACCAGCTACAACACTAAGAGAACCAGTGCTGGGTCATCACACACTGTACCAGCTACAACACTAAGAGAACCAGTGCTGGGTCATCACACACTGTACCAGCTACAACACTAAGAGAACCAGTGCTGGGTCATCACACACTGTACCAGCTACAACACTAAGAGAACCAGTGCTGGGTCATCACCCACTGTACCAGCTACAACACTAAGAGAACCAGTGCTGGGTCATCACACACTGTACCAGCTACAACACTAAGAGAACCAGTGCTGGGTCATCACACACTGTACCAGCTACAACACTAAGAGAACCAGTGCTGGGTCATCACACACTGTACCAGCTACAACACTAAGAGAACCAGTGCTGGGTCATCACACACTGTACCAGCTACAACACTAAGAGAACCAGTGCTGGGTCATCACACACTGTACCAGCTACAACACTAAGAGAACCAGTGCTGGGTCATCACCCACTGTATCAGCTACAACACTAAGAGAACCAGTGCTGGGTCATCATACCATTAACATCAGTGCTGGCAATGTGCTTCCCGTCACTCTTGCACATTCAACTCTGGTCATTTCACTTCCCTTCTCCCATTTACCCTTCTACTCTCCCCTACTCTTGTAATCCCCTTCCTCTATTTAAGCTCAAAATCCGCGGGTAATCCCCCCTCTAAAACGGTCAGGTCAGGTCAGGTCAGGTCAAGCTACACTAAGTTTCTCGTACTTTCTCGTGTTTTTTCCCGCAAGTTCTATTTTTTCGCTATTTTTCACGATTTTCATATTTTTTTCGCATTTTTTCGTATTTTCGAAGTTTTTCAAGTGTTCTTGTTTTTTATGTTTTCGTTTTCGTGTTTTTCGTGGTTTTTTTCATGGAATTTCTTGGTTTATTTTTATTCAGATATTTTAGTAATGTATTGTCAACTGTTCACTTTACCAAGGCTAAGTTCAACGTAACCATTTATTAAGGGAGGAGACTTGTCCTCCAGTGGTCCTAAGTTACTTGTGGTCCTCCCTCGTGGTCCCTAGACCTCTCATGGTCCCTCTCTAGACTACTTGTTATCACCCTCGTGGTCCTTAAACCACACAATATCCAAAATCTGTAAACCCCGCATTGTAATCCTTATAGATAATAAACTTGATTGATTAAACGCCCCATGTGCTCCCTCGTGGTTCCTAGACCACTCATGGTTTTTGAGGCTGTCATGACTCCACGTACACACAGATGAGTCAAGATTATCATGCTAGGACCAGAATGTGGGTGAGTCATGAGGCTGCTTGGGGAAGTTTGATTACGAGCGTGGGTTACGTTGGGTGAGTCAGGACTCAGCATGGGTCATGTTGGGCGAGTTAGGACCCAGCGTGAGTCTTGTTGGGTGAGTCAGGACCCAGCGTGGGTCATGTTGGGTGAGCCAGGACCCAGCGTGGGTCATGTTGGGTGAGCCAGGACCCAGTGTGGGTCACGTTAGGTGAGTCAGGACCCAGCGTGGTTCATGGTGGGTGAGTCAGGACCCAGCGTGAGTCTTGTTGGGTGAGTCAGGACCCAGCGTGGGTCATGTTGGGTGAGACAGGACCCAGCGTGGGTCATGTTGGGTGAGCCAGGACCCAGCGTGGGTCATGTTGGGTGAGCCAGGACCCAGTGTGGGTCACGTTAGGTGAGTCAGGACCCAGCGTGGTTCATGGTGGGTGAGTCAGGACCCAGGGTGGGTCATGTTGAGTGAGTCGTGACTCAGCATATGAGGCTGACATGCCAGAACATCAGCATAAGGCTGACAAGCAATAACATTCACCAGAGAGCAGAGGTGCTGACGTGTCAGCTGCAAGACATTCCTCAGCAGTCAATTCTTATACCCAGTGCCGAATTAGAAGGTAGGATAGTAGGTGAGGTAGTAGTGTAGGGTAGGTGAGGTAGCAGTGTGGGCATAGTGTAGGGTAGGAGACGTGTAGGGGAGGCATAGTGTAGGGAAGGCATAGTGTAGGGTAGGCATAGTGTAGGGTAGGCACAGTGCAGGGTAGGAGTAGTGTAGGGTAGGAGTAGTGTAGGGTAGGAGTAGTATAGGGTAGGAGTAGTATAGGGTAGGAGTAGTGTAGATTAGGCATAGTGTAGGGTAGGAGTAGTGTAGGGTAGGAGTAGTGTAGGGTAGGAGTAGTATAGGGTAGGAGTAGTGTAGATTAGGCATAGTGTAGGGTAGGAGTAGTGTAGGGTAGGAGTAGTGTAGGGTAGGAGTAGTGTAGGGTAGGAGTAGTGTAGGGTAGTAGTGTAGGGTAGGAGTAGTGTAGGGTAGGAGTAGTGTAGGGTAGGAGTAGTGTAGGGTAGGAGTAGTGTAGGGTAGGAGTAGTGTACGGTAGGAGTAGTGTAGGGTAGTAGTGTAGGGCAGGAGTAGTGTAGGGTAGTAGTGTAGGGAAGTAGTGTAGGGTAGTAGTGTAGGGTAGTAGTGTAGGGTAGTAGTGTAGGGTAGTAGTGTAGGGTAGTAGTGTAGGGTAGTAGTGTAGGGAAGTAGTGTAGGGTAGTAGTGTAGGGTAGTAGTGTAGGGTAGGAGTGTAGGGTAGGAGTGTAGAGTAGGAGTGTAGGGTAGTAGTGTAGGGTAGTAGTGTAGGGTAGTAGTGTAGGGTAGGAGTAGTGTAGGGTAGTAGTGTAGGGTAGTAGTGTAGGGTAGTAGTGTAGGGTAGTAGTGTAGGGTAGTAGTGTAGGGTACGAGTGTAGGGTAGTAGTGTAGGGTAGTAGTGTAGGGTAGTAGTGTAGGGTAGTAGTGTAGCGTAGGAGTGTAGGGTAGTAGTGTAGGGTAGTAGTGTAGGGTAGTAGGGTAGGGTAGAAGTGTAGGGTAGTAGTGTAGGGTAGGAGTGTAGGGTAGTAGTGCAGGGTAGTAGTGTAGGGTAGTAGTGTAGGGTAGTAGTGTAGGGTAGTAGTGTAGGGTAGTAGTGTAGGGTAGTAGGGTAGGAGTGTAGGGTAGTAGTGTAGGGTAGTAGTGTAGAGTAGTAGTGTAGGGTAGTAGTGTAGGTAGTAGTGTAAGGTAGTAGTGTAGGGTAGGAGTGTAGGGTAGTAGTGTAGGGTAGTAGTGTAGGGTAGTAGTGTAGGGTAGTAGTGTAGGGTAGGAGTGTATGGTAGTAGTGTAGGGTAGTAGTGTAGGGTAGTAGTGTAGGGTAGTAGTGTAGGGTAGTAGTGTAGGGTAGTAGTGTAGGGTAGTAGTGTAGGGTAGTAGTGTAGGGTAGTAGTGTAGGGTAGGAGTGTAGGGTAGTAGTGTAGGGTAGGAGTGTAGGGTAGTAGTGTAGGGTAGTAGTGTAGGGTAGGAGTAGTGTAGGGTAGTAGTGTAGGGTAGGAGTGTAGGGTAGTAGTGTAGGGTAGGAGTAGTGTAGGGTAGTAGTGTAGGGTAGTAGTGTAGGGTAGTAGTGTAGGGTAGTAGTGTAGGGTAGTAGTGTAGGGTAGTAGTGTAGGGTAGGAGTGTAGGGTAGTAGTGTAGGGTAGGAGTGTAGGGTAGTAGTGTAGGGTAGTAGTGTAGGGTAGTAGTGTAGGGTAGGAGTGTAGGTAGTAGTGTAGGGTAGGAGTGTAGGGTAGTAGTGTAGGGTAGGAGTGTAGGGTAGTAGTGTAGGGTAGTAGTGTAGGGTAGGAGTGTAGGATAGGAGTGTAGGGTAGTAGTGTAGGGTAGTAGTGTAGGGTAGGAGTGTAGGGTAGTAGTGTAGGGTAGCAGTGTAGGGTAGTAGTGTAGGGTAGTAGTGTAGGGTAGTAGTGTAGGGTAGTAGTGTAGGGTAGTAGTGTAGGGTAGTAGTGTAGGGTAGTAGTTTAGGGTAGTAGTGTAGGGTAGTAGTGTAGGGTAGTAGTGTAGGGTAGGAGTGTAGGGTAGGAGTGTAGGGTAGTAGTGTAGGGTAGTAGTGTAGGGTAGTAGTGTAGGGTAGTAGTGTAGGGTAGTAGTGTAGGGTAGTAGTGTAGGGTAGTAGTGTAGGGTAGTAGTGTAGGGTAGTAGTGTAGGGTAGTAGTGTAGGGTAGTAGTGTAGGGTAATAGTGTAGGGTAGTAGTGTAGGGTAGTAGTGTAGCGTAGGAGTGTAGGGTAGTAGTGTAGGGTAGTAGTGTAGGGTAGTAGGGTAGGGTAGAAGTGTAGGGTAGTAGTGTAGGGTAGGAGTGTAGGGTAGTAGTGCAGGGTAGTAGTGTAGGGTAGTAGTGTAGGGTAGTAGTGTAGGGTAGTAGTGTAGGGTAGTAGTGTAGGGTAGTAGGGTAGGAGTGTAGGGTAGTAGTGTAGGGTAGTAGTGTAGGGTAGTAGTGTAGGGTAGTAGTGTAGGGTAGTAGTGTAGGGTAGTAGTGTAGGGTAGGAGTGTAGGGTAGTAGTGTAGGGTAGTAGTGTAGGGTAGTAGTGTAGGGTAGTAGTGTAGGGTAGGAGTGTATGGTAGTAGTGTAGGGTAGTAGTGTAGGGTAGTAGTGTAGGGTAGTAGTGTAGGGTAGTAGTGTAGGGTAGTAGTGTAGGGTAGTAGTGTAGGGTAGTAGTGTAGGGTAGTAGTGTAGGGTAGGAGTGTAGGGTAGTAGTGTAGGGTAGGAGTGTAGGGTAGTAGTGTAGGGTAGTAGTGTAGGGTAGGAGTAGTGTAGGGTAGTAGTGTAGGGTAGGAGTGTAGGGTAGTAGTGTAGGGTAGGAGTAGTGTAGGGTAGTAGTGTAGGGTAGTAGTGTAGGGTAGTAGTGTAGGGTAGTAGTGTAGGGTAGTAGTGGTGGGTAGTAGTGTAGGGTAGGAGTGTAGGGTAGTAGTGTAGGGTAGGAGTGTAGGGTAGTAGTGTAGGGTAGTAGTGTAGGGTAGTAGTGTAGGGTAGGAGTGTAGGTAGTAGTGTAGGGTAGGAGTGTAGGGTAGTAGTGTAGGGTAGGAGTGTAGGGTAGTAGTGTAGGGTAGTAGTGTAGGGTAGGAGTGTAGGATAGGAGTGTAGGGTAGTAGTGTAGGGTAGTAGTGTAGGGTAGGAGTGTAGGGTAGTAGTGTAGGGTAGCAGTGTAGGGTAGTAGTGTAGGGTAGTAGTGTAGGGTAGTAGTGTAGGGTAGTAGTGTAGGGTAGTAGTGTAGGGTAGTAGTGTAGGGTAGTAGTTTAGGGTAGTAGTGTAGGGTAGTAGTGTAGGGTAGTAGTGTAGGGTAGGAGTGTAGGGTAGGAGTGTAGGGTAGTAGTGTAGGGTAGTAGTGTAGGGTAGTAGTGTAGGGTAGTAGTGTAGGGTAGTAGTGTAGGGTAGTAGTGTAGGGTAGTAGTGTAGGGTAGTAGTGTAGGGTAGTAGTGTAGGGTAGTAGTGTAGGGTAGTAGTGTAGGGTAGTAGTGTAGGGTAGTAGTGTAGGGTAGTAGTGTAGGGTAGTAGTGTAGGGTAGTAGTGTAGGGTAGTAGTGTAGGGTAGTAGTGTAGGGTAGGAGTGTAGGGTAGTATTGTAGGGTAGTAGTGTAGGGTAGTAGTGTAGGGTAGGAGTGTAGGGTAGTAGTGTAGGGTAGTAGTGTAGGGTAGTAGTGTAGGGTAGGAGTGTAGGGTAGTAGTGTAGGGTAGTAGTGTAGGGTAGTAGTGTAGGGTAGTAGTGTAGGGTAGTAGTGTAGGGTACGAGTGTAGGGTAGTAGTGTAGGGTAGTAGTGTAGGGTAGTAGTGTAGGGTAGCAGTGTAGGGTAGGAGTGTAGGGTAGTAGTGTAGGGTAGTAGTGTAGGGTAGTAGGGTAGGGTAGAAGTGTAGGGTAGTAGTGTAGGGTAGGAGTGTAGGGTAGTAGTGCAGGGTAGTAGTGTAGGGTAGTAGTGTAGGGTAGTAGTGTAGGGTAGTAGTGTAGGGTAGTAGTGTAGGGTAGTAGGGTAGTATAGTAGTGTAGGGTAGTAGGGTAGGAGTGTAGGGTAGTAGTGTAGGGTAGTAGTGTAGGGTAGTAGTGTAGGGTAGTAGTGTAGGGTAGTAGTGTAGGGTAGTAGTGTAGGGTAGTAGTGTAGGGTAGGAGTGTAGGGTAGTAGTGTAGGGTAGTAGTGTAGGGTAGTAGTGTAGGGTAGTAGTGTAGGGTAGGAGTGTATGGTAGTGGTGTAGGGTAGTAGTGTAGGGTAGTAGTGTAGGGTAGTAGTGTAGGGTAGTAGTGTAGATTAGTAGTGTAGGGTAGTAGTGTAGGGTAGTAGTGTAGGGTAGTAGTGTAGGGTAGGAGTGTAGGGTAGTAGTGTAGGGTAAGAGTGTAGGGTAGTAGTGTAGGGTAGTAGTGTAGGGTAGTAGTGTAGGGTAGGAGTAGTGTAGGGTAGTAGTGGGTAGTAGTGGGCTGCGGAAAACAATATGAAGTTCAACGATGAGAAATTTCAATTACTCAGATATGGTAAACATGAGGAAATTAAATCTTCATCAGAGTACAAAACAAATTCTGGCCACAAAATAGAGCGAAACACCAACGTCAAAGACCTGGGAGTGATTATGTCGGAGGATCTCACCTTCAAGGACCATAACATTGTATCAATCGCATCTGCTAGAAAAATGACAGGATGGATAATGAGAACCTTCAAAACTAGGGAGGCCAAGCCCATGATGACACTCTTCAGGTCACTTGTTTTATCTAGGCTGGAATATTGCTGCACTCTAACAGCACCTTTCAAGGCAGGTGAAATTGCCGACCTAGAAAATGTACAGAGAACTTTCACGGCGCGCATAACGGAGATAAAACACCTCAATTATTGGGAGCGCTTGAGGTTTCTAAACCTGTATTCCCTGGAACGCAGGAGGGAGAGATACATGATTATATACACCTGGAAAATCCTAGAGGGACTAGTACCGAACTTGCACACGAAAATCACTCACTACGAAAGCAAAAGACTTGGCAGACGATGCACCATCCCCCCAATGAAAAGCAGGGGTGTCACTAGCACGTTAAGAGACCATACAATAAGTGTCAGGGGCCCGAGACTGTTCAACTGCCTCCCAGCATACATAAGGGGGATTACCAACAGACCCCTGGCAGTCTTCAAGCTGGCACTGGACAATCACCTAAAGTCAGTTCCTGATCAGCCGGGCTGTGGCTCGTACGTTGGTTTGCGTGCAGCCAGCAGCAACAGCCTGGTTGATCAGGGGCTGATCCACCAGGAGGCCTAGTCACAGACCGGGCCGCGGGGGCGTTGACCCCCGAAACTCTCTCCAGGTAAACTCCAGGGTAGGAGTGTAGGGTAGTAGTGTAGGGTATTAGTGTAGCGTAGTAGTGTAGGGTAGTAGTGTAGGGTAGTAGTGTAGGGTAGTAGTGTAGGGTAGTAGTGTAGGGTAGTAGTGTAGGGTAGGAGTGTAGGGTAGTAGTGTAGGGTAGGAGTGTAGGGTAGTAGTGTAGGGTAGTAGTGTAGGGTAGTAGTGTAGGGTAGGAGTGTAGGTAGTAGTGTAGGGTAGGAGTGTAGGGTAGTAGTGTAGGGTAGGAGTAGTGTAGGGTAGGAGTGTAGGGTAGTAGTGTAGGGTAGTAGTGTAGGGTAGTAGTGTAGGGTAGGAGTGTAGGGTAGTAGTGTAGGGTAGTAGTGTAGGGTAGGAGTGTAGGATAGGAGTGTAGGGTAGTAGTGTAGGGTAGTAGTGTAGGGTAGGAGTGTAGGGTAGTAGTGTAGGGTAGCAGTGTAGGGTAGTAGTGTAGGGTAGTAGTGTAGGGTAGTAGTGTAGGGTAGTAGTGTAGGGTAGTAGTGTAGGGTAGTAGTGTAGGGTAGTAGTTTAGGGTAGTAGTGTAGGGTAGTAGTGTAGGGTAGTAGTGTAGGGTAGGAGTGTAGGGTAGGAGTGTAGGGTAGTAGCGTAGGGTAGTAGTGTAGGGTAGTAGTGTAGGGTAGTAGTGTAGGGTAGTAGTGTAGGGTAGTAGTGTAGGGTAGTAGTGTAGGGTAGTAGTGTAGGGTAGTAGTGTAGGGTAGTAGTGTAGGGTAATAGTGTAGGGTAGTAGTGTAGGGTAGTAGTGTAGGGTAGTAGTGTAGGGTAGTAGTGTAGGGTAGTAGTGTAGGGTAGTAGTGTAGGGTAGTAGTGTAGGGTAGGAGTGTAGGGTAGTAGTGTAGGGTAGTAGTGTAGGGTAGTAGTGTAGGGTAGGAGTGTAGGGTAGTAGTGTAGGGTAGTAGTGTAGGGTAGTAGTGTAGGGTAGGAGTGTAGGGTAGTAGTGTAGGGTAGTAGTGTAGGGTAGTAGTGTAGGGTAGTAGTGTAGGGTAGTAGTGTAGGGTAGTAGTGTAGGGTAGGAGTTTACTTAAAATTTACCTGAAGTGGCTTCCAGAAGTCACAACAAGTTCCAATATATTCCTGTTAAAGAGAGAAATAAAAAGAGAATAAGAAGAGCAGAGAGATTATGAGATTAAAGTCGCAAAGGAATCGAAGACTAACATAAAAGGATTCTTTCAGGTATACAGAAATAAGATTAGTGACAAGATAGGCCCACTTAAAAGTTACTCAAGTTAGCTCACTGACAGTGATAACAAAATGTGTAGAATTTTTAACACTTACTTCCTCTCAGTTTTTACACAGGAAGATACTAGCGATATTCCAGAAATAATAAATTATGTAGAACATAACGATAATAAACTATACACAATAAGGGTCACAACTGACATGGTCCTTAGACAAATATATAAATTAAAACCTTACAGATCGCCAGGCCCTGATGAAATGTACACAAGGATTCTAAAGGAATGTAAAGAAGAGCTTAGCAAACCACTGGCAAATCTTTTCAACATATCACTACAAACTGGCATAGTGCCCTATAAGTGGGAAATGGCAAATGTGTTACCTATTTTCTAAGCAGGTGACAGGTCCTTAGCTTCGAACTATAGCCCAATAAGCTTAACCTCATAGTGAGAAAATTTATGGAATCGATAATTTCTGAGGCAATTTATAACCGTCTTGAATAACCTAAATTTATTAATGAATCTCAACATCGTTTAACAAAAGAGCGTTCCTGCCTTACGAATTTATTAACTTTTTCCACTAAGGTATTTGAGGAGGAAGATCATGGTAATGATATTGTGTACAAGGGCCTCAGTAAGGCTTTTGATAGAGTCCCACATCAGAGACTATGGAGAAAAACTAAAGCACACAGAGTAGGAGAAGAATTTTTTCCTGGATAGAGGCATGGTTGACAGATAGGCAGCAGAGTTTGCATAAATGGGGAGAAATCAGAGTGGAGAAGTATAACGAGCGATGTTCCACAGGGGTCAGTGTTGGACCCCTTGTTGTTCACAATTTACATAAACAACATAGATGAGGGAATAAATAGCGACATAAGCAAGTTTGCCGATGACACCAAAATAGGTCGTCGTTCATTCATTCTGACGACGACATTAGATCACTCCAGGAAGATTTGAATAGACTGATGCAGTGGTCAGAGAAGTGGCAGATGCAGTTTAATATAGACAAATGCAAAGTTCTAAACATTGGACAAGAGAATAACCATGCCACCTATAAACTATATAATGTGGATCTTAATATTACTGATTGCGAAAAGGATTTGGGAATTCTGGTTAGCAGTAATATGAAACCAAGACAACAGTGCATTAGTGTTCACAATAAAGTGAACAGAATCCTTGTCTTCTTATCAAGAAGCATAAATAATAAAAGGCCTCAGGTTGTTCTTCAACTCCATATATCTTTGGTTAGGCCTCAGTTTTGGTTAGGCACGGTTTTGGTCACCGTATAACAGAATGGATATAAATGCACTGGAAAATGTACCAAAGAGGATGATAAAGTTGATCCCATGTATCAGAAATCTTCCCTATGAGGATAGACCCAACCCCAATACACCTCCCAGACCACAGTCTTAGAAAAGAAGTTGAAGGTGTGGTATACAAATGCAGATGGAATAACAAATAAGTATGAGGAGTGGCACGAAAGAATCAAGGAGACATCCCCAGACATAATAGCACTCACAGAAACAAAACTCACCAGAATAATAACAGATTCAATCTTTCCAACCGGATATCAAATCCTCAGGAAAGACAGAGGGAGGAGAGGGGGAGGAGTTGCACTGCTCATTAAAAACCAGTGGGGGTTTGAGAAAATGGAAGGAATGGATGGCACGGGCAAAATGGAATACTTAGTAGGAACAATCCAGTCTGAGGGACATAAGGTGATAATTGCAGTAATGTACAACACACCACAGAACTGCAGGAGGCCAAGAGAAGAATACGATGAGAGCAACAGAGCAATGGTCGACACACTAGCCGATGTGGCCAGGAGAGCGCACACGGGGGGAGCAAAGTTACTAGTTACGGGGGATTTCAATCACAAGGAGATTGACTGGGAAAACCTGGAGCCCCATGGGGGTCCCGAAACATGGAGAGCCAAGATGATGGATGTGGTACTGGAAAACCTCATGCATCAACATGTTAGAGACACTACCAGAGAGAGAGGAGAGGATGAACCAGCAAGACTGGACCTTGTATTCACCTTGAGTAGTTCTGACATCAAGGATATCATGTATGAAAGGCCCCTGGGAGCTAGTGATCATGTGGTTCTGTGCTTCGACTACATAGTTGAGCTCCAAGTGGAGAGAGCAGCAGGAATAGGGTGGGAAAAACCAAACTACAAACGGGGGAACTACTCAGGCTTGAGGAACTTCTTTCAAGACATTCAGTGGGAGAGGGAACTGACAGGAAAACCAGTACAAGAAATGATGGACTATGTGGCAACAAAATGCATGGAGGAGAGAGGAGAGATTTGTTCCCAAGGGAAACAGAAATAATGGGAAGAACAGAACGAGTCCTTGGTTCACCCAAAGGTGTAGGGAGGCAAAAACTAGGTGTACTAGAGAATGGAAAAGGTACAGAAGACAGAGAACTCAGGAAAATAAAGAGATTAGCCGAAGAGCCAGAAACGAATATGCACAGATAAGAAGGGAGGCTCAGCGGCAATACGAAAATGACATAGCAACGAAAGTCAAGACTGACCCGAAGCTGTTGTACAGCCACATCAGGAGGAAAACAACAGTCAAGGACCAGGTAATCAGACTGAGGAAGGGTGATGGGGAGTTCACAAGAAACGACCAAGAGGTATGTCAGGAGCTCAACACAAGATTTAAAGAAGTATTTACAGTGGAAACCAGTAGGACTCCAGGAAATCAGAGCAGGGGGGTGCACCAGCAAGTGCTGGATGAGGTACATATAACCAAGGAGGAGGTGAAGAAGCTGCTATGCGAACTTGACACCTCAAAGGCGGTGGGACCAGACAACATCTCTCCATGGGTCCTTAAAGAGGGAGCAGAGAAATTGTGTGTACCATTGACAAAGATCTTCAACACATCATGTGAAACTGGGCAACTCCCCGAGGTATGGAAGATGGCAAATGTAGTCCCAATTTTTAAAAAGGGAGACAGACATGAGGCACTAAACTACAGACCTGTATCACTAACGTGTATAGTATGCAAGGTCATGGAGAAGATCATCAGGAGGAGAGTGGTGGAGCACCTGGAAAGAAACAAGTGTATAATTGACAACCAGCATGGTTTCAGGGAGGGAAAATCCTGTGTCACAAACCTATTAGAGTTTTATGACAAGGTGACAGAAGTAAGACAAGAGAGAGAGGGGTGGATCGACTGCATTTTTTTGGACTGCAAGAAGGCCTTCGACACAGTTCCTCACAAGAGGTTACTGCAAAAGCTAGAGGATCAGGCACACATAACAGGAAAGGCACTGCAATGGATAAGAGAATACCTTACAGGGAGGCAACAACGAGTCATGGTACGTGACGAGGTGTCAAAGTGGGCGTCTGTGACAAGCGGGGTTCCACAGGGGTCAGTCCTTGGACCTGTGCTGTTCTTGGTATATGTGAATGACATAACGGAAGGGATAGACTCAGAAGTGTCCTTGTTTGCGGACGATGTGAAGTTAATGAGAAGAATCAAATCGGATGAGGATCAGGCAGGACTACAAAGAGACCTGGACAGGCTACAAGCCTGGTTCAGCAACTGGCTCCTTGAGTTTAACCCCACCAAATGCAAAGTCATGAAGATTGGGGAAGGACAAAGAAGACCGCAGACACAATATAGTTTAGATGGCCAAAGTCTGCAAACCTCACTCAAGGAAAAAGATCTGGGGGTGAGTATAACACCGAGCATATCTCCTGAGGTGCACATCAATCAGATAACTGCTGCAGCATACGGGCGCCTGGCAAACCTACGGATAGCGTTCCGATACCTCAGTAAGGAGTCGTTCAAGACTCTGTATACCATTTACGTCAGGCCCATACTGGAGTATGCAGCACCAGTTTGGAATCCACACCTAGTCAAGCACATCAAGAAATTAGAGAAAGTGCAAAGGTTTGCAACAAGACTAGTCCCAGAGCTACGGGGATTGTCCTACGAAGAAAGGTTGAGGGAAATTGGCCTGACAACACTGGAAGCCAGGAGGGTCAGGGGAGACATGGTAACGACATACAAAATACTGCGCAGAATAGACAAGGTGGACAAAGACAGGATGTTCCAGAGATGGGACACAGACACAAGAGGTCACAATTGGAAGTTGAAGACTCAGACGAATCAAAGGGATGTTAGGAAGTATTTCTTCAGTCATAGAGTAGTCAGGCAGTGGAATAGCCTAAAAAGTGAAGTAGTGGAGGCGGGAACCATACATAGTTTTAAGGCGAGGTATGATAAAGCTCATGGAGCAGGGAGAGAGAGGACCTAGTAGCAATCAGTGAAGAGGCGGGGCCAGGAGCTATGAATCGACCCCTGCAACCACAAATAGGTGAGTACAAATAGGTGAGTACACACACACACAGGACCAAGTAGCGATCAGTGAAGAGGCGGGGCCAGGAGCTGAGTATCGACCCCTGCAACCACAATTAGGTGAGTACACACACACCTGACGTGGTGTCGGAGTGGGCTCCTGTGACGAGCGGGGTTCAGCAGGTGTCAGTTCTAGGACCGGTGCCGTTTTTTATAAATGTGATGACATGACGGAAGGAATAGACACAGAAGCGTCTCTGTTTGCAGATGATATGAAGTTATTGAGGAGAATTCAATCGGAGGAAGACCAGGCAGGACTACAAAAGGAGCTGGACAGGCTGCAGGCCAGGTCTAGCAACTAGCTCCTGGAGTTCAACCCCGCCAAATGCAAAGTCATGAAGATCAGGGAAGGACAAAGAAGACCACAGACAGAATACAGCCTAGGGGGGCCAAAGACTACAAACCTCACTCAAGAGAAAGGATCTTGGGGTAAGCATAATACCGAACATATCTCCTGAGGTGCACATCAATCAAATAACTTCTACAGCATATGGGCGACTAGCATACCTAGGAATAGCTGTCTGACATCTCATTAAGGAGTCGTTCAGGACACTGTACAACGTGTACGTCAGACCTATATTAGAGTATGCTGCACCATTTTGGAACCCACACATGGGCAAACACATCAGGATATTAGAGAAAGTGCAAAGCTTTGCCGTAAGACTAGTCCCGTAGCTAAGGGGCATGTCCAACTAGGAGAGGTTATGGGAAATGGACCTTACGACACTGGAGGACAGGAGGGATAGGGGGGACATGATAACAACATATAAAATACTGAGAGGAATCGACAAGGTGGACAGAGATAAGATGTTCCAGAGATGGGACACAGTGACAAAGGGTCATAATTAGAAGCTGAATACTCAGATAAGTCACGGAAATGTTAGGAAGTATTTCTTCAATCACAGAGTTGTCAGGAAGTGGAACAGTCTGGAAAGTGAGGTGGTGGAGGCAGGATCCATATATAGTTTTAAGAAGAGGTACGATAAAGCTCATGGAGCAGGGAGTGAGAGACTTAGTAGCGACCAGTGAAGAGGCGGGGCCAGGAGCTATAAATCGACCCCTGCAACCACAATTAGGTGAGTACACACACAAGCACACAAAAGCTAGAGGATCTGGCAGGTATAACAGAAAAGCCACTGTAATGGATCAGAGAATACCTGGAAAAAAGGCAACAACGAGTCATGGTACTTGAGGTTACAGAGTGGGCGCCTGTGATGAACCGGGTTCCACAGGGGTCAGTGCAAGGACCGATGCTATTCTGTATGTGTGAATTACATGACAGAAGGGATAGACTCAGAAGTGTCCCTGTTTGCAGACGATGTGAAGCTGATGAGGAAAATTCAGTCGGATGAGCATCAGGCAAGACTGCAAAGGGATCTGGACAGAGCTACAAGCCTGGTCCAGCAACTGGCTTCTGGAGTTTAACCCCACCAAGTACAAAGTCATGAAGATTGGGGGAAGGTCAAAGAAGACTGCAGACAGAGTACAGTCTAGGGGGCTAAAGACTGCAAACCTAGCTCAAGGAAAAAGATTTTGGATTAAGTATAATACCGAACATATCTCCTGAGACGCACATCAACCAAATAACTGCTGCAGCATATGGGCACCTGGTAAACCTAAGAATAGCATTCTGACACCTCAGTTCAGGACTCATACACCGTGTATGTCAGGCCCATATTAGAGTATGCAGCACCAATTTGGAACCCACACTTGGTCAAGCATTTCAGGAAATTAGAGAAAGTGCAAAGGTTTGCAACAAGACTAGTCCCAGAGTTAAGGGGCATGTCCTACAAGGAAAGGTTAAAGGAAATCAACCTGACGACACTGGAGGACAGGAAGGATAGGGGGGACATGATAACGACATATAAAATACTGAGAGGAATTGACAAGGTGGATAGGGACAGGATGTTCCAGAGATGGGGCACAGCAACACGGGATCACAATTGAAAGCTGCAGACTCAGATTAGTCACAGAGGTGTTAGGAAGTATTTCTTCAGTCATACAGTTGTCAGGAATTAAAAGTCTGAAGAGTGATGTAATATACCTGGAGTGGGTTTCGGGAGTCAACGCCCCCGCGGCCCGGTCTGTGATCAGGCCTCATGGTCGATCGCGGCCTGATCAACCAGGCTGTTGCTGTTGAGTGCATGCAATCCAACATACGAGCAACAGCCCGGCTGGTCAGGTACTGACTTCAGGTGCCTGTCCAGTGCCTTCTTGAAGACAGCCAAGGGTCTATTGGTAATCCCCCTTATGTATGAGGGGAGGCAGTTGAACAGTCTTGGGCCTCTGACACCTACTGTGTTGTCTCTTATCGTGCTAGTGACACACCCCTGCTTTTCATTAGAGAGATGTTGCATTGCCTGCCCAGTCTTTTGCTTTCATAGGGAGTGACTTTTTTGTGCACGTTTGATACTAGTCCCTCTAGGATTTTCCAAGTGTATATAATCATATATTTCTCCCGCCTGGGTTCCAGGGAATACAGGTTCAGGAACTTCAAGTGCTTCCAGTAACTGAGCTGTTTTATCGCAGTTATGCGTGCCGTGAAGGTTCTCTGTACATTTTCTAGGTCAGCAATTTCACCTGCCTTGAAAAGTACTGTTTGTGTGCAGTAATATTCCAGCCAAGATAGAACAAACGACCTGAATAGTGTCATCATGGGCTTGGCATCCCTGGTTTTGAAGGTTCTCATTATCCACCTTGTCATTTTTCTAGCAAATGCTATTGATACAATGTTGTGGTCTTTGAAAGTGAGATCCTCTGACAATATCACTCCCAGGTCTTTTACATTAGTTTTTCGTTCTATTGTATGGTTGGAATTTGTTTTATACTCCAATGTAGTTTTAATTTCCTCACATTTTCCATATCGGAGTAACTGAAATTTCTCATCGTTGAACTTCATTTTGTTTTCTGCAGCCCATTTAAAGATTTAGTTGATGTCCGCCTGGGGTCTTGCAGTGTCTGCAATGGAAGACACTGTCATGCAAATTCGGGTGACATCTGCAAAGGAAGACACGGCGCTGTGGCTTACATCTCTGTCTACGTCAGATATGAGGATGAGGAACAGGATGGAAGTGAGTACTGTGCCTTGTAGAACAGAGCTTTTCACAGTAGCCGCCTCAGATTTTACCCTGTTTACTACTACTCTTTGTTTTCTATTTGTTAGGAAATTATAGATCTATCTACCAGCTTTTCCTGTTATTCCTTTATTGCACATTTTGTGCATTATTACACCATGGTCACACTTGTCAAAAGTTTTTGCAGTCTGTTTATACTACATCTGCATCTTGTTTGTCTTCTAGAGCACCCAGGACCTTGTCATAGTGGTCCAGTAGTTGGGACTACAGGCAAGAGCGACCTTCTCTAAACCCATGTTGCCCTGGGCTGTGTAACTAATGGGTATCTAGAGAGCGGTAATCTTGCTTCTTAAAACCGTTTCAGAGATTTTTATGATATGGAATGATAACACTATCAGTCTGTAATTCTTTGCTATTGCTTTACTGCCCACTTTGTGGAGTGGGCTGTCTGTTGTTTTTAGTAGCTGTAGGACAACCCCTGTGTTCATGCTCCCTCTCCATAGGATGTTAAAAGCACGCAATTGAGGTTTCTTGTAGTTCTTGATGAACACGGAGTTCCATGAGTCTGGGCCTGAGGCAGAGTGCATGAGCATGTCCTGTATTGCCTTTGCGAAGTCATTTTGCATCGGGATAATATCAGATAGGTTTGAGTCTACCAAATTCTGCCTCGCTCATAGAAAATTCATTTAGGTCTTCGACTCTGTCTGGTTAGTGGCTCACCAAAACCGAGCCATACTGGGACTTGAGTAGCTCACTCATTTCCTTGCTGTCATCTGTGTAGGACCCATCTCATCTAAGTAGGGATCCAATATTGGATGTTGTTCTCGACTTAGATTTGGCATAAGAAAAGAAATATTTTGGGTTTCTTTCAATTTAAGAACATAAGAACATAAGAACATAAGAACGAAGGAACACTGCAGAAGGCCTACTGGCCCATGCGAGGCAGGTCCAAGTCTCCTACCGGCTTAAGCCAATGCACCCAACCTAGTCAGGTCAGGTCACACTGACTTAAGGGAGGAACACGGCAACCGACCTGGTAGCACAAGCTATCAGGTCTAACTCACACCCACCCACATCTACTCATGTATTTATCCAACCTATTTTTAAAGCTACACAACGTTCTGGCCTCTATAACGGTACTTGGGAGTTTGTTCCACTCATCCACAACTCTATTACCAAACCAGTACTTTCCTATATCCCTCCTGAATCTGAATTTTTCCAACTTAAAACCATTGCTGCGAGTCCTGTCTAGGCTAGATATTTTCAGCACACTATTTACATCCCCTTTATTTATTCCTGTCTTCCATTTATACACCTCAATCATATCCCCCTAATTCTACGTCTTTCTAGAGAGTGCAGTTTCAGGGCCCTTAGTCTATCCTCATAGGGAAGGTTTCTGATACATGGGATCATCTTTGTCATCCTCCTTTGTACATTTTCCAGAGAATTTATATCCATTCTGTAATACGGTGACCAAAACTGTGCAGCATAATCTAAATGAGGCCTAACCAAGGATGTATAGAGTTGAAGAACAACCTGAGGACTCCTATTATTTATGCTTCTTGATATGAAGCCAAGGATTCTATTAGCTTTATTGCGAACACTTATGCACTGTTGTCTTGGTTTCAGATTACTGCTAACCAGAACTCCTAAATCTTTTTCGCAATCCGTAATATTAAGATCTACATTATTTAGTTTATATGTGGCATGGTTATTGTCCTGTCCAACATTTAGAACTTTGCATTTGTCTATATTAAACTGCATCTGCCACTTCTCCGACCACTGCATCAGTCTATTCAAATCTTCCTGGAGTGCTCGAATGTCCTCGTCAGAATGAATTCGACGGCCTATTTTGGTGTCATCGGCAAACTTGCCGATGTCGCTCTTTATGCCCTCATCTATGTCGTTTATGTAGATTGTGAACAGCAGGGGGCCCAACACTGACCCCTGTGGAACACCGCTCGTGACGCTTCCCCACTCTGATTTCTCCCCATTTATGCAAACTCTCTGCTGCCTATTTGTCAACCATGCCTCTATCCAGGAAAAAATTTCTCCTCCTATTCCATGTGCTTTAATTTTCCTCAATAGTCTCTGATGTGGGACCCTGTCAAAAGCCTTACTGAAGTCCATATACACAATATCATATTCATTACCATGATCTACCTCCTCAAATACCTTAGTGAAAAAAGTTAATAAATTCGTAAGGCAGGAACGCCCCTTTGTAAAACCATGCTGAGATTCGTTGATTAATTTATGCTTTTCAAGGTGGCTACGAACTGCCTCGGCAATTATTGATTCCATAAATTTTCCCACTATGGAGGTTAGGCTTATTGGTCTATAGTTCGAAGCTAAGGACCTGTCACCTGTTTTGAAAATAGGTATCACATTTGCCATTTTCCACTTATCTGGCACCATGCCAGTTTGTAGTGATATGTTGAAAAGATTAGCCAAAGGTGTGCTAAGCTCCTCTTTACATTCCTTTAGAACCCTTGCATACAGTTCATCAGGGCCTGGGGATTTGTTAGGTTTTAATTTATCTATTTGCCTAAGGACCATGTCACTTGTGACCCTAATAGTGCACAGTTTATTATCGTCCTGTTCTACATAATTTATCATTACTGGAATATCGCTGGTATCCTCCTGTGTAAAAACTGAGAGGAAGTATGTGTTAAAAATTCTACACATTTCCTTATCACTGTCAGTGAGCTGACCCGAGGAACTTTTGAGTGGGCCTATCTTGTCCCTGATCTTACTTCTGTATACCTGAAAGAATCCTTTTGGGTTAGTCTTCGATTCTCTTGCAACTTTAACCTCATAATCTCTATTTGCTTTTCTAATTCCCTTTTTTATTTCTCTCTTTAACTGAATATATCGATTTCTTAATTGCCCCTCTCCTCTTTTGATTTGCCTATATATGCCTCTCTTTTGACCAATCAGATATTTTAATCTATTGTTCATCCATTTAGGATCATTTTTGTTTGATCTGATTTCCCTATTTGGAACATAATTTGACTGAGCAGCTAGAACTATGCCCTGGAAAGCATCATATCGGCAACCATCACCACCTACCTGACCCCTAGTCAGGTCATTCCAGTTCAGCCCACCTAAGTAATTTTTCAGTCCTATGAAATCAGCCAAGCGAAAGTCAGGGACGGAGACTTGATTGCCATTATTAGGGGAATTCCATGATATGTTAAAACTGAGTGATTTGTGATCACTCTCCCCAAGCTCATCATTAACCTCAAGATTATTAATTAGTGTTTCCCTACTGGCAAGAACCAAGTCAAGGAGGTTATTTCCCCTAGTTGGCTCTGTCACAAACTGTTTTAAAAAACAATCCTGGATCGTATCAAGAAAGTCACCCGACTCTAAATTTCCTGTCAAATTGCTCCAGTCAATCTGTCTATAGTTGAAATCTCCCATTAGCACAACATTTTCGTATGTAGATGCCTTACGAATTTCGTCCCATAGAAGTTTACTGCACTCCCTATCAAGATTTGGGGCCCTGTAAATCACACCCAAAATTAGTTTTTCTCGGCCCTCGAGAAGCTGTAACCAAACAGATTCAGTGGCTGACGCTTCTAATTTAATATCTTGTCTAACACAACAATTTAAATTGTCTCTGACATACATCGCTACTCCACCACCTTTCCTGTTGACCCTGTCAGTGTGGAATAATTTATAGCCTTGTATGTGACATTCAGAGGGCATCTCTCTATCTTTCAGATTGAGCCAGGTCTCTGTTATAGCAATAATATCTATGTTTCCTGCACTTGCAATTAATCTTAGCTCATCTATCTTATTTCTAACACTCCTGCTATTAGTATAGTAAACCTTAAGGGAGCTAGTCCCTTGCTGCCCTCTGCTGTCCCCCTTTGTTTGCTGACCTGTTCTATTGTCTTTATTTATAACTTCATGCTGAATGCCTTTTATACATTTACTGTTTCCAACCCTAGTGTTGCAACCTGCTTGTTTCCCACACACACCCATACCTCTATCTTCCATCAGTTTAAAATCATAGGCATTTCACCAATGGCCTTCTCAATCGAGTCTGCAAGTGCTACCACCCCTGCCCCAGAGAGATGTACCCCATCCCTTGCATACATATCATGTTTGCCATAAAAGTTGTTCCAGTTGTCAATGAATGGGATTGCAAGTTCCTTGCAGTATCTGTCTAGCCAGCAATTTACACCAATTGCCCTAGACAACCATTCATTTCCTACTCCCCTTCTAGGCAAGATGCTACATATGATTGGGATCCCTCCCTTAGACTTAATGAAATCTATAGCTGACCTGTACTTATCTAGCAGCTCTTCTCTCCTACCCTTCCCAATATCATTTCCACCAGCACTGAGACAGATAATGGGCTTGTTTCCATTACCTGACATGATATTATCCAGCCTGTTGACAATGTCCCCAACACCAGCTCCAGGGAAGCACACTCTATCTCTCATCTTCTTATTCCTATTACAAAAAGCACGGTCAACATATCTTACCTGAGAGTCACCAACCACAAGAATGCGCTTACCTTCATTAGCAGGGGCAGTAGTACCCTTACCTTCACTGGCCACTGAAGTACATTCATCCTGGAGAACAGAGAAGCGATTTCCTACCTTCAGATCTTCACTCTTAACTTTCCTTACTCTGATGCGCCTCCCATTACTGTGAACAACTCGCCACTTGTAGCAGGTGCTGGGCTGCACCTCACTGCTGGTAGCCGTTGCTACCTCCCCACCTACAGCCTCCTCACAGTGAGAGACAGACTGCACCTCACTGGTAGAAGCCTCATTCCCCACATCTCCAACCACCTCACACTCTCTCCCAGGCCCATTGAGGTGGACCTTCAGCCTCCTAATCTCCTCCTGGAGAAGCAAGACCTCCTCCTTCAACTCTCCAACCTCAGTTTTTAAAACACTGCAGAAGCAAGCCATGCTTTGTAACCGTTCACGCTAATCCCCAAAGCAGCTCAGGGTCTGTGACCTCACGTGACGACTGACCACTGACTTTTAGCTCTTCCCACATTTCTTGACTCCTGTAAGATTCTTTTACCTTAAGTTTGATGTTTGCTATTTTTCTGACCAGTGCCTCCCTTAGTATTACAGATATATTGGCCTCTTTTAGCTGCTCTGTTATTCTTTGTCTTCACCTGTATAGGGAGTGCCTTTCTCTTTCTAGTTTACATCTTCTCTTCCCTTTCTTTAAAAGAATATGCTATGCCTTGAGCACACCTCAGGTGCTACATAGTTAATTTATTCTAGACATAAGTTTGGATCCATGTTGCTTAGGATATTTTCCCAGTTTATATCATTTAGGACCTGGTTGACTTGGTCCCACCTTAGGTTTTTGTTACTGAAGTTGAATTTGATGAAGGCTCCCTTGTGACTGATCACATTTTGTTGGTCTGGGGCCCTACACATACATGTCTGAACCTCTATTATACTGTGATCTGAGTATATTGTTTTTTACATGGTAATATTTCATCAGATCATCATTGTTAGTGAAGATGAGGTCCAGAGCATTTTCCAATCTTGTTGGCTCTATTATTTGCTGGTTTAAGGTGAATTTGGTGCAGAGATTTAAACGTTCATGTGTATGCGAATTGTCATCTGAGCTGCCTCCTGGGGGTTGTCTCTGCTACAACATTATTTGGTACATTCCTCCATTTTAGGTGCCTTAGGTTGAAATCCCCCAAGAGCAAGATGTTTTGGGCAGGAGCTGGAAGATTTTCCAGACAGTGGTCTATTTTCAAAAGCATTCCTGGAATTGTTAGGAAGTTGCATCTGGAGGGTTGTATACAACCACACTGACTAGGTTTTGGTTCTCGATCTTTACTGCCAAAACTTCAACTACATCATTTGAGGCATTTAGTAGTTCCGAACATATCAGTGACTGTAACATACAGGCCAATCCCCCCTTCCTTTGCCTGTTCACTCTGTCGCATCTGTATAGGTTATAACCCGATATCCATATTTTATTGTCAAAATGATCCTTCATATGGGTCTCTGTGAAAACCGTGAACATTTCGCTTGACCTTAAGAACATAAGAACATAAGAACGAAGGAACACTGCAGAAGGCCTACTGGCCCATGCAAGGCAGGTCCAAGTCTCCTACCGGCTTAAGCCAATGCACCCAACCTAGTCAGGTCAGGTCACATTGACTTAAGGGAGGAACACGGCAACCGACCTGGTAGCACAAGCTATCAGGTCTAACTCACACCCACCCACATCTACTCATGTATTTATCCAACCTATTTTTAAAGCTACACAACGTTCTGGCCTCTATAACGGTATTTGGGAGTTTGTTCCACTCATCCACAACTCTATTACCAAACCAGTACTTTCCTATATCCTTCCTGAATCTGAATTTTTCCAACTTAAAACCATTGCTGCGAGTCCTGTCTAGGCTAGATATTTTCAGCACACTATTTACATCCCCTTTATTTATTCCTGTCTTCCATTTATACACCTCAATCATATCCCCCCTAATTCTACGTCTTTCTAGAGAGTGCAGTTTCAGGGCCCTTAGTCTATCCTCATAGGGAAGGTTTCTGATACATGGGATCAACTTTGTCATCCTCCTTTGTACATTTTCCAGAGAATTTATATCCATTCTGTAATACGGTGACCAAAACTGTGCAGCATAATCTAAATGAGGCCTAACCAAGGATGTATAGAGTTGAAGAACAACCTGAGGACTCCTATTATTTATGCTTCTTGATATGAAGCCAAGGATTCTATTAGCTTTATTGCGAACACTTACGCACTGTTGTCTTGGTTTTAGATTACTGCTAACCAGAACTCCTAAATCTTTTTCGCAATCCGTAATATTAAGATCTACATTATTTAGTTTATATGTGGCATGCTTATTGTCCTGTCCAACATTTAGAACTTTGCATTTGTCTATATTAAACTGCATCTGCCACTTCTCCGACCACTGCATCAGTCTATTCAAATCTTCCTGGAGTGCTCGAATGTCCTCGTCAGAATGAATTCGACGGCCTATTTTGGTGTCATCGGCAAACTTGCCGATGTCGCTCTTTATGCCCTCATCTATGTCGTTTATGTAGATTGTGAACAGCAGGGGGCCCAACACTGACCCCTGTGGAACACCGCTCGTGACGCTTCCCCACTCTGATTTCTCCCCATTTATGCAAACTCTCTGCTGCCTATTTGTCAACCATGCCTCTATCCAGGAAAAAATTTCTCCTCCTATTCCATGTGCTTTAATTTTCCTCAATAGTCTCTGATGTGGGACCCTGTCAAAAGCCTTACTGAAGTCCATATACACAATATCATATTCATTACCATGATCTACCTCCTCAAATACCTTAGTGAAAAAAGTTAATAAATTCGTAAGGCAGGAACGCCCCTTTGTAAAACCATGCTGAGATTCGTTGATTAATTTATGCTTTTCAAGGTGGCTACGAACTGCCTCGGCAATTATTGATTCCATAAATTTTCCCACGATGGAGGTTAGGCTTATTGGTCTATAGTTCGAAGCTAAGGACCTGTCACCTGTTTTGAAAATAGGTATCACATTTGCCATTTAACCAGTCCACGGATGAAAGGTATTTTGTTATTTGTTGCTGGATTTAGACCCTGTATATTTGTAAAAAAGTATGTCGTCGTATTGGTGGTATGGGGGGAAATCTTTTTTTTCTGGCACTAATATAGTGGAGGCAGGATCCATACATAATTTTAAGAAGAGGTATGATAAAGCTCATGGAGCAGGGAGAGAGTGAACTTTAGTAGCAACCAGTGAAGAAACGGGGGCCAGGAGCTATAACTCGACCCCTGCCACCACAATTAGGTGAGTAAACACACGTCTCACTATACATATCCTGTCTGGGCTAGAGGTTAAGAAGTGGGCCAGAACCTTAGATTATCCTGGTAGGTGTAATAACGCAGGTACACATAAACACACGCTTATTACACCCAGACACACACACGGGAACACTGTTCAACTTGAGGTCAGGGAGAGGACAGTACAGACAGCAGCTGAACACACATGAGCCATTATATACTCACACCACCAGTAATACTAATACAGATATTAACGTTGTGTGGTCCTTCCCAGGCACCGCGCTGCCGGACGTTTCATGACCTTTTTTGTTAAATGGCTTGTGATTAAATATATATTTGTATAAGTTTATGTAACCTACTCTAACTTAAAATAATAAAAAAAGTATAGATTTGCTAGGAACATTTAGAAATTGACATTGAGAAGCATATATGAAAACGAAGTTAGAAAATGAGAGGCCAACTGCACAGTGTGGTTCAACCCTCACCAGCATAACTAGGTGAGTACACAAGTGTGTTTTTCGCAGCACGGGTCCAGAGAATTACTACACAACACATCAGTATATTGACTCCAGAATCGAAATACTCAGGTAGTACTGTCATTAAGTTGTATTTCACATCACAGGTGAGCACTGGGCTGGCGGCTTCACACAACATTTTGTTCCACGTCCAATCTTTACTTCTAACATTTCTCCAGTTTAATACATTAATTTTCTAACGTTAATTTTTAACGATTTCTGTAACACTACAAGACATATTTTCTTTACTTTTAGGCTACAAGTCCTATAAAATGGTATACGTAACCACAAGGAAATAATGTAAATGAAATGTAACATGTCTGACAACAAGGTAGACGAGCGTGACTGAGAAACGCTTAAATCTGGACGAGTGTTACTAGTGGAGAGCGGATGTGTTGGGACATGACTACCCAACTGTGTGGTCTTCCTCGTACACACTACACACTACACACTACACACTACACACTACACACTACACACACACGTTTCCTAGTACTGTGAGGCTGGGTGGAGGCTGCTCACCAACTTCCACTTTATCCAATATTATTTTAACTTCTTGCATGATATACTAAGAACGCTCCAGGAAATTCACTTTAAGTGTGCTGACTCTACCATGTAATTACGTCTCGTAGCCCCAATGGTCGAAGTTAAGACATAGAGACTAGTCTTCCCACTAGCAAAAGCTCCAATGGCGGGTCATCACCTAAGACCCGCGTCAGGAAACACTTGTCCTGTTTCCTGACGAAACTTACCTAACCTCCCTAGCAATAAACAAATAACTAGAAGTGCTGTGGTAGACGCTTTAGTGGAGAGACCCTGAGAACAACGGAAATAAGCCACATTTTTTCGCTTCCTTGGGGCATCTTGGGTTATCAACCCCTTCAAGGATGTTCCTTGCTATCCATAAAGAGGTTCTTGATCCAAAGAAATGGACTTATTCTCCATTTCCTTGAATCGAATCTGACTGCCCCATATTCACCGAATCTTTCTTCCTACCTGGAGTTTACCTGGAGAGAGTTCCGGGGGTCAACGCCCCCGCGGCCCGGTCTGAGACCAGGCCTCCTGGTGGATCAGAGCCTGATCAACCAGGCTGTTGCTGCTGGCTGCACGCAAACCAACATACGAGCCACAGCCCGGCTGATCCGGAACTGACTTTAGGTGCTTGTCCAGTGCCAGCTTGAAGACTGCCAGGGGTCTGTTGGTAATCCCCCTTATGTGTGCTGGGAGGCAGTTGAACAGTCTCGGGCCCCTGACACTTATTGTATGGTCTCTTAACGTCCTAGTATAATAACTAAATAAAATATTTATCCAGAAGTTCTAAGTTAATTTTAAGGCTGCCCGAAATGTTCTGCATAACAAGGGGATTTCTGTAGTTTAAACATGTCAATTAATCTTATATTAATTATATATTGTACTTTATAGAAATAGTGTTTCATTGTTATTGCCAGTTTAAATACATTTCTGTGGGTGTGGGGACCCACAGCCTCGGAGAAGTAAATAAAATGCCTTAGAAGAAAATATTGAAATTTCTTCTCCAGGCTGTTTGAATATTCTGTTTCTATCACCGCACCTTTTGTATCATTAACCACCAGGAGTTAAAATGTGAAGACAATCTTCTACTACTACAGTATTGATCTTAATGTACAGAATGTAGGTAGTTTACTAGAGGCAGAATTAGGAAATATTTAGTACTCAATAGAGAATGAGATGTATAGTCGCCTCTTGTGTTCAGAGACGAGGCTGTGGAATGACAACCAGTGCTATGAATTCTCTCAGTTTGGGATGTATAATGATGTAATCATTAACACAACCAACGGTCTGAATTCTCTCAGTTTAAGATGTATAGATTCATCTAGAGTTCAGAGACGAGGCTGTACTGACATAACCAGCGCTGTGAATGCTTCCAGGTTGTGTGGTGGCGGGTAGGCTGGTCGGGTCGTGGGAAGAGAGGCAGGAATGTGAAACACTAGGAGGGACGGAGAACTGTTGAGGATAAAAGGAACAGCCGCAAAGGAAGCAGCAGCGGTAACAACGACGGCAGCAGTACCACTGTTAGCAGCAGAAGCATCACCCTCACAGCAGCAGTAGAAACACCAGTAACAGCAACAAGAAACGTCAGTAACAATAGCATATCAAAACAACAATAGCAGCAGCAGAAGCACCACCACCACAATAGCAGCAGAAACAACAGCAGTAGCAGAAACAGCAGCAGCAGCGGAAACAACAGCAGTAGCATAAACAACAGCACCAGCAAAGACAACAACAGCAGCAGTAACAGCAATAACAGCAGCAATAGCAGCAGCAATAACAGCAGCAACAGCAGCAGCAATAGCATCAACAACAACAGCAATAGCAACAACAATAGCAATATCAACAACGGCAGCAATATCAACAACAACAATAGCAATATCAACAACAACGGCAGCAATAGCAACAACAGTAGCAATAGCAACAACAGCAGCAATAGCAACAACGGCAAAGATCAGCAGCATCATGAACTATGGTGGGGCAGTGATGGCGGTGCGACCACTGTGGACCTTTATTTAAATGACTCAACTCATCCACCACGGTGGAAACTTCCCGAAAATCTCGCGGGAAATAACTTCCACTCCTTCTCCTGGAACCGATAAAGCAAGCAGCCCTAAAAAAACAAGTCAAATTATACACCCTTACATACATTATTCTCGACGTAATAACTCCCAGTACCATTAAATTACAGATTAGTAACCAGTAAAATGTTTTCCCGCCAAAGATGTCCACTAGTGCCGCGTGGGTCGGCGGCCCACCAACATCTCCGGTCATCCTCTCTACTTTTTACCTCATTTTCTCTTCGTATCTGCGTCTACTTCTACCAGTCATCCTCTTATAGCAGGTGAATATACTGGCCAGCACTCTGATATGCCTGGAGTGCAGATAATGCGTCAAATGAGGGAGAATTTGTAGTAACGAGGTTTTGACGGTTTGAAATACGGAGAGGTGAAGGTAGCTGGCTAGGCTTTCATTACCCAGGCTGAAGGTGAAGGTAGCTGGCTAGGCTTTCATTACCCAGGCTGAAAGTGAAGGTAGCTGGCTAGGCTTTCATTACTCAGGGTGGAGGTGAATGTAGCTGGCTAGGCTTTCGTTACCCAGGGTGGAGGTGAAGGTATCTGGCTAGGCTTTCAATACCCAGGCTGAAAGTGAAGGTAGCTGGCTAGGCTTTCATTACTCAGGGTGGAGGTGAATGTAGCTGGCTAGGCTTTCGTTACCCAGGGTGGAGGTGAAGGTATCTGGCTAGGCTTTCATTACCCAGGGTGGAGGTGAAGGTATCTGGCTAGGCTTTCATTACCCAGGCTGAAGGTGAAGGTAGCTGGCTAGGCTTTCATTACCCAGGGTGGAGTTGAAGGTAGTTGGCTAGGCTTTCATTACCCAGACTGAAGGTGAAGGTAGCTGGCTAGGCTTTCATTACCCAGGTTGGAGGTGAAGGTATCTGGCTAGGCTTTCATTACCCAGGCTGAAGGTGAAGGTAGCTGGCTAGGCTTTCATTACTCAGGGTGGAGGTGAATGTAGCTGGCTAGGCTTTCATTACCCAGGGTGGAGGTGAAGGTATCTGGCTAGGCTTTCATTACCCAGGGTGGAGGTGAAGGTATCTGGCTAGGCTTTCATTACCCAGGCTGAAGGTGAAGGTAGCTGGCTAGGCTTTCATTACCCAGGGTGGAGGTGAAGGTAGTTGGCTAGGCTTTCATTACCCAGGGTGGAGGTGAAGGTAGTTGGCTAGGGGCCCCGGACACTTATGGTGTTTTCTCTTAGTGTACCAATGGCGCCCCTACTTTTTATTGGCGGCATTTTGCAGGTGAAGGTAGTTGGCTAGGCTTTCATTACCCAGGTGGAGGTGAAGGTAGTTGGCTAGGCTTTCATTACCCAGGGTGGAGGTGAAGGTAGTTGGCTAGGCTTTCATTACCCAGGGTGGAGGTGAAGGTAGTTGGCTAGGCTTTCATTACCTAGGTTGAAAATGAAGGTAGCTGGCTAGGCTTTCATTACCTAGGGTGAAAATGAAGGTAGCTGGCTAGGCTTTCATTACCTAGGGTGAAAATGAAGGTAGCTGGCTAGGCTTTCATTACCTAAGGTGACAGTGAAGATATCCGGCTAGGGTTTCATTACCTAGCGTGGAAGTGAAGGTATCTGGTTAGGCTTTCATTACCCAGGCAGACGGTGAAGGTAGTAGGTTAAGCTTTCATTACCCAGGCTGGAGGTGAAGGTAGTTGGCCAAGTTTTCATTACCCAGGTTGGAGGTGAAGCTAACTGCCCAGGATTTCATCATCCAGGCTCTGATTTACACCAGTCTTCCAGCTAGGTAGGTGTTAGTGAGCATGAACAGACTTCGATCGTTGGAAATTGTAGTCAGGAAATGTGAGATACTGCTTCTTTGTTTGACAAGTTACATAATATTGTGGCTAGGTAGCTATCTTCAGTAGCTAGTTTTATCAACTAATAGCTTTAGTAATTATAATAGTTTTAGTAGGTAGCTTAATATAAAATTGTTGCCATCATTCATATAAGCTTTAATACAAGACTCTTTTGGGTTATCCTAGGTACTTTACACATATGCTGCTATGTATGATAATCTTGGTAACTGTATTTGTGTATACCTGAATAAACTTACTTGCCATTCAAGATTGTGACTACTACTTCTACTACTACGTAGGGATATTTAAGGCATGTGAATGTAGAGTTTTACAATTTTTAGACGAATATGGAGTTCCACTAATTTGGACCTGGGAATATGTATGGTCACACTGTCAATGGCATTTTCAAAGTCGAATGAAATTAAGGCTGTCAGAAAATTTGGAGAGGATGGTAGTCTTGGGTATCGTTCATGAAAAATTCATTTGAATTGTTAATTTTAAGTTTGATTAATAGCTTCATGACTTCATTCATGATAAAAAATCAGTTGTCAGTTTTTAGTCTGATTAATGGCTCGCTGAACAGTCATAATGTGACTTAAGTACTTCACTCATTTCTTTGTTGTCATCATTATAAGTTCCATCTTTAATCAAGGGTTCAATATCGGATGTAGAGTTTGTCCTAGATGTTACATATAAGAACAAAATACTTTCTCTTAAAATTTTATAGCTTCCTATTCTGTTTCTCTTGGACTTCGCATGATTCATTTAGTCTTGTCACAAGCCAGTATTTCTTTTCGCTCCTGAGAAAGTTTGAGAACTTCGAGAAATTCAGTGATTTTTGTTCATCTCTCTAATCTGCATCTTTCTTCTTTTCGTCTTCACGTAATAACTTAGGAGCGAACTTCTAGTGCCAATGAACTTATTCTCTGGAGATTAATTTATATGCATGTTACTCACTATCTTCCCAGTAAATTTAAATAAGATTATTATCTATTTAGTCACAATTAATGTATTTATTGTTGATGTTGAACTTGTTTATTACACCCTCATTACTGTTTCTGTTCAAGACCAGTGTTGCATGTTTCAACTTAGGTTGTGGTCTGAGTTTGCTGAGTCACAATCTTGTTTTATTCGGCTCCTTTACAAATCCCTGTTCCTCATTTGCTCTGAGTTCCTCCTCTCAGTGATTCAGGTTATATCTAACTCCACATTTACACGCTTGTCCGACTCGCTGAAAATAGGTTTAATATATTCTGCATTTTTCTCGCGTAATCATGGAGAGTGTCGTACTCCTCTGGACGAACCATATTTGCTGCTGCTGATCCATCAACAATGATGAGGTCGAAGGCTGGGTGTGAGTTTCACTCTTCTTCGTTGGTGTGAAGCAGCTCTTCAAGGTAATGCATAACTTTATATTTGGTCTTGTAGAACTCCCTTCACCATTTTATAAGAATGAGTGGGAATGAATTATTCTCGCGACGAAAAATAATTCACGTCAGCACCACATATTTGGGAGGTTATGTAGAACCTTGAAAATAGTTTTTTTCACATTTGAGAAAAATAGCTTGTTCTTTGTCAGTAGACTTAATTCGTTAAGTACGTAGAAGAGGGATGTTGTTTGATTGGATCTTCCACTGTTGAAATTTGCTTGACCAGGTGATTTTCGAATAATATTTTGCTTTGATCTCTTACATTTGCGTCAAGCTTGCACATAAATAATGCAACAGAAGCGTCCACAACTTGCCGTTTATAAAGGGTGATGATCATTCAAGTTTGTGAATGGATTGTCCATCTCGAAGAAAATCTGCACCAACGAGGTCTGTATTTTCAGGAAACACTTCTGGTAACCCGGGTAATCTTCGTGCGAGCGTGAAGATCCTCTTCATGTCTACTTGAATGACTGAGGAATTACTGTGTCATTTGAGACACTTCAGGTCCTGCAGCCATTCATCTCACCAACTCAGAGGAATCCTGTCAGGTTCCTCGATGTTGGTGAGGGCCTCTTGATCTAAGGAATTAGACCAACGCTCCAGTTCTTGAATCAAACCTGAATGCCTTCCATACCTCCAGGAATATACTGCATGACCACCCCACTGGTTTAGCGCTCCCCCACACGAATATAAATGTCCCTCAGGCCTACAGCTCCGCCTTCACACTTTATATTAGCATTATTTTACTTGTGATCGTTATCAGTTGGTTTCAAAGAGAAAAGTCTGATAGTCTTACGAACTGTAAAGTTTGCTTTCAGGAAATCGCCGAGCACAGCAGGACCCGTGTACCGCAGACTGATATATCCCGCACGTGACCGGATATAGCAGGAGCGTAGCGGGGATGGTAGAGCCCTTGCAGGTCACCCAAAGAACTTAAGCAGTTATAAGTCACCTCTGGGAGCTTTTGTATCTCAGGTAAGCACAACAAGCTCTACATACATAATAAGCTGCTGATACGGGAACTGAGGGTTCATCTGTACCATTTTTACAAACCAATCTTCTTGACTTAAAACCGATTCTTTCACTCTCAAAGTATCCCATGTCAGATTGGTAACTCAGATGATCCAGGACGCACACAGTAGCCTGGCGGCAGGGCGCACACATTAGCCTGATACACAGAACGCATACAGTAACCTGATGCGCAGGCACAAACAGTAACCTATATGAGAACCTAAGAAAGAAGGAACACTGCAGCATCTCCACTGGCCCATGCGAGATAGGTACAAGTCTCCTGCCGGCTTAAGCCAATGACTCAGCCTAATCTGGTCAGGTCACATTCACTTAAGGAAGGGGCACGGCATCAGACCTAGTAGCACAAGCTAGTCAGGTCCAACTCACACTCACCCACACCCACTCATGTATTTATCTAACCTACTTTTAAAACTACACAACGTTTTAGCTTCTATAACGGTACTTGGGAGTTTGTTCCATTCATCCACACCTGTATTACCAAACTAGTACTTTCCTATATCCTTCCTGAATCTGATTTTTTTCCAACTTAAAACCATTACTGCGAGTCCTGTCTTGGCTAGATATTTTTAGCATGCTATTTGCATCCCCTTTATTCATTCCTGTTTTCCATTTATACACCTCAATCATATCTCCCCTAATTCTACGCCTTTCTAAGAGAGTGCAGATTCAAGGCCCTCAGTCTATCCTCATAGGGAAGATTTCTGATACATGGGATCAACTTTATCATCCTCCTTGGTACATTTTCCAGTGGATTTATATCCATTCTGTAATACGGTGACCAAAACTGTGCAGCATAATCTAAATGAGGCCTAACCAAGGATGTATAGAGTTGAAGAACAACCTGAGGACTCTTATTACTTATTCTTCTTGATATGAAGCCAAGGATTCTTTGTTCGCTTTATTGGGGACACTTTTGCACTGTTGTCTTGGTTTTAGATTACTGCTAACCAGAACTCACAAATCTTTTTCGCAATTAGTAATATTAAGATCTACATTATTTCGTTTATATGTAGCATGGTTATTTTCCTGTCCAGTGTTTAGAACTTTGCATTTGTCTGTATTAAACTGTATCTACCACTTCTCCGACCACTGCATCAGTCTATTCAAATCATCCTGGGGTGGTCTAATGTCGTCGTCAGAATGAATTCGACGACCTATTATGGTGTCATCGGCAAACTTCCTTATGTCTCCATTTATTTTCTCATTTATGTCGTTTATGTAGATTGTGAACAACAAGGGGCCAGTATTGGGCCTAGTTCTAGAGTGAATAATACTGCCGAGAAATACTTTGACCGCCTTTTAGAGTGAGTAATATTACCAGGAAATACTTTGACCCGGTTCTATAGTAATACTACCGAGAAATACTTGAACCTGCTTCTAGAGTGAGTAATACTGGTATAAACCTTGGTAATAGACACTGGCAAGTTAGTTTAGAAAGACAGGTAAACAAACACTAAGACTTATTAGAAAAGGTTTCGGGAGGGAGAGATATATCATAATCTACACTTGGAAAATCTTGGAAGGAATGGTCCCAAATCTGCACACAGAAATCACTCCCTACGAAAGTAAAAGACTGGGCAGGCGATGCAAAATGCCGCCAATAAAAAGTAGGGGCGCCATTGGTACATTAAGAGAAAACACCATAAGTGTCCGGGGCCCAAAACTGTTCAACAGCCTCCCATCAAGCATTAGGGGAATTGCCAATAAACCCCTGGCTGCCTTCAAGAGAGAGCTGGACAGATACCTAAAGCCAGTGCCGGATCAGCCAGGCTGTGGCTCGTACGTCGGACTGCGTGCGGCCAGCAGTAACAGCCTAGTTGATCAGGCCCTGATCCATCGGGAGGCCTGGTCATGGACCGGGCCGCGGGGGCGTTGATCCCCGGAATAACCTCCAGGTAACCTCCAGGTATCCAGGTAACCTTGACCGACATCCCAGGATCGAATTTTTTTTCTTCTAGTAAATGTGTCCTAATGTTTGCTTACGTGTGAGTCCTTCAAGGGAGGTTCCTTGATGCTGGTGAGGGGCTCTTGATCTGGGGAATGGAATCCGTGCTCCAGTTCCCTGAATTAAGCCGGAATACCTTCCACATCCCCCCACAGGTGCTGTAGAATCTTACGGGTTTAGCGCTTCCCCCTTGATTATAATAATTACGTGTGAGTAATACTACCGAGAAATACACTGACCTGGTTCTAGAGTGAATATGACTAGCGGGAAATACTTTGATCTGTTCTAGAGTTAGCAATACTACCGAGAAAATATATGAGAGTAGAAAAAATGGTGAAGGCAAGACGGTTGATAAAGTGGCTAGTTGTATGAGTGGGTGGGACGGGACAGTTCAGGGTCGCCAGTGTACAACATTGAGACTCCATCATTGCTGAGCTGCCACATAACCTTGACTCATCACTCTTACTCCACCATACTTGATCACTCCCCATTAATATGTGCTACCACACGCTAAATGTCTTCTTTAAATATTAAAACATCGTCCCTGTGGACAAGGTTTAATTGCAGGTGTAATTGTGATGTTTATAGTTGACTTGCGCTGCGTAAAATATCGATAGTTGCATAATTTGAATTTCATTCCAACGAGTTACCTACTGTAGTAGCTACAAGAATTGAACTGAGCTTCCTCTTCCTCGGATGGAACCTCATTGCTCCCCATTGTGTTCCTTATGGCCTCAACAATTCAAAATGCAATAATAATAAGTGGGAATGACCGTTAGACTTGAATTATTGGCCAATAGATCTACTTCAATTTTATTCCTGTTTTTTAATTCATTCAGGCAGTTCATGAACTGAGCCTAGTTTGTCGAATACACTAGGGTAGGGTTAGGCCTCATTTAGATTATGCTGCACAGTTTTGGTCACCGTATTGCAGAATGGATATGGATGCTATGGAAAATGTACAAAGGAGGATGACAAAGTTGATCCCATGTATCAGAAACCTTCCCTATGAGGATAGACTAAGGGCCCTGAATCTGCACTCTCTAGAAAGACGTAGAATTAGGGGGGATATGATTGAGGTGTATAAATGGAAGACAGGAATAAATAAAGGGGATGTAAATAGTGTGCTGAAAATATCTAGCCTAGACAGGACTCGCAGCAATGGTTTTAAGTTGGAAAAATTCAGATTCAGGAAGGATATAGGAAAGTACTGGTTTGGTAATAGAGTTGTGGATGAGTGGAACAAACTCCCAAGTACCGTTATAGAGGCCAGAACGTTGTGTAGCTTTAAAAATAGGTTGGATAAATACATGAGTGGATGTGGGTGGGTGTGAGTTAGACCTGATAGCTTGTGCTACCAGGTCGGTTGCCGTGTTCCTCCCTTAAGTCAATGTGACCTGACCTGACTAGGTTGGGTGCATTGGCTTAAGCCGGTAGGAGACTTGGACCTGCCTCGCATGGGCCAGTAGGCCTTCTGCAGTGTTCCTTCGTTCTTATGTTCTTATGTTCTTAAAAAGGTTACGTGCAGCCTTTATGACCCTAGTGAACTAGATAGGCTGTAAACCTTATTAATATTTGAGTTACTGTTATTGTTATTATTATTATTATTATTATTATTATTATTATTATTATTATTATCATCATCATCATCATCATCATCATCATCATCATCATCATCATCATCATCATCATCATCATCATCACCATCATCATCATCATCATCATCATCATCATCATCATCATCATCATCATCATCATCATCATCATCATCATCATCATCATCATCATCATCATCATCATTCACTTCAGGGAGTGTGCCTTGATGCAGGTTGAGGGCTTTAAGTCCAAGGAATTAGAGCTGCTCTTTTCTTTTTGGATCGAATCTAATTGCTTCCCGTTCCTCAGGCATTGCACAACTTCTGCGGTGTTTAGAGTTTTCCCATAAATCTAATAGTAATGATAACAGTAACAACAGTACAGCACATCTGTATCTCAAAGTACAGCGTAAGTTACAAAACACGTGTACTATGCATACAGGTGTTTGGCAGGCTGGGGTGACATTCACTTGTATCGAAATAAACATCACAAACACCTGCAAAAACACACGTCTTATTTCAAGGGGGGGAAATGTGTTTACAGTTTTGATATTATAGATGCAGTTAATATAAACGTGTTGTTTATATAATAGGTAATGTAAAGTTATAGTTGAGGTAAAGGGTGCAAACAACTTACTGTTTGCATCTGAACACATCTGGATAACGGAAACACATTGTAGGTTGTATACAACCAGGGAGAAAGACCTGTTTACTGGGCCTTGTGGTGTATATTTCAGTCTCCACTGCTTCTCTGGACACTTGTCTCCCTGAGAATTCAACGTGACGACCTTGGAGAAGAGGACTAGGAGGACGATGACAACTACCCACAAAATCTCAAGCGAGCAGCTGGGGGTAAAAATGTTTGAATTAAGAGGACCAGGATCAAGGGAACACAGGGAGAAGCTGAAAACACAGGTGATCCAGAGTGATGTAAAGGAAGTATTTCTTTATAGTCTAAGGGTAGTTGAAAACTTGTTATGTCTTGGATAATGCAGTGATGGAGGTAAGCTCAATACACAGCTTCAAGAGTATGATATTATAAGGCCGAAGAGGCAAGAAATCAGTGATGCCGATTAAGGTGATCTAGGACGCTGGACCAGGGACTAGGTATCGACTCCCGCAAAAAGAAATCGATAAACACATACAAATACACGGGACAACACGAGCATAGATCTACTTTTATAGCTACAAATAGGTAATTTTAGGTAATCATGCAATTACTGCATGATTGTAACATGAATTGTCTGTATACAAATTTTACAAGGATGTGCACAGCTGCTTGAAAGATGTGAGCTGCCGGATCAGAATGAAATACTTGTGGTGATAGTGGAGAAGGAGCAATAACCTCAGACTAGTGATAAAGGTGACTGGTTCTGTGACTGATAACACTATAGCCCATCCTGCAGACACGCTTGCAGTGTGCACCAACCCTCCAGACACACTCATGTACGCTGGTGGGCCCAGGAGCTATGACTTGATCCCTGCAAACACAACGAGGCGGGTACTGGTGCATCGACACCACGTGCAACAACACTCATCAAACACGTGGTCATGTACACTGGTGGGGGACCACGAAGTGACCTACCAACCTTCATTCCACAGCACATGATCACAACATACAAAGTTCTCCAGAAGAAAGAAAGAACAAGAACATATGAAGGAACTTGAAAACGTAGATGCAAGCTTAACATCACATAAGTCATAGAGACATTGTGATGCCAGAGTGATGGTGAGTCATGTTATGATGACAGTGATGGTGAGTCATGTTATGATGACAGTGATGGTGAGTCATGTTATGATGCCAGAGTGATGGTGAGTCATGTTATGCTAGAGTGATGGTGAGTCATGTTATGATGCCAGTGATGGTGAGTCATGTTATGATGCCAGTGATGGTGAGTCATGTTATGATGCCAGTGATGGTGAGTCATGGTATGATGCCAGTGATGGTGAGTCATGTTATGCCAGTGATGGTGAGTCTGGTCCTCATTTGGTGTTAGCCCAGCACAAGCACAGCAAACTGCTAGGTACTAGGACGGCAGGACACTACCTCTGTTTACCTGACAACAGGACACTACCACTGTTTACCTGACAACAGGACACTACCACTGTTTACCTGACAACAGGACATTACCACTGTTTACCTGACAACAGGACACTACCACTGTTTACCTGACAACAGGACACTACCACTGTTTACCTGACAACAGGACACTACCACTGTTTACCTGACAACAGGACACTTCCACTGTTTACCTGACAACAGGACACTACCACTGTTTACCTGACAACAGGACACTACCACTGTTTACCTGACAACAGGACACTACCACTGTTTACCTGACAACAGGACACTACCACTGTTTACCTGACAACAGGACACTACCACTGTTTACCTGACAACAGGACACTACCTCTGTTTACCTGACAACAGGACATTATCACTGTTTACCTGACAACAGGACACTACCACTGTTTACCTGACAACAGGACACTACCACTGTTTATCTGACAACAGGACACTACCTCTGTTTACCTGACAACAGGACACTACCTCTGTTTACTTGACAACAGGACACTGCCTCTGTTTACCTGACAACAGGACACTACCTCTGTTTACCTGACAACAGGACACTACTTCTGTTTACCTGACAACAGAACACTACCTCTTTTTACCTGACAACAGGACACTACTTCTGTTTATACATGACAACAGGACACTACCTCTGTTTACCTGACAACAGAACACTACCTTTTTTTACCTGACAACAGGACACTACCTCTTTACCTGACAACAGGACACTACCTCTGTTTGCCTGGCAACAGGACACTACCTCTGTTTACCTGACAACAGGACACTACATCTGTTTACCTGACAACAGGACACTACCTCTGTTTACCTGACAACAGGACACTACCTCTGTTTACCTGACAACAGGACACTGCCTCTGTTTACTTGACAACAGAACCCTACCTCTGTTTACCTGACAACAGGACACTACCCCTGTTTAATTGACAACAGGACACTACCTCTGTTTACTTGACAACAGAACCCTACCTCTGTTTACCTGACAACAGGACACTACCTCTGTTTACCTGACAACAGGACACTACTTCTGTTTACCTGACAACAGGACACTACCTCTGTTTACCTGACAACAGGACACTACCTCTGTTTACCTGACAAAAGGACACTACCTCTGTTTACATGACAACAGAACAAGAGCTTTGTCAAGCCGTTATGACAAAGCTCCTGGAGAGCGAAATGTTGCCACAATAAAATGTCAATTAGTTGCACTTGTGTCCTTTTTACCTAACAGATTGTCAGTAATTCTACCAACAGTTTCACAAAGTCATCCTACTGACTGGTCCTCTGCCAAAACTGTCTACCCTTCTAGCCTTCACAGACGCCACCTTGTTGAAGCATTGTGTTGACGGCTTTGAGGGGACTTGAGCTAGAGTTCGTCACGGCCATGCTAGCGGGAGATTCGTCTGTAAAACCTTGCATTTATGGTCACAGTGGTGCCTATGCTAACCTTCCTGTGGTGTAGAAATATACCTAGTTGGATAAATCTTATTGAAGCTAGCTGACCGAGTGTCTAACGCGACGGACTGAGAGTTTTGAGACTCTGACCGCGGGTTCTAACTCCACCCGTGGTATGGTTTGCAATCGTGTCATTACGATTTCATGAGTCTTGTTAAAGCATTCTTTATATACAACTTTTCTAATATGAATCTTAGGCGTGACTTTGTCTCTGTAGATGCTTTCCTTTCTCATTCCATTGTCAAATGCTTCACTCTGCAGAACACTCGTGACTAGACTTAATCTTTATCTTCTCCTTCCCTTTCCCATTTTTCTTTGCTTCTCCTTTTTTTCTGCCAAGGTGAGTTCTGTCCACGAGTTTTTTCCCACCTGTGTTTTTGGTCCTACCCTCGTGGGCCATTAGCTCTCCTGCAGTGCTCCTTTTGTTATGTCAGACTTTCTGCACGACCTACACTTCTGCTGCTATTACTACTACTGTTGCCACTGTGATGTAATAGCTGAGAAAACTGACAAGTTGAAGAAAGACTCTTGTGTCACTACCCCTGTCTACTACTACTGTATACTACTACTGTCTACTGCCCCTGTCTGTTACTACTGTCTACTACCCATGTCTATTACTACTGTTTACCCCTGTCTACTAATGTTTACTACCCTGTCTACTACTTACTACTTTCTGATAAACCATACCATGGGCGGGGATAGAACCCGCGATCAGAGAGTTGTGATGTAGGGGGGGGGTAATGTAACGTAAAGGGGGGGATAATTGGGGAATATGTGAGTAAACGGAGGGAGTCAGTAGGCAGGGGACAGGTAGGCAAGGTGGTAGGAGAGATGAGTGCAGAGGTCGGTAGGTAATGTGAGGTCACTGGTGACTACACCTTCACCTCTCATTACTCTACTCACCCTCTCACTACTTGAAATAAATGAGTAAATAATGGGGACAGTGAATATTACTATTCCACTCAAAAGCAGTTTATTATTAAGTCCTTGTACAATAATATATTTGGGAACAGGAGAACATTATTGTGGTTTAGATAAATGGGATGGTACATATAAGGCTTTTATAAGCAGTGAGACAGGGAACACAATCAACTTGACGAAAATGAAGGTAACGTACAATATGGTTCAGAGGACAGTTCACCACAGGAACTAAGCCACAGGTCCCAAGACCTACACAGCACGAGTACTGCTCCAAGCCAGTACTCTGCCCAATGTCTCCAACAGTCTCCTCCAGAGACTTCAGCAGCCTTCTCCCGAGCCCTGCACCCCAGCAGCAGCTCCACTCGAAGTCTCTCTGCTCAGAGCTCTGCACCCAACCCAGAGCTCCTCCCGATCATGCTCTTCCTTGGGCTTATATGGTGGTCCAAGCACCCTCCACAATGAGGTGTGCACCACGTGTATGACCTGACGCTGAGATCTGACGCCAGTGACAAACAAGAGAGCTAAGACTTAAGCCGAAAAGGCGTGGCTGCTTAGCCACTTGCCAAAGCAAGGTGACCATATAATTAGGTCTCCCTAGAGACCTCACAAGCCCAGCTGAACTACATCACAGAGTCAGACCATCGCATCAGCCACTGGGCCAGCTAGCCACAATAAGATTCATCCAACTAGGTATATTTCTACACCATAGGAAAGTTAGTATGGTTTGTTTGCAATCGTGTCATTATGATTTCGTGAGTCATGTTGAAGGCTTTGAGGGGACTTGAGCTAGAGTTCGTCACGGCCGCGCTAGCTGGAGATTCGTCTGTGAAAACTTGCATTTGTGGCCACAGTGGTGCCTATGCTAACCTTCCTATGGTGTAGAAATATACCTAGTTGGACGAATCTTATTGTGGCTAGCTGGTCCAGTGGCTAACATGACGGTCTTGAGTTTTGAGACTCTCTAATCACGGGTTCTATCCCCGCCCGTGGTATGGTTTGTTTGCAATCGTGTCATTATGATTTTGTGAGTCATACTTTCTGATACTACTGTCTACTACTACCCCTGTCTACTACTACTGTCTGCTACTACTATCTACTACCCCTGTCTACTACTACTGTCTAATACCCCTGTCTATTACTACTGTCTACTACTATCTACTACCCCTATCTACTACTACTGTCTACTATTACTATTACCACCACTTCCTCTACCACTATATGGGAATTGGATCTGTGCTCCAGTTCCCCAAATTGCGCCTGAATGCCTTCCACATCCCCCCCCAGGCGCTGTATAATCCTCCGGGTTTAGCGCTTCCCCCTTGATTATAATAATAATAATAATAATCTACCACTATGTGTTGTTGTTACTTCTTCTTCTTCCTCTCTTGGTCCCGTCCCCGCCCTCTCATATATACACTGGCTCCCTACCTTCATGCTCCTCTCTCACTAGTTACTGGTCCAAGTCGGACTGAAGCGTTGTCACAAGTTTCTTTCTCACATGTGCGGGTTATTTGTGTATTGTTTCAGTAACGGTATTGTACATTTTTTATTCTTTCCATATACATTTCGTTTACTCGTTAAATACAAATGTTTATACTGCCTTTGTTATTTATATATTAATCATTTAAACACACACAACACATCTGTCATAATGTTTTTTTTTGTGTTAGATATAACTACAATCAACAGTAAGACTTTTGTAGCCGTTGAGAGATAAGAGTTAAGGAGTTTCCTGATACTCAGCCCCTTCCTCTCTCTCTCTCTCTCTCTCTCTCTCTCTCTCTCTCTCTCTCTCTCTCTCTCTCTCTCTCTCTCTCTCTCTCTCTCTCTCTCTCTCTCTCTCTCTCTCTCTCTCTCTCTCTGACGTTTCCCTTCACATACTGTATATATATTTACGTATATACATTCAAATTTATGTACATTATATACAGTACCATCATCTACATAAAGATGATTATCATCTACATATACACATTGCCTCACCTGTGTGTATGTATATATGTATGTATATACATGTTCTTGGCTTATCTTCTGTGTTGCCTCTTGCAGGGTGTTTATGTTGCCAGAAAGGTTGGTTTGGTTGACTTTCTTGGTTGTATCTTGTGTTTTGGTTTGACTTCTTGGTCGTATCGTGTGTTTTGGTTGATTTTCTTGGTTGTATCGTGTGTTATGGTTGACTTTCTTGGTCGTAGCTTGTTGAAGTCCGATTGTAGCTTTCCTTGTCTTCTGTTTTTTTTAGTTTCATTAATATCACATCATCTGGGAACAGTGATACATCAGACTATCTCTTATAACATGTCGTTTACGTACACCAGAAACAGTATAAGTCCGAGTAATAATCCTTGTGGAACTCTTCTTGTTATACTTATCGAATAGACAAGTGTGACGCCTCTTCCCACTTCTTCCTGTTAGGTATTTCTCGATCCATTTGAGAGAGATTTTGTCTGGTGCCATTGCCTTTGAGGTATCTGACTCTCGCAACAGTTTCCTCGCTTCCTTCTGTTGTATGTGTTGTGTCCAGTACTCGGTGCAATCCTCCTCTTTGATTCTCTAGCAGTATTCCTGATTCCACTCACAATACCTCCCTAAATATTATGTTAGCTCCTCGCAGAGTTTCTGGTAATTCCTAGTAAGCTCTCCTTCTTTCTTCAGCCTTATGACCTAGTCCTTCACATTTGTCTTCTTTTTGATGTAGCTGTATAGCAACTTTGGCTCAGATTTTGCTTTCGATGTTATGCCAATCTCAAATTGTCATTCAACCTCTCTTCTTAGCCTTGCATAATCGTTACTGCTCTTCTGCTCGCTTCCCTCTTCTCTGACTTTTTTTGCTTTCTGCATTTTTTCCACGTTCTTGTACTTTTAGCTTTTGTTTCCCTAAGCCTTTGGGCGAACCATGGACTCTGTTTTTGTCTGCGCTTCTTCTGCTTCTGGGCATCAATTTTTCCTGTGCCTCCTGCCACTTTCCACTTATGTACTCCATCATTTCTTCCGTTGTCTTTCCATCTAGCTTCCTCTCCCACGGCACTCCACTTAGGAACTGCTTCATGCCAGTGTAGTTGCCTCTTTCAAAGTCAGGTTTGTCTCTCCTTCACGCTCCTGTGTTTTTCTCCACGTGTGTGTGTGTGTGTGTGTGTGTGTGTGTGTGTGTGTGTGTGTGTGTGTGTGTGTGTGTGTGTGTGTGTGTGTGTGTGTGTGTGTGTGTGTGTGTGTACTTACCTAATTGTGGTTACTGGGGTCGATTCATAGCTTCTGACCCAACCTCTTCACTGGTCGTTGTGTGTATGTGTGTGTGTGTATATATGTGTGTGTGTGTGTTAGTAACCATTTTGTCCAAGGCACTGGTCACTAAGACACTTGGCCTGTTTGTATGTGTGTGTGTGTGTGTATGTGTGTGTGTGTGTGTGTACGTGTGTGTGTGTGTCCTGGGTGCGTCAAGGGGGAAGAGCTTGTGGATTGCCGAGGTCAATATATGTTCATCGCCTGACTGTGTGGCCATGAAAACAAAGCAGAATTATTGATGACATACAAACTCACGCACATGCTTACCTGCAAAGATTAAACCTGCAGAGGTCATGCAGATCATGGAGAGTGGGAGGGTAACCAGGTTTGATCCGAGGAATGGAAGGGTAACACAAATTCCCTTGCTCAAAAAGTCCTTCACCTGCGTTAAGAGACAAGAAAAAAGTCCAACATACACACGTGTCACAGGGACACAAGGAAGCAGTATTTTTAAGTTCCAATTCTATTAAGTAGATGGGATTTTTATACACAGTTTTAAGTAGGTATGATAATGCAATTGATGCCAGAAATCATTGATGGCGAGTGGTGAGACTAAGAGGCAGTGGACAGGAGCCAGGGATCAATATTAGGGCCAGTATTCTTTCTGGTTTATGTGAAAGATAGTCCAGATGAGATTGAGTCAGGTGTATCCCTGTATGCTGATGATGTAAAACTGATGAAAAGAATTAAAATAGACAAGAACATGGAAAGACGGCAAACTGGACAAACTGAAGAACTGATCAGATAAATTAGGTTGCTTGAATTCAACCCCAGGAAATAAGGTCATGAAGATCACGGAAGAGAACGGAAGACGGACACGGTGTATAGTTTCAGGGGACAGATTTCAGACATCACTCAAGGAGAAACACCTAAGGGTGATGAAAGCCAGAGGCTTACATCAACCGAAGAACCTATGTAACCAATGCTCGCCTGCATATCTAAGAGTGACCTTCAGGAATCTCAACAAAGCGTCTTTCCAGACACTTTATTCAACATATGCCAGGCCCATCTTGGAGTACGCAGCACCAGTGTAGAACCCACACCTAAGGAAGCATGGTAAGAAAAAGGAGAAAGTGCAGAGGTATGCAAGGCTTGTTCCTGAGTTAAGGGACGTAAACTGTTGAGGAGAGGCTAATGGAATTGAATCTAACGGCATTGAAGAAGCAGGGGAGGTATTGTAACAACATACAAAATGCTCTGGGAAAATTGATAGGGTAGACGGAGACTGGATGTCTGAGAGGCCAGAAGCTGGAATTCCGGGAAGCAGCTGTAAGTTAAAGACACAGATAATAATAATAATAATAATCTTTATTTACTACAAGTACATGTACATGGTATACAGTCCTAGCTGACAACAATGACATACTACTACATAGAAAGCCACTTGTTATGCTGAGCATCTCGGGCAAATTAGGTCAGTGTCCCAGGATGCGACCCACACCAGTCGACTAACACCCAGGTACCCATTTTACTGATGGGGAACATAGACAACAGGTGGAAAGAAACACGCCCAATGTTTCTACTCTGGCTGGGAATCGAACCCAGGCCCTCGCCGTGTGAAGCGAGAGCGTTAACCACCAGGCCACCAGATGAGTCACAGGGATGTCAAGAAGTATTTCTTCACTCAGGAAGGTCGGACAGTGCAATGATCTCGGTGAAGCGGTGGAGATGGGCTCCATAGCTTTAAGAGCAGGTGCTATAAAGCCTACGAGGCTACGAGGACGTGAATATGGCAAGTTGAGAGGTGGAACCAGGAGCTAAAACTCGATTCCTACAGCCACATTTACGTGAGTACACACACACACACACACACACACACCTGGGGCACCTGGAAAGAAACAAGTGTATAATTGACAACCAGCACGGTTTCAGGGAAGGAAAATCCTGTGTCACAAACCTACTAGAGTTTTATGACAAGGTGACAGAAGTAAGACAAGAGAGAGAGGGGTGGATCGACTGCGTATTTTTGGACTGCAAGAAGGCTTTCGACACAGTTCCTCACAAGAGGTTACTGCAAAAGCTAGAGGACCAGGCACACATAACAGGAAAGGCACTGCAATGGATCAGAGAATATCTGACAGGGAGGCAACAACGAGTCATGGTACGCGACGAGGTGTCAGAGTGGGCGCCTGTGACAAGCGGGGTTCCATAGGGGTCAGTCCTAGGACCTGTGCTGTTCTTGGTATACGTGAACGACATAACGGAAGGGATAGACTCAGAAGTGTCCTTGTTTGCAGACGATGTGAAGTTAATGAGAAGAATCGAATCGGACGAGGATCAGGCAGGACTACAAAGAGATCTGGACAGGCTACAAGCCTGGTCCAGCAACTGGCTCCTTGAATTTAACCCTGCCAAATGCAAAGTCATGAAGATTGGGGAAGGGCAAAGAAGACCGCAGACACAATATAGTTTAGATGGCCAAAGACTGCAAACCTCACTCAAGGAAAAAGATCTGGGGGTGAGTATAACACCGAGCATATCTCCTGAGGCGCACATCAATCAGATAACTGCTGCAGCATACGGGCGCCTGGCAAACCTACGGATAGCGTTCCGATACCTCAGTAAGGATTCGTTTAAGACTCTGTACACCATCTACGTCAGGCCCATACTGGAGTATGCAGCACCAGTTTGGAATCCACACCTAGTCAAGCACGTCAAGAAATTAGAGAAAGTGCAAAGGTTTGCAACAAGACTAGTCCCAGAGCTACGGGGATTGTCCTATGAAGAAAGGTTGAGGGAAATCGGCCTGACGACACTGGAGGCCAGGAGGGTCAGGGGAGACATGATAACAACATATAAAATACTGCGCGGAATAGACGAGGTGGACAAAGACGGGATGTTCCAGAGATGGGACACAGACACAAGAGGTCACAATTGGAAGTTGAAGACTCAGATGTATCAAAGGGATGTTAGGAAGTATTTCTTCAGTCATAGAGTAGTCAGGCCATGGAATAGCCTAGAAAGTGATGTGGTGGAGGCAGGAACCATACATAGTTTTAAGGCGAGGTATGATAGAGCTCATGGGGCAGGGAGAGAGAGGACCTAGTAGCAATCAGCGAAGAGGCGGGACCAGGAGCTGTGACTCGACCCCTGCAACCACAAATAGGCGAGTACAAATAGGTGAGTACACACACACACACACACACACACACACACACACACACACACACACACACACACACACGCACACACACACGCACACGCACACGCACACACACACACACACACACACACACACACACACACACATAGTTCCTTATCAGGTCTCCCACTTCCCCAACCCCAATACACCTCCCAGACTGAGAAAAGAAGTTGAAGGTGTGGTATACAAATGCAGATGGAATAACAAATAAGTATGAGGAGTGGCACGAAAGAATCAAGGAGACATCCCCAGACATAATAGCACTCACAGAAACAAAACTCACCAGAATAATAACAGATTCAATCTTTCCACCCGGATATCAAATCCTCAGGAAAGACAGAGGGAGGAGAGGGGGAGGAGGAGTTGCACTGCTCATTAAAAATCAGTGGGGTTTTGAGAAAATGGAAGGAATGGATGGCACGGGTGAAAGGGACTACTTAGTAGGAACAATCTAGTCTAAGGGACATAAGGTGATAATTGCAGTAATGTACAACCCACCACAGAACTGCAGGAGACCAAGAGAAGAATACGATGAGAGCAACAGAGCCATGGTCGACACACTAGCCGAGGTGGCCAGGAGATCACACATGGGGGGAGCAAAGTTACTAGTTATGGGTGATTTCAATCACAAGGAGATTGACTGGGAAAACCTGGAGCCCCATGGGGGTCCCGAAACATGGAGAGCCAAGATGATGGATGTAGTACTGGAAAACCTCATGCATCAACATGTTAGAGACACTACCAGAGAGAGAGGAGAAGATGAACCAGCAAGGCTGGACCTTGTATTCACCTTGAGTAGTTCAGACATCGAGGATATCTTGTATGAAAGACCCCTGGGAGCTAGTGATCATGTGGTTCTGTGCTTCGACTACATAGTTGAGCTCCAAGTGGAGAGAGTAGCATGAATAGGGTGGGAAAAACCAAACTACAAAAGGGGGAACTACTCAGGCATGAGGAACTTCCTTCAAAACATTCAGTGAGAGAGGGAACTGACAGGAAAACCAGTACAAGAAATGATGGACTATGTGGCAACAAAATGCAAGGAGGCAGAGGAGAGGTTTGTTCCCAAGGGAAACAGAAATAATGGGAAGAACAGAACGAGTCCTTGGTTCACCCAAAGGTGTAGGGAAGCAAAAACTAGGTGTACTAGAGAATGGAAAAGGTACAGAAGACAGAGAACTCAGGAAAATAAAGAGATTAGCCGAAGAGCCAGAAACGAATATGCACAGATAAGAAGGAAGGCTCAGCGAAAATATGAAAATGACATAGCATCGAAAGTCAAGACTGACCCGAAGCTGTTGTACAGCCACATCAGGAGGAAAACAACAGTCAAGGACCAGGTAATCAGACTGAGGAAGGGTGATGGGGAATTCACAAGAAACGACCGAGAGGTATGTCAGGAGCTCAACACGAGATTTAAAGAAGTATTTACAGTGGAAACCAGTAGGACTCCAGGAAATCAGAACAGGGGGGTACACCAGCAAGTGCTGGATGAGGTACATATAACCAAGGAGGAAGTGAAGAAGCTGCTATGCGAACTTGACACCTCAAAGGCGGTGGGACCAGACAACATCTCTCCGTGGGTCCTTAAAGAGGGAGCAGAGATATTGTGTGTGCCATTAACAAAGATCTTCAACACATCATTTGAAACTGGGCAACTCCCTGAGGTATGGAAGATGGCAAATGTAGTCCCAATTTTTAAAAAGAGAGACAGACATGAGGCACTAAACTACAGACCTGTATCACTAACGTGTATAGTATGCAAGGTCATGGAGAAGATCATCAGAAGGAGAGTGGTGGAGCACCTGGAAAGAAACAAGTGTATAATTGACAATCAGCACGGTTTCAGGGAAGGAAAATCCTGTG